>NW_026294791.1:26292500-26722500 GCF_026119805.1 Tympanuchus pallidicinctus
TGTCCTCTGGCCTTTCTGTCACGCAAATCCAGCTTTTCTCTTTCTCCCCTACCCCTAAAAAGTCTACATTAACTTGAAAACAGTGGGAGGGAATTAAATGTGTTTTGAAAGGGTGATCCCATGGGTAGGGGTGGTATTGAGTGCTTACACAGGGTATAGAAAGGGCTTGTGGGAAGAGAGGTTGTTCAGCAAAATGAATGGCGTTTAGAGTTGTTAATCTGTGTCATTAGCACTGTGTACCAGAAAGTTTAAACTGTGCCTGACTGAATAGCACGAGTCTTTGAAATTCACAGCAGTGCTGGCAGCCCGCTGGCTTTTATCCTCTCTTGCTGCACCCTGCCTGCTCCAGCTGTTGTGCCCAGCATCCTGCGTGCTCCACATCCCCACTGCTCCCTCGTTTCAGCTGCCAGAAAGCCATCTGTGAAGAACCCGCAAGAGGTTGACTTGAAGAGACCTGCAGAAAGCAAGTTGGTGTTGCCATTGGACCCACGGAGTGAAAGTGAGCATGGGAGGGAGCAGAAGGCACACCTCACATCTCTGCTCTGGGTGCGTGGTTAATGTAACACAGGCAAACTTTATCACCCCCTTCTGAGGAGTGATGTGTGTCCAACTTGCTCAAGAGATCTGTTGGTCGCAGTGCAGCAGTTTGTACTTCTGTAGTGGTGTGTACCCTAAGAAGCCCTCACCTCCTTCAGGTGACCGTGCTGGCTGCCTGCAGTGCTTTGAGTCAGGCCTCTCTTGAAACAGGTGGCTGCCATCTGTCTGCTGTTGCTTTTCTCTTGGTGGTTTCTGGATGACATATTTTGTCACAGGTAACTCAGCAGAAAAGGCTACTGATTGCTGAAAGGATTTTGTAGAACTGTTAAGCTTGGAGAAGAACTTTAAGGTTCCCAAGTCCAACCCCACCCCACCGTGCCCACCGACCACATCTCCCAGTGTCACACTTGTTTTTTGAACACATCCAGGGATGGTGACCCCACCACCTTCCTGAACAGCCTGTTCCAATGCCTTACTACTCTTTCTGAGGAGAAACTTTACCTAATTTTGATTGTCAAAACCCCTTGAGGGTGTTTTTTTTAAGTACAGTGGTTGCTCACCAAGTGATGCTCAGTTACCTCTTGGGTCAGGAGTGGCAGTTGCTCTGAGTTGTGCTGCAAGGCATTGTGCCACCTCCAAAATAATGGTTGCCCCTCTGTGCAGTTGTTCCTTTAAAGGAAACAAAAGAATACAGACTTGGTGGCTTATGGAAGTGTCCTGCTCCTGATGATTGGACTACTTCTGCTTTCTGAGATGTCAAGATGGAGAAGATGATCCTCCGGTAAAAGTGGTGGTGCTGTAGAGTGAAGCATTGAATTCTGTTGTAATGATTATCTTCCCATTCACCATCCCTGGAGGTGTGCAAGAAATGTTTAGATGTTGTACTGAGGGGCATGGTTTAGTGGGGAAATACTGATTGTAGGTGGACAGTGGGACTGGATGGTCGTGAGCTCTTTTCTGACCTTGGTGATTCTTTGAATAACTTTAGTATCAGAGGTCATTGCTTCGATATATATATATATATATATATATATATACAGCCATTTGAGTTGAAAGAAGCTTAAATTGGAGCTCAATGTGCTTTATTTATTTTAACATCCCTAGGAGAGTTATGTTTAAAGGCTTGAAGAGGAGGATTCTTAAGCCAATGGAAGAGAGTACTTGTCATTCTGAATCAGCAGTTACCGAGGAATTAATAAACAGGTGGTGCATCATTCCAGGAACGTCTTCCATCTCCCCTGCCTAAAGGCCACATGCTGCTTTTCTTTGAAGGATATGAACAAAATTAAACAAGCATTAAGCTTTTCCAAAACTAAACATGGGCAATAGGGGTGTGTTGGGCTCCCAGTTACGGGCTCGGCTCATGGCACCTCTGATTGCTACCTGATCTGTGCCGTTCAGGTACCTGCTTCTTTCCCTCTTCTCTTCCACTGGCCCCACAGTTTTTATGCTGCAGCTTCGTGCCTGGTTACTGTGACAGCAGAGCATAGGGCAGAAGTGTGCTGGTGCCCAAGCAGTGCAGCATTTTTGGGCCACGTCCTTCATTTGGAAGGAGGCAGTGAAGATGTGGCTTTCCACACTGTCCCAGCCTTGCAGCTCCACTGCAGCCCTGATGCTGTGGGCTCACTCAACTAAGCCCAGAGATAACCACAGCTGGGTTTGGTGATAGTGGGACTGCGGGCGGATGCCGGGGGGGCGGGGGGGGGGAAGTGCTGGGAATGTGCAGCCTAAGGCTCTGATTTCAGTTTGGAAAACACCCTAAAAGAGCTTTGAACAAGGAGCCTCGTGGTAAGGCTCATCAGAAGGGAATGCTTTGGTTGGCGCAGATCTGCCCCGAGCTGATGCTCAGGCTTTGGTCAAAGGAAGGAAATGAGCTCGCTGAGACTTCCGCCTGTGTGCCACGCGTGGGGACACTTCATCTGACAACCTGGGAAAGAGATGGAGAGATCAGGGAGCCTTCCTGTGGTGGGACTTCATGCATAAGGCGTTTGTGAGCATGCTTTTGCTCAAACGCAGAATTCTTGCAGTGTTTGACTTTATGAAAAACGTCCTGATTGTATGTTGGGATTCAGCTGCCCTAGCTTGTTCTAGCTGACTTTGCATAAGCAGATCTCTTGAATTAATGGCCCATTAAAATAAGCGGGCAAAATGATATTTCTGCAGCTGTCTGACTGCTGGGGAAGCAGGTTCAAGGACAGCAGGTTGATATGTAGGGTGGTTTTTGTTGTGTTTTTTTTTTTTTTTTTTTTTTTTTAATCATCATAATTTTAGGAAAAAAAATGAAACTAAAGCCTGATTTTCATAACTGTTGCTGAAGTATTGGATGGCGCTTCCAAAGGCAGTATAATTTACATACTTGCTCATTTTGGTGTTAATAACTCAGTGGCTTTTCTTGCTGTGGGCTCAGGGCTCCTGTGGTGATGGATGAGAGAGGGCTGGTGGGAGAGCAGCGTGCTGCTGGTGGTCACTGCACATCTGAACAAAGGATGGATGGATGGAGGCTGGACATGTCCGTGGTGCCTCAGCACTGTGCTGTGTTCAGTACTCAGCAGCTCCTGCAGAACAATGCTGTGAACACGTCAGGTTGGCTGGGCTGGTGTTGTGTCAGCATTCTTCTCATTGAAAAGCTTCCCAAGGAGCTGTGTGTGCCAGCCTTGTGTCTGCAGGAGGCAGCTTCCCTGTCTGCTCTGCCACTGTGTGAAGCTGCAGATAGCCTGTGTACAAGGATACACCTTTGTAGAATACAGCTGTGAGAAAGGTTGTGCCGCCTTCTGATTTTTTTGGGGGTGGAGGGGGAAGAGCTCTTCAGGCCAGCGAATGAGCTGTTAGCCTTAAGGAGAGGATTTTCTTGATGCAACTTTCACCTACTTGCTTAATCTGCAACTGCCTGGAGGAATGGAAAATGAGCTTAGCTTACCTGGCGGCATCTCTTGCAGAGCTTTTCCTTTAATTGTGTCCTACCCACACAGAGATAAAGGTGAGGAAGAGAAGCCCTGGAGTGATGCACTTCTGTGCAGGTATGCAGCTGTGCCTTTGGTTCAGCTCTGTCCTGTGCTGCTGTGATCCCAGGTGCTCAAGCACTGCTTTCCAGCATCTCTCCCATCCCCAAGACTGCCACACCGTGCTAGGTTAGGGATCTTCACAGTGTATTTGGGCTGCAGGAGGCTGTAGCTTGCATTCTTGTTAATGTGGCTGGTGCTGAGTAAGTTCTTCCACTCTTTCAATTGCACTTCCTTTAGGTTTATGTCCTTCTCACAGATGGAAAAAATGTTAAAAATAGCAGGGCCATTGTGCTGGTGCTGGGAGTCCTGCTGGCAGCCAGGCATGCACTGCATCTTAAGGAGCACTGGGATTTGGGCTGCGTTGCTCTCCTGTGCCTTCCTGCCCTGCCACTTGGAGCTGGGAGGGGAACCTTTTGTGTCCCCAAATGTGAGCTTACACCACTCGCTTCAGCAGATATGTGGGCTTATCTCAGGCCTGCAAAGCGCTTGCCCAGCGTTACTCTGCATCCAGCTGTCTCGTGCAGCTGTGAAAGTCATCTGTGACTCGTGTGGGACAGCAGCTCTGCCAGGAATTAGGACATAGAACAAACAGAAGGAGAATGTAGGAGCTGTATTTTTCTTTTTTTTTTTTTTTTTTTTTTTAGCTTGTGTAAAATGGTTGAAGAAAATCCAGTCTGGTGAAGGTGTGACTGTGGGGATAAGGGATTTTATTTTCCTGTTGGTGAGGTAGTGGTTGTTTCACTTTTTCTTACTGTGCATTCCCCATCATGTGGTTTTGGTAAGGAGCATTTAATGTGTGCAGCATCTTGATTTGTCGATACTGTGTGCTCTCTGTCTGGGGGGTGGAAGCCATGCTGTTTGAAGAGCATTTCTTGAGCACATACAGGTTAAACTTCTCTGCTCTCTACCAACTGTATGGACAAACAGGTGGCAGAGCAAAATGCAGGGAGCTGACCTGGCTGATCCCGTTGTTGGGGGCACTGAGGCTTTCCTGTTTATGCAGCATGCCTCTCAGATGTTCATCCCACTCCTTATGAATAAAGCACTTGGTGTTGATCTCCGGGGTTCTGGCATGCCCCTCATTGTGCAGGTTTTGATGTCTCCTCTTTCATAAAATGCATCCATTTGTAAGTATCAGAGGGAAATCTCTGTCTTTGAAGGCATGAAAATCCACCACTGTCAAATTGGCAAACACTCTTTTCTTTTCTTTTTTTTTTTTCCTTTCCTTTTGGAGCCAACAATCCATTAGAGAAATTAAAATGGTATTTATTTTCTTTTTCCCATTCCTTCTTCCCCCCTAAGTACTTCTGTCCTGAGAGCAGCACAGGCCCTGGGCAAGCTGCTTTGCAGAGCTGGGGATCACAGAATGATGGTTAGATGCTTGCCTGCTGGAAGCTCCTTACTCTGAACATGATGCAAATATTCCAAAACTGCTGAATTATAAAGCTGGTGGCAATAGCAAGCAACTTTGCCCTTGGAAAGAATTACCCAAATCTCTGCTAAGTGCTCATGCAGAGTCCCCATGGCATAGAATACCTTACGTTGGAAGGGTCCTTATAGACCATCCAGTTCCCCCTGGGCGTGTGCTGGCTGCCCCCACCAGCTGGGGCTGCCCAGGGCCCCATCCCACCTGGCCTTCATGCTCCAGTTGTGCATTCTTTAAATGGAAACTTATTTTTTTTTCTCCTGAAGATGTTGCACACAGTTTCGTTTGCAGAACTGTTTGCTCCAAAAATGTTTTCTTTCAGGAAGCAGAAAGATCTGGGGGCACTCAGCTGGATGCTTCCTTTGTAACCAGCATGACAGCAAGCCAGAGTACTCTTAGCTAAATAAAGTTTTGCCAAAACACACATTTTTTTTATTTGAAGAAATATCACCAGGAACACTCAGGAAGAGGAGTTGGTCTGGACACTAGCCTGATTTTTTCAGTTTTCTGATTTCTATTAAGCATGAGCCTGGATTGTGGAGACTAAGGTTATGAATCCACCGGGAGCCTATAGGGAAGATGCCAAATGAGTTTTCTTGAGTGTGAAACGTTTTGTTTCTCAACCCAGCCTGCTTGTAGAGGGATGGCACTGAAGTGCCTGCTGGGCCACCGCAGGCCAAGCAGAGATCTCAGCCTGACAGCTCTGTGCTGCTTTGTTCCTGTGGCATCTGTATGGAGCAGGGTTGTTTTCTGCTTCCAGCAGGGGCAGTTAGAGGAAAATGTTTCTAAAATATTTCAATGCTTCAGAGTTTTGTGAAAATGTTTTAGAAATAGAGCTCTATTCCATGCAACCACTTTCTCCCTCTGGCTCTCATTTCCTTCTATAAGAAAAGGATTTCGTATCTGTCAGTAACCTTCCTGCAGAAGCAGTGATGCTGTTTGGACAGCTACAAAGACAGCGGCCCAAATGGGGACACGTGTCCATAGCAACTGGGGAAAAAAAGAGCAAAAAGAGGAGGTGAAGCAGCAAGCTCTCTACTGGCTCACCCATCCTCTGAGGCTGGTGATGTGGGAACATCTTGCCCAGTGGTTATGCAAGGAGTGTGCTTGAAGACATCCAGGGATGTCTTCTTGCCCTGCTGTTCAATCAGAGGTGGAACTGATGCTTCCCTACATCTAGAATCATCTGATTTGCAGAACTTCATACTTTCAATTGACAGAGTTACAAAGTCTTGGTAAGAAATAAGTGCTCATCTGTTTGTTGAAAATAAAGGGGATAAGTAGGAAAAGAAGATCTCTTATTTCCCCTAAACACAATTGCAAAGCTCTTAACCAACACAGCTTATCAGGATCTGTGTGTACTGCCTGTGCATGCTGTCAGCTTCAGGCTGATCTCTGAGTTCTTGTGTTCCTCCCCACTGTTGTGTAAAGCAGAAATTACAATAGAAATGTATCTCAAGTGTAGTCTGGAAGGGCTTTCTGTAAATTTGTCTGGGGTTTTCTGTAAACTTGTGTGTCCTTTCTTGTCTTGTTCCTCAGTGATGCAGTAGCTTTGGCTCTTGGTTATGATCAAAGTCTGAAGACTGCTAGATTTGTTTTAATATTTCATGGTTTAGGATGTCAAGAGATTGAAAACTAAGAATACATCTACTATGTAACTAAGGTTTCTGAGGAGAGGAACGTGTTACAGAAATACTTAGACGGCCTGTAGATTTTACCATTTAATGAGAAATGAGGCTGTAACACATTTGGACAAGCCAAGAAGGCCAAAGGCATCTTGGCTTGTATCAGCAGTGGTGCAGCCAGCCTCTTGTCCTGGCACTTGGCAGAGGTGAATACAGCCTTCATCCGGAGAGTGGCTAGCCAGTTGGATGCTCATGTTTTGTTGGTTTTTTTTTTTAACATTTACCTCTGTAGACAGGATTTGACAGCTGCTTTCGTTCTCAACACTTCGTTAATGGTTCTTGTCCATGTGAGCTGTTCTGTGTGTGAAGATAAGGGTGATGGCAGAAGATAGCTCTCCTCTTTGCATTGCTGAAGCCTGGTCCAAACAATTCATTCAAGCTGGAAGGGTCGGCAGGGGCTGTCGAGAGGAACAGATGGTTCTTATTCCTAAATTTACAGTGTTTTTTCCCCTTCCCCCACTCCCCACTGTCAGATGAAACGATTTCTTTCATTAATTCCAGCAAGTTCTGTAAACAGAGCGTGTAAATATATATAAACAAATGCCTGATCTGCCTTGGTTTGAATATTTAAGAGCAGCAGTTTACAAAGCTCACTCCTGCCTCTGGGCAGAGGAGGAGAAGTGGGAGGAGGAATTCAGCCGTGGGTCTCCTTTTGTCTTTGCAAACCTCTCATCTGAGCTGCTGGGGTCTTTGTGGTCCTAAGGGCAGGCTGACCCTGGCAGTCGCAGCAGTATGTGGGGGATGTAAAGCCTATCTGCCTCATTTTGGGTGGAGCTGGGAACAAAATTCTCTGCTGCTTTCCCCACCTGATGTGTTTTTTGTTGTTTTTTTTTTTTCCTTTTTTTTCCTGCCAGTATAGACTCAAGGCACCAGTAAGTAGGCTGATGTGTTGGGTGGGGATGGACGCTGGTCTATCCATGGTTTCATCATGGTTTCATCTGTGTGATGGGCTCACCGTGATCTGGGCTCCCTTACAAGGGCAGCATCACCTGTGCTGATATTCAGTCTTCAGCTGGTGATGATGAGCTCAGGGTCAGTGTTATTGCTTGTGCTGGTGCCTGCATAGAAATGCTGGGAAAGGCCTGCTGAGCACTGTGCGTGGTGCTCAGGTTGCTTCTGTGACCATCTGCTAGGAGGTTCCAAGGAGGTAGAGCTGGTGATGCAGACGCCATTTGTGCTTTTTGTTACTGGCTTTCAACTAATAAATTCTGCCAAATCCTGATGATTTTATATTTCTGCTAGTGTGTTTAACAGGGTTTCATTGGAGTCAGTGAAGTGATCTGCCATGAAGCCAGGGGATGTGCTGGGGACAGGCAGGTTTTCTGGCAGAGGAAGAGGCTCTGCGGCCATGCAGAACTGGGCATAGAGTCAGGACCAGTCACACAGTCATTCTCCTGGCCACAACTCACCCTTTTTCAGGAAAAGAAAACAGAGGAGTGAAAGGTTGTTGAAGGTGCACTCTTGGCATTAAAATACTGCAGTTAGTTTCCATCAGAGGTTAGCAGTGGGGTTTCTTGAGAACCACTGTTGGCATCTGTGGTTTTTAATCGCTTCAGAATGGGAAGAGGTAATATTTGCAGATGACACAGCTACTGAAGCCAGTGGTAATGAAGTTGATAGAGTGGTTTCGGAGGTGTTTCAAAAGGCTGTAGAGAAGTTGAGCTGCTCAGCAGCATCCAGCAGGGAAAGCACTCGCAGACGTGTGCTCTGAATAAAGATATTCAACCTATTCAAATACAATTGATGGGGGTTAATTCTTAGCTACTTGGTGAGAAGCAGGCTGGAGGCTGCTGGCTGTCAGCAGCAGCACCTGTCTTCTGTTCTGGTGCAAAATAATCGCATTTGGTGCAACTGCTGCTGTCCATCGTTTTTGCTCTGTTGTTTTTGTGCTTATTATCAGTGAAAGCCCTTCATATTGCAGCCTGCAGTAGAGAACCTCCTTTAGCAGGGTTTGGACTTGGTGATCTCCATAGGTTCCTTCCGACCTCTGTGATTATGTGATTCTGTGATTTTGAGTGTGTTTGTCTGTACCATCTCAACCCCTGACCTACCCAAGTCGGAAGTTGGGATAAGCTCAGTACTTATTTAGAGGAGTAAAATGTTCCAAAATGCCAAACTATTCTATTAAATCATCAAGAGGTTTTAATTTCCTGCTGGATAAATGCCTAATAAATTTAAGTGGTCAGATGAATACAAATATCACCCTTTGTAGGGAGAGATGGAGGCAGGGGTGTCAGTTTGGCCTGTCTATACAAACCAGCCTCCATCAGAGCCCTTGCCCATTTGTTATCAAGGGTAAGGACAGAAGTTTCTCTGACTGTCCTGCTGTGGATCTGGGTAGCGTGAAGGCCTGCAAGCTGGAGCAAGAGACAGAGAGAAACAGCATGGGAGGGAGAAGGACAGGGTGTGTGGTTGGATCCATCTTGGTTGAACCCCAAATAAGTATTTTGAGGCACCGGTGATGCATCTGGGGCTGATGGCATTCAATAGCTGGGCTGGGAGCCATCCTGGATGACTGCAGGAGCCTTCAGAGCTTGTGGCTGCTTGGCTGATGGCTGCCGGGGGGTGGAGGAGCTGGATGTGGTTAATGTGCTGTTTGCAACGCGTGGCCCAGTGGGGCTTCGGTGAGGGGAAGGAGAGGCTCCTCTGCAGCTGCACTGAAAGGATAAACAGGAGGACAAACAAAAATCTCAGTACACTTTGTGCTCAGTGCAGCCGTCCAGACGCTGAGCAATGGACGCAGAGCAGATGCGACCTATCTGGTGTGCGTGGTGCTGGCAGCCCTCCTGGTGCTGCGCCCTTCCCCAGCTGGCTTCAGTGCACTCCTGAATTTTAGCAGCTTCTTCCTTTCTTAATGCTTCCCCTTTGAGAGAGGTCTCGCTGTGGCTGCCCTGAGCTGTGGTTGTGGTTTATCTGAACCACAGATTATTTGGCTTGTTGCCCAATAGAATGCCAAAGCTGAAGATGTCCACAGCCAAGCAGCGTGGGAAGGGGGGAGGAAAGAAGTCATGGCAACGTGTTATAAAGGCCTGTTCTTGAAAGTAAACTTAGATTCTAATTTTGACTTTGGATATATATGTGCCGTCTTCAGCCTTGTAGCCGTGGATGCTCTGCTGAAGGTGACATGAATGCAAAAAGCACTAACGAGGAAATCCTTGGCAAATCTCCTGATAGCCTGACTTCAGCTGAGATATTTCCAGTTTTTAAAAACTATTTCACGGTGTGGAAAAAGAAAGAAGTCAGAGCAAGGGTACAATCAGCTCTTTGCCTAGAGGTTGCTTACGGAGCTTTCCTTATGTCATTATTTTCTTTCATATCGGTTTGAAGGTTCCCTTGTTTGTTCTGAATGGTGTTTTGTCTGAATATACTTTCAAGATTTGCAGTTAATGGTGGTTGTAGGATGGAGAGATTATCCCAGAGCTGCCCTATTGTTCCGTGGGAAGTGGGAGCCACGGGAATGAGCTTCTTCTAAGGGGATTTGGTGGGGAGGTGGGAAAAGGGAGAGCTGGGAGCGTCCTGTGTGCCAAGCAGTGAGCGGGGTGTCCTTCCAGGCCCAGGGAGAAACCTCCCAGCTCTCATAAATGGGAGTTAATAGTGTGGTTTTATTTATTTGGGTATCGTTTTAGTGCTGATCTGAGTCCTGCCTCGAGGCTTCTGTACGGGTAGGATTGGCACAGCTTTGATTTTCTTTGCTGTAGAGATACAATTATATATAGAAACTTGGCGTAGCAAATACATGGGTATGTCCATCTTCAACTCCATGGATATGTTTGTGTCGGGAGGACTTGGGAATATTTGAGAGCTCTGTCTTTTGAGGGGAACAGCTGACTCTTGGAAATAATTGATTTAAAATAAGAATCTCTGCTGCAATGTAATGTATGAGTGCAATTAAACAGTACAATGATTTTCTTCTTCTGCATCTTCATGCTCATGGCTTTACGGGTTGAAGCTCCCTGGTATGTCCATGAGGGCTGGGAACAGCCTGGCTTTGTTTTCCCATGAGTTGGGGGGAAATAGATTACCGTTCAGTCCATGGGTCTGGGGGAGGATATGGACGCATTAGGCAATGTGGTTTAAATCTGAAGGCCATTACTGTTTGGGCACTTAGTTAATGGAGCGTTGCATAGTTTATGTACTTAGTGTTCCTGGGAGATTGAAATGCCCTTAAAAAGCAAATCTGTCCAACAGCCCTGTCTTTCTACAACATAAATTAAAAGGCCAAGTAACCAGATCTGGCTCGGTGATCACCTGGGGAAAATGGGGCAGAGTCTGCCCAGTGCACTGCCTTGATTTCTGACTGCATTCTGTAGCAGTGATCTCTGCCTGGATGAGAACTACCTGATGCATACGCATTTCTATCCAAACTCACTCAAATTTAGTTCTTATTGCTGCTCATGTTCACTTGACTTCAGCACTCCGGGCTTACAAATAAAGGAGGGATGAGAGGAGAGGGGAATGGCAGCTTGGGGCTGATAGAGGTGGGAGTTGAAGCATGAGTGCATCCTAACATTTCCTGAAGGTGTTTCTTTTTCTCCCTTCTTTTGGTCTTTTCAAAAGTAGCTTTTGCTTACTCATGAAGTACTTTCCCAGTGTAAATGCAGGGCAAGCTGCTGCTCTGTTTCAATAACATCAGCCATTCCAGGGAAATCACCCCCACCCTTCCCTGTGCTGTCAGCACTAACAATTTTTTGTCCAGATTTGTTCATGCACATTTCAGAAATCAGTGCACATCTGGATCTAGAAGTGTTAAATGAGCTTTGAAATGACTTTTTCTGTCTTTAAAGGAAATAAAATGCACATATTTCATAAGAGGGATAACTTTCAGATAAAAATAAGTTTTGTTACAGCCATGCAAATCCTCTGCAGCAAGACCTGGGGCTGTTAGGCTTTGGTGAAGGGAAGTCTGAGCGCATGCTCACCTCATCCACACGTTGGAAGCTCATTACAGTTTGCTCTGTATCCACTATCTTTACACTTGCTCTGTGTGTTCAGGCTTTATGGCGCTGTGACATGCAGGAGGCTCATGGAAATCTTCAGTGACTTGGTTAGACGTAGGTATTAGTTTATGCTGTCAGCTGTCCTACTCTTCTCATGTCCATTTGCTGCTGTATGTAACAAAACACCTTATACTTAAAGGCCAGGGATGAAGTCCTTGGAAAGCTGTTAATGTCTTGCAACTCTTACTTTTAAGCTAAAACCATTACACTAGGATTTTTTTTTTTCATTGTAGAGTGAGAATCTATAACAAGAAAGCCAAGTGGGTTTGGAGCTTAGAAGGCAGTGTTGGTGGTACACGTGTTTTTGATGAGAAGAAATCCTGCCCCCAGTTCTCCATCACATTTGTAGCATTTCCTTAACGTGGGCAGATCTTGGTTTTGACTTCTTCCTTCTTTCAGGGGTTTATATTGCTGCTGTCACTATGGCTGATGTGTGCTGCTAATTGGCTTTTTTTTTTTTTTTTTTTTTCCCTATTAATTGCTTTGTAGATTTGTGTTGATGCCTTCATTTGACATCAGAACTTGAGTGGAAAATTGTATACTTAAAAAAATATATGTTTAAAAAAAGTAATCTGATGAGGCCATTGAGGAAGGGAGCCATAGATCCATCTTAACATGATAAATGTATTGATTGCTTAGCGAGGTCTGTGCTTGCAAATGAGTGGTAGCAGTATCTAAGGGCATAGAGGTAAGAAGCTGATCTTCCTTGGTGGTGTTGAGCAGATGAAATGATTCTATTTCCAACTGAAGTAGCTTTGGTTTTCCATTATTCCTTTTGTGCTTTTTCTAAATTTTGATCCTTGTAGGATCCCCCCTCAAAATACTGTCCAAAGAGTTGGTGTACATACTGAGGACCCCAGGAGCAGACCCTGCTTAATGGGCTGCCACTGAAGGTCAGCAGATGACTTAGTTGAATATGTGGTAGTTGATGTTAGGAGAGTTATCATCTTGTGCCTTTAGAACTTTTTTTTTCTTAAGGAGCTAAGTATTTATTGTTTTTACAGGCATGTTATGGCTCTGCATGCTGCCTTAGCAGTCCTAATCAGAAAATGAATTTTTAATAGTCTCTCTCCTGGAGAAAAAATACCTTCTGGTAGTGTTGATTTGAGCTTCACAGCAGTGTAGCTTGCCTGAAACAATATCTCTTGTTTTGGCATGCAATGCAAATGATTAAACTAATTTTCTGCACAATCACCCTCTTTTAGACACTGCTACTGAAGGAAACCTTGAGCTATTCCTGTGCAGCCCAAAATCCTGTGTGTGACTGGGGAGGTCGTGGTGTGATGTCACAGGCACACTGCCTTGGGACAGGTTTGGTTGTGTGCAGGATGCTGCTTATCAATATTGCTCTCTGTGCAATAACCCAGGGGCTGCTGAGCCTCATGTAGCCATGTGAGTGGGTTTTCTCTTTCTGGGCTTTGTTCTCAATGTGTTGCTGCAGCTGTTCCCAATCCACACTTCAAGGCAGCTCTGACTTTTTGAGCACCGTGACCCCCGACCATCTGGGAATAAAACATATTTCTTTGCAGGCTGCCACCAGCCTGCTCAGGCTGTTCTTATCGCTGTGACTGCCCCGCTGCTCTGCTCCTAACAAGGTGAATTAATGAGGGAATTACTGGGCTTCACTTGCATTCCTGCCACCAGGAACCAGTCACTAACATTTAGCTTTACACCCAGAGGCTGCAGAGCCTCTGTGTCAAGACCAGTAGGTAAACTCAGCAAATTAAAAGCCCTGGGAACAGTCCCTTGGTGTGTTAACATTTAACGCTTGGTTTCCGCTTGGGCTGTTCTAGGAAAACATGCTTTGTAGGAAACTTGTTTGACTTCTCTGCAGTATCCCAGGTGGTGGTCAGACTGCTTCCAACATCAGCTTTCTGAACCCAGGTTCGGTGTGGGTGTCTCGTGGTCTTCTGGAGCCTGACCTGAAGCAAATTTGCAGCTGGCAACCTGGGAAGCCTGGGGTTCGTTCTCTGTGAGACGTCAGGAGAGAGCAGCCAGTTTCATTTTTTGTCAATGGTGTTCCAGAGCAACCCTATCGAGTCGTTTCTCTGGGAGAAGAATAACGCTAAGCCACGCTTACTTCCCATTTTTAATGCTTTTTGATAAATTCTCTCTCCTTAGAAACAGGCACTGCATTTAGTGCTTGTCTGGACGGAAACATGGATGGACGTGTACTCGTGTGACTGTCTTTAATGCACCTTTGTAACTTGGAGCATTTTCAGTGCCTGCACTTGATTCTCCAGATGCAGAGCCAAAGGCACATACTGGCTGTTCCCGTGAGCTGAGAACTGAAATGCAATTCCCTCTCTGCCTCAAGAGAAAAATGTTGGAAGAAGCTTTGTTTCTGACTTTCCAAAACATATTTGAAACATAAGTCAGTGGCAGGCTTTGTTTTGGAAATGGTCTCGCTCCAGCAATGGTTCTGCCAAGGCTGTTTATCCCAATTCCTACATAGTTTCACAGGCTGAGAAAGTAAAACTGGTGTGTGGGTGGCTGCTTGAAAATGGTCCTTATGGATATTGCTGCAATTTGTTTAGCAAATAGCGGTAGCTTATGCATGAGCCTGTAATTCACACAGCATGTACTAGAGCACAGTGCGATGGCATGTGGAAAGATGGGGTGGTGGAAAAAGCAGAGGCAGGAGGCTTTGGAAACTCTGTGTCCTGTTATGTGACGTGATTCAGATGTGCTAGAAGTCGGTTTTCTTAACTGGTTATTGGAGAAGTCAAAACTTCCAACATCACAGAGAAAAGAGGGCTGTTCTGTCCTTGCTGGGGCAGGTGATGGATGTGAACACCAACAGTGTTCTTTCCAAATAGTTGCAGCGTTAATAATGGACTGAGTCTGAGGAATCTTTGGCTGGTGAGTAGGAGGTGGAAGGACAGGGGTGGGAGGGAGGTGGAACCATCCAAATTCCAGAAAATTCACTGTTTTGGGATAGGAAAATGCTCGGTCTCTCTCTGGTGGTGAAGACAGCAGTGTGCTAGCTAGCCTGGATGGCTGTCCTGTTCCTAAACTGGTGCTGCTGAATTTGCAGCTCTCATCTTGTCATATAATTTAATTTCGACTTAATTAGGCTCAACAATGCCAGTTATGTCTTTGATATCATCTGATTCAGATAGGAGCCGAGTTAGGCGCTAGCACTGCTTTGGGCCATGGGCACATGAGGAGTGGAGAAAGGGCTGCCATTCAGCAGGCTGAGGAAGGAAATCCTTTAAGAGACTGTTTAATAAACCAATGGGCTGAGATTGGTAACGATGAAGGACTGAGCTGCTGGGTTGTGTCCAGAAGCAAGGGCTTTGGCAGTGTGTCTACTTGCGCACCTAAGCTGAAGCTGCCTCTGTGCTGCCTTTGGCCTGGATTGCCTTCAGCTCACCACTTGAACTTGCCCAGTTTACTTGTCCTTTAAAGAAATGGTGTTGCAGTTCCCACCAGATCGCCTGATATTTCAGTTTACTGTTTGCAAGGTACTGCAACGTAGCCCAGTAATCCTGTTTTCTTTTTACAGGAAGATACTTGTTTGCCAGTTGGCTAAATGTCATGTTTGAAGAAGCTACAAGTTCGTGTTTTAGCTATCTAAACTTCTGCTGTTTGGAAGTAATTTATTTTCCAGTTGTTCTTCCCTCCATGCATCTCCACCTCTGAGCAGACAGCAGACAGAGCTGGGGCTGAACATTGGGAACATTCCCACCTACATCTCCTACTGTCTAATTGAAATGTCATAGCAGAAATTAAAATGTAATGTGATTTGTTTAGTTTTGATGCCTTTGGAGATATTTTCTCATGCAGGAAACATCTGTAAGAGATGCCTTGCGCCACTCCAGGGCTGGGAAGTATGGCCTTCATACAGCTGGAAAGTTGTTGGTGGATCTCCTCAACTCCCAGTGCCACCATTGGATCTGTGGTGGGCTCTGGTGGGTAGGAGCTGCATCTCCCACATGAGGAAGACTTACCCTTGCTGTGACCTTTCATATTCATTTTGGGGTTAGTTTGGACTTGTCCAAGGATCCCAGCCCTCTGTCGCCCCAAGCAGAGGTAGCTCTGTGGTTGGGTCTGTGAATAAAATGGAGCCCTTCCAAAATGGCGTGTGCAATCCTTGATCATCTGTGATCTGGCAGCACTTGCCAAGTGTAAAATGCCTTTTTAAAACGAGCTTTTATCGTTTGTGCTGAAAAAGAGCTTTGAGCCTTCCTGTGTGGATAGGACTTTTGTGTTGTGCATGGTATCTCTCCAGTCCCTAATGAATAAACACAGCTGGCGTTTTTGGGAGATGGATTTAACATCTTTTCATCAAAGCTGTAAAAATACAGCGGCGATTACAGAATTCCACATCTTCTGATTTTTGTGCCGATCCGCGCACCAACTTCAGAGTGATCAAATGAAAAATGCTTTTCTTATGAGGCTGCCTTCAGCCCATTCCAGAGGAAACAAGTTTCCCCTCCTTCCCCCCCCCCCTCTGGAAACTCGACTGGAACAAGCAGCCTTGATGACTTATCAATGTTGGATTATCATGCAATAATTTACCAGGCAGCCCTTTGCTGTCCGGAGCCGCCTACACGCACAAGTCAATGGTGCCTTTGTTCTGGAGTGCCTGGAAGAATGCATGACCTAATGGGGCGGTGGGAGTTCACGTTCATTCCAGCATGCTGAGGTTCCCCGAGCGTCCCTGTGCCTTTCCTTCCTCCTGCCCCATTTCAGGACAAGTGCCATAGGAAAAGCAACCTGCTTTGTTCCATCCATCACTGTTGGAGCTCACTGTGCCAAAATCTATTGTTTTGGTTGAGCACGGCTTGTGACGTGCTTGTGATAAATCCTTCAGATTATCAGAAAAGGTAAACCCTATGTTTTCTCTTTGTTTCAGACTCTGGCTACGCCATTTCTATGTGCAATACCAGTGCTGTAATAATCCTGCACAAAATTTCCCAGAGAAGCCTGGGTGTCATTATTATAGATGTCTGCTGTAGCACTGTAATAATTCCTTGCTTTCATAGAATTACAGAATGGCTTCAGTTGGAAGGGACCCTGAGGATCATCAAGCTCCTACCCCTCTGCCACAGGCAGGGCCGCTAACCTCCAGATCTGGTACTAGAGCAGGCTGCCCAGGGCTCCATCCAACCTGGCCTTGAACACCTCCAGGGATGGAGCATCCACAGCTTTTTGTGCAGCTTGTACCAGCACCTCACCACTCTCTCTATGAAGAACTCATTCTCCTTAAACGCTCCCTTCCCACCATCAATCTCTGTGCTCCAGGAGGGTCTCTAGAATGAGAGGCTGCCCAAAATCCTGCAGTAGTTGAGAGCAGTGCTTGGTGCAAGAAATTTACTCCTAAGTAAAATCTTGTTAACTCAGTATCACCTGTCTCTTGCCATTGCTGGTGTTTCTCCTTTGGAGATACTGAGTGCTTTCTGCCCCAAGTCTTTGGCAGTAGTGTCTGCTTGTAGCTGGTCGAGCCTTGCGCTGGGTGAGGGAACTGAGGCAAGAGTAAGAAGGAGGGATGAATGTCCATAGGCACCTCCCAGGGCCTGAGCTGGCTTCCGTTCTGGCCACGAGCATGGGGCAGGTCAGCAGGAGGAAATGCCAGGGAGCTGCTGGCCCTTACCTTGTTGCTGTGAAATGGAAATGAAGGCCAGTCGAAAAGCAATAAATGTGAAGCAGGAGATAGCCAAAAGGGAAACATTCAGAGCAAGGTTTAACTGTTTCATTACAATTCTGAGAATTTTGCTGAAAATGAAAGTGCAGGAAAAACTCTTTGCCCAGTGCACGTACTCAGACGGAGTTATTTTCTCAGCAGCAGAACTTAGCAGCGGCCGTTTAAAGCTTGCTGTGAGGAGGCTGCAAAGTGGAGTCGCAGACAATAAGGAAGGGAGCGGGAGTTCTTCCTGGGGCCATGGATGTGAGCGGACCGATAATGAAGGAGCCAAGTGTCGGTCGGGGCTTATCTCAAAGGCATCTGCTCACAATCCGGTGCTTGTAGTGGCTGTGCCAGCTGGCAGGATGCTTTCCTGATGTAAATCATCCATCCCTTCTGAGGAGCCTGAGCACAAGGAGCCCTTTTGTGAGTAGGCATGAATTCTTAACTTGGAGGGGAAAGGGAGGAGTTTCTCATCCAGATCTAAACAGCATTTACTTACATTTTCCAGGCTATCTTTATGGTGCTCAGTGTGGTGTGCTTCCTGCTGGGGTGCAGGAATGATGACCCTACTGATGTCTACCCCCTGGCCCTGGGTGTTGTGCTTGGGCTGACAGCATGGTTGGGTTGTTGGGGATGGTGTGCCCTGCATCCGACACTGCCAAACAGCTCTCACCATTACTGCTGCCTTCTTTGAATCTGTAACAGCAGAGCAGCCTTGGAACCACGTGCATATTTATGTGATTTTCTACATCAGCATGCACCGTAAGAAGATCTGGTTGTTTTTGTCACCTTGCCACTTGCAGGTGGACATCTTCCTGTGACAGAAGGGATGCTGTATGAAAACACGAGGCTTGTGTTTTTGTGCTCCAGAGGCATGCCAGGTTGCACTCCCAAAGTGCTGAGCTCATGATTGCTAATTACAGTGCATCATCTTTCTGCTAATGACCTTCTTTAAAAAACACATGGAGCTCTTCCTGTAAAATAGATCTGCTGCTTCTCACTACACAGGGAAATACATCAGATGCATGATGCTGTTAGATGCTTTAAGGCCACAATGAGATCAAAACAATTGTCATTGTCTAGGAACAGAAGAGCAGTGACTTCTCTCTTCAAAATAAAATGTTTAAAGCTGCTTTTCACCTCATTACTGCTGTTGCTATTCCTTAGAGTAACAGCAACATGTATTTATGGAGCCCTGCAAGACCTGGAAGCCTTATCTTTGCTAGGGAAAAGGCTGTGCAGCCTTGAAGAGTTTGCAGGCAGGCTGCTAAGCACAGCTTTTATGTTCAGTATAAACAAGGGGGGGAAACGTGTTTCAACACTGTGTCAGCTGGTCTTGGGTAAATGCTATTGTTCCTGCAGTATTTACCCATGGCAGGCTGTTACAGTGCTGGAGCACAGCCTTGCTGTGTGCATTAACTGCATTCCAATGTCATGCCATTAGCGGGGCTTCTCAAGCAGTCACGCTGCCAGCTAAAATAAATGTCTTTTCACCTGGGCTGTGCACTTGGACAAGTTTCCAGTAAGTTTTCTTTGGCCTGTGATGTAAAACTGAAGATGAAGGAAGCGTTCTTTCAGTTTAACGCATGGGTTTCTATGGAAAAATGTTTCTGTGCTGCTCAGAGCCTGGTTTGCACATGCTGTGCCTTTAGCTTGGGTGATGTTTTTTGCAAGGAGCTGCAGGAGAGCTCTTTGGGAAACAGAGATCATAATCCAGTTAGTTAGAGTGGAGATGGGAGAAAAGCCAGCAGGTTGTTGGCATGAGGTGGTGAGGGCATGGATGTTTTTAGCTGGGATGCTCCTGCAGGCTTTGATTTATTTCTTGATAGGGATGTTCAGGCTGTGAATTGGCCTTCTGCTGGAACAAAGTACAAATGGGATTACATCTCCTGCTTGTGTTGGGTAGTGAGAGGAGGCTAAGCCTTTGCAGTACAATGGTAAGTATTGATAGGAAGAATTTCTGGCCTTCATGGGATCAAGTTGTCATTGACAATGAGAAATTCTCACTTGTTGCCTTCTGTGTGTAAGAAGATCACATTGAGTAACTTGACTCTGAACCAACAGTCAGCTGGAACAGAGCAAGAGGAACAGATTGTTAATGTCTGGCTTCCAGTATTGGGCTTAGCTCATCCATAAGCTCACACACTGTATGAGTAGAATAGTAGGAAGTGTTGGGGGCCTTGTATCACTGTGATGCTCCAGGTCGGAGGGGGAGTCATTCATTAACTTCAGATCAGAGTCTCACTTGCATAAAACTGGGATGATTGGAGTAAAGTTAGATGTGAAAGAACTTAAATTGGAGGTGTCATTTCATTGCAGTCAGCTTTTTGCAGATGCGCTTTAGGCCTATGCTATTCCTGTTGCCTTGTGCTGCCTGTCTGTGCAGTGAAGCACTCTTCAGCAGGTGCCAAGTCTCCTGATAAAATTTAATGTGGTGCCATTCATTTATTTTTACAAACAGGGGTTAAACCTGCATAACTCCTGCAGCAGAGGAAGCCTGTGTCTTGATCAACTGATCCTCTGAGCATTTGGTTTATGTGTGTAGGAATGCATGTTCAAGTCACCAGAGAGAATCCTTTTTGGAGGATGGTGTGCTGTTGTCTGCAGACCTGTTGGGAGAACAGAGGGAAGGGATGTGACTTTGTATTTATCCCATGGCTAGCGTGTTGCACTTCGAACTGAAGAATGTCTTGGCAACTTTAATCATAGTTTCCAAGAAACTTGAACCTTGCTTTGTCTTTCCCAGGGAATATTTAGAAGGGGATGTCCTCAATAGTTCAGTGCTGGAGGAAAGACATCATGAGTACTGGAAAGAGTTGGGACTGTTTCTCTGTCTGAGCAGGGGGAACCCTGCACTGTGACTCTTACCTCTGGTTAATAATGTTTCTCCAATATGTATTTTTGGAATAAATATCAAATTGCATGATTAGCTTAGACCTGACCTTAGATATACACGTGCTGTTTGTGCATCTGTAACTGTTCATCCTTTTGGGATAAGGATGTAATCAGTGATGCCTGCAAAAGAGAATTACAGTGCATTAGCTGTGTGTTAAGTTGTGCTGAAATCCATGGATCTGTTTATTTATCTCTTCAGCCTTCTCCTTGACCTTTGGTTCCTTCACCTTGTCTTTGCTGGGAAGTACAGTGCTTGTGGTACTGGAAGCTGCCCATCCTGTTGGATGGAACTGGAGATCTTCTAAACCTAAACCTTTGTTGTGAGTTGTTTCTCACTCCTTTGTCCAATCTCCTACAGGAAAGGCCTTTGACATCACATACGTGAGACTGAAGTTCCACACCAGCAGGCCAGAGAGCTTCGCCATCTACAAACGCACACGGGAGGATGGCCCGTGGGTGCCCTACCAGTATTACAGTGGGTCCTGTGAGAGCACCTATAACAAAGTCAACCGGGGCTTTATTCGGACTGGGGAGGACGAGCAGCAGGCACTCTGCACGGATGAGTTCAGTGACATCTCCCCCCTCACTGGGGGCAACGTGGCTTTCTCAACGTTGGAAGGACGTCCCAGCGCCTACAACTTTGACAACAGCCCTGTGCTGCAGGTACGTGAGCAGGACTGGTGTCTGTCAGATGGTCTGAGCTGGGTCCTTCTGTTAGCTGTCCTGGAGGGCAGCTTTGGGGGCTGGACTGTTCATACTTGAGCTCTTGTTCATACTTGAGGACCACTGGACAGGTAGGGTGGGTGGGGTGATCCAAAGAAATGTTTCTGGAGAAAGAATGGAACTCCATTGTAAGTAAGTTTAAGGTAAAACAACAACAAAGAAAACATCAGTGGTATCAAAGATGACTTTTCATAAACACCATGGAAATCTTCAGAGAATGGATGCTTACCTCTGTCAGCTTAGAAAGCAGCTGCAGCATTTTGCTGTTGTTTCAGCTATACGAATAGGGCCTGAGTCTGCTATGAGGTATCTTCATGTATGTTTTGAGCACAGAAGATCAAGAAACATAGTATATGATTAACAAGTGAGGAGTTGTTTGAAACCCTTAACTTTCTGCATTACATGTATGCTGAGGCAGGGGGAGAGTGATTTTATCTACCTTTAGTTTCTCTTACAAAAGGCTTAGATAAGGGATTTGGTCAGGGGCTTTTTGTTCTTACCATTCATGCTGCTGGCTGGGCAGTGCTCTGGAGCATACTGGGGGCACCAGTTTATCCGGTTTACTTGCCATTTTCTCCGTGGTCATCATGCAACAAAGAGCTAAAGCTGTGGAATTTGCCCCAACAGGGCTTGTCTCCTTCTTTTAGGAGCTCCTCCC
Organism: Tympanuchus pallidicinctus; assembly: GCF_026119805.1. NCBI lineage: Eukaryota > Metazoa > Chordata > Aves > Galliformes > Phasianidae > Tympanuchus > Tympanuchus pallidicinctus. The sequence continues at coordinate 26,314,056 of NW_026294791.1, forward strand.
TCCCTCCTCTTACATTAGCAAGGCGATCCCTGATCTTCAGTCAGTGGACAGAAAAGCAGGATCCTGTGGGGCTCAGTTCTACAAACAAATATAAAGATAAATGGGAGAGAGAAAAACTTGTGAAATGGAAAAGAACCAGTTTGGCCACCTTATTCCTGCAGCTAGACCTTGTTGAGAGTGGTTTCTAATCATGAATGTGAGCAGAAAAATTTCCAGTTGGTGATAGGGTTTATAATCCTCTAATAAACTCCATGTAGGGAACGGAGACCTGACCACTGGTTTCCTAAAATACATACAAGCCTCTGGCATTGATTTTGCAGAACTGAAGTAAATCTGTGTTTTGTGCTCAGTGTTTCCATGTGTTGATGCCAGTGCGTGTAGCTCAGCAAATCTCCTTATTGTGCTGGCTGAACAGCAGCGCAGCTGCAGTGTACACGCCTGGATGTTTTTCCTGTACTCTTCACCACGTTTGAAGGAAAATAGGATTGCAAAAGCTGTAATAAGAGCAGTGAAATGCTAACAGCCACAGGCTGAAGGTGACATGAAATCTGGAGACTCGCTATGTTTGCTGGCTGTTGCTGGGAGAGGATAGGGAGGTACTTCGTGGAAGATGCTGTGTAAGTACAAAGATTAATTCACACCCTCACTCATCTGCCTGTCTTCTTTTCTGGAGATGTATGTCTGCAGATGAGCGCACCCTAAAGCTCTTCCCATTCTTTGCAAGAGGGCAGCCACCAGGTATGTGAGGGTAGCAGAGCTCCTTGTGCTTCTTGCAGCTGAGAGCAGTCAGGGCCCAAGAAGGCCCTGGGAAGGGGTGCAGAGAAAGGGCTGTGTGGAAAACTTATCCATAGCAAGAGGATATGAAGTAAGGCTTCCTGGGCAGGGCTGGGTGAGCCTCAGAGGAACGGAGGGGAAGTGGTGAGGTAGGAACGTGCTGACTGATGGATGACTGCTGGCCAGACTTACGGAATGTAAATACAGCAGCTGGTGATGCGGTGCTGACACGCACTTCAGGGTTCCTCTGTGTGTGCTCTGATGGGGTTTCTGTCTGCCCTAGGAATGGGTGACGGCCACCGATATTCGGGTGAGCCTCAATCGCCTCAACACCTTCGGAGATGAAGTTTTCAATGACCCCAAAGTGCTCAAGTCGTATTACTACGCGATTTCTGATTTTGCCGTGGGTGGTAGGTGAGTAAACAATAAACCTCTGTGTTTGTTTGGAGCTTTTGGTGGGGATTACCGGAGTGCTTGACAGATGCTGGTTATACTCACGTGGTACTGTTAAGTTCCTGTCTTTATTGACTGTCAAAATGCCACAGAGTGAGTCTTTATGGAGCTCACAAATACTATACGTGTCTTCTTGAGGCTGTAAATCTCAGAGGGAGACGAGGACTGTGTTTTATTTCCTGATTAGCTCAATTAGTTCAGCGGTTGGGGAAGTGGGGCACAAAAAGTGACAAGAAAGTAAAACAAAGGGGAAAAAAAGGTATTTAGGAGTGCTTTGTTACACACGTCGTTAATCCGTAGCCTGGAGTAACAGCAAGTAGGAAGTCTCAAGGTTGTTGCTTCACCTAAAGGTTGGGGGCCATCTCCCATGGAGATCTGAAGCACTGTACAGTGCTGTGATTCTCTGTTCCTTCTGCCAAAACGTACTGCAGAATGCTTTAATCTTCATTTGTTGGCAATAGAATGTTTTCGTAAACAGAGTTGAGCCCAGTGGAGCGTTTCAGGCTGTTTTGCAGAGAGCAAGCTGGAGACTGGGCTGCCATACCAGTCACATTGTGATCTTTAATTCCTTACTCTGACAACAGTAGCATATGGGCAGCATGTATAACTTTTCCAGGACTCCCATGAGAGAGACAGTAAGGAGATGTGTACTAATGTAACACCAGTACTATTTTTGCTTCTTCTGCTTAGTTTATCCTGCTTTAGTGACAGATTTCAGAGGGAGGTGGGTTGGCATTCTTGCTTTTCTATGCACTTGCCTTGAGGATGCTACACCTGCTTGTTCCACAGGATTTGTATTATCAGTTTTGTTGTAATCTTACACCTTCTGAAATACACCTTGTCTCAAGTTTTTATATCTGGGCATTTTCTGGATTGCTCCATGGGAGACCTGGATCTCTGGATTTTAAACACCCATTCTTTGTCTCTTGTTAACCAGATGTAAATGCAATGGCCACGCGAGTGAGTGCATAAGGAATGAGCTTGGGAAGCTGGTCTGCAACTGCAAGCACAACACCTTTGGGGATGACTGTGAGAAGTGCCTTCCCTTCTTCAATGACCGGCCGTGGAGAAGAGCAACAGCAGAAAGTGCCAACGAGTGCTTGCGTATGTGTGTCCACACACCTGGCAGGGCGAGTGCTTGAGGGTTTGCTCCCCTGGCTGTTGAAATGGCCTGGTTTTAAGTCTCCGTCTCTATCCAAAGCCTGTGTGATTTGTGCTCCCAAGTTGGAGATGCTTCAGATCCCTCTTAGTGCCCCTATAGAAGTATCTCAGGTTTCTGAGAGCATGAAATGTTTGTTGGAGATTCTGGTGTTATCCAAACTCACATCTGCCCACATTTTCAAAGGAAGGAGACCCAAGCCTTCCTTAGAGGCAGGCCTAAAACTGGGATGACCCAATGCTGTGTTTTATCTGGCATTTCAGCAACATGTCCTGCGAGTTCTCTGATGAAGCATAGGGTGGTAGATGGACTGTTACTGCTGTTGTGTCAGCAGAGGCGTTCAGATTCTCCTTGGGGATCTGCATGCATAACGTGCTCTCAAAACAGGCTCAGATTCCTATCTCAGAGTATATGCTGATGGGAAAGTAGAGCAGAGTCCATTTCCTTGTGCTGCTCGGAGCACATCCAGATCTTTTGAGGAATGTTGCCTTTGGTTTGTCATCCCTGTTCTGCAGGAGCTTTTTGCTGTGTCCCTGGGAAGGAGCATGTCCCTTCTGGAGAGAGATGGGAGCAATCTTTAGGAGAGAACTTTACCACAAAACCTATCAGCTCGTACTAGTAAAACAAATGCATTTAGTTTCTGGAGTCTAATTGCCTTTTAAAAAGTTCATTTAGTGTTCCCTGATTTCCTCTTGGATTTGGATTACTTTCTTTAGTTACTTCTAGACTATTTCATCCATTTTCAAGATTATTGCAACAGTTCTGGGCTGCAAATGGAAATGTCTGGGACTGAATGCCAATTTATTTTTCTTAGTTTAGTGTTGCAGCTCCTGGTAGTTTACTTTATGGGGAAGCTTTTTCAGACAGAAAAGCTTTCTTCCTGTCTGACCTCGGTGTGCACTGATGGTTCCCAGCTGGCTGTTGGAGACCTGTGGCTTCCCTTGACAGGATGCTGAAGCCCGGCCCTCCCTCTCCCAAGCAGAGGGAATTTGGGCTCTGCCTGCTCCCAGGAAGAAGCCCTTCTCACAGCAGGATGTCAGCCCTTGCTCTGATCTTGCCATGTGTGTTTGCGTGACTGGAGTCGGTGGTACTGCGTGGGATGGGAGGGCACTCTGTGGGCTGGAAGTCACCACTAGGCTCACGGGGACGAGAGTGGCCCTGCTGGTGGTCACTGGGTGCCCCGTGTCACCAGGATTCCTCAGCATGGCTGAAGTATTCATATTTGTGTGCTGGGTTTTGTGACTGGCCGGGTTGGGATTTTTTGGGCTCCTCGCTGCAAGAAAGACATTGAGGCCCTGAAACGGGTTCAAAGAAAGGCGACAAAGCTGGTGAGGGGTCTGGAGCACAGGACTGATGAGGAGCAGCTGAAGGAGCCAGGAATGTTCAGTCTGGAGGAGGCTCAGGGGAGACCTTACTGCTCTTTATAACTATCTGAAGGGAGTTGTTGTGAGCTGGGGGTCAGCTTCTTCTCTCATGTAACAATGATAGAATTAGAGGGAGTGGCTTCGAGCTGCGCCAGGGAAGATTTAGGCTGGATGTTAGGAAATACTGCTTTTCTGAAAGAGTGGTCATGCAGTGGAATGGGCTGCCCGGGGAGGTGGTGGAGTCACTGAGCCTGGAGGTGTTCAAGGAACGTTTGGATGTTGTGTGGAGGGACGTGGTTTAGTGAGAACTATTGGTGATGGGTGGATGGTTGGACTGGACATCTTGAATGTCTTTTCCAACCTTGGTGATTCTGTGATTTTGGGATATCCACACAGTTGATCCCCATGTGTTTTTCTGCAGCTTGTGACTGCAATGGGAGATCCCAGGAGTGCTACTTCGACCCCGAGCTGTACCGCTCCACCGGCCATGGCGGGCACTGCTCGGGCTGCCGGGACAACACCGACGGCGCCCACTGTGAGAGGTGCAGAGACAGCTTCTACCGCCTCGGGAGCGAGGAGGGCTGCCTGCCCTGCAGCTGCAACCCTGTGGGTAAGTGTAAGGGTGCTGCAGCCGATGGCAAGCCTGGAAGTGAAAAGGCTTTTTTGTCATTTTTAATTTCGGCCTGCACAGGAGATGTTTAGTGGGTTGTGTAATGGTTAAAATTATCCTTGGATCTAACTGGGCTTGGAGTGGCAGGGGCAGATAGTTCACCACTGCAGCATTTACTCCTTCGAATGTACTCTAAAATAGTTGTCTTTTTTTTTTTTTTTTTTTTTTTTCCACCACTGTGTATGTGTTGCCTTGGGCACACCCAGCACTAAAGCACTCATTTAAATTCTTAATAAACAAGATTACGCGAGCGGATATTTCAGGAAGTTCTTTGGACCAAAGAATGGTAGTGAATATTAGCAGCATCAGTTTCTCCTACTGAGTATCTAAGCACTGTAAATACAAACCAGTGAAACCTTAAACACAAAAGGGGACGAGAAGAAACAAAGTCAAGTCAAAACATGCAGTTAGATTCCTTTTTAAAAAAAAAAAGAATGGAAAAAATCCTGGCAGGAGAACAAATCTTTTGTCGTCAAGGGAACCGCTTGACCTGTATGGCGTGGTCCCATAACTCCAGCAGCCCTGCAACAAATAGGGGCGAAGGAAACAAAAGGGTAACAGATAGTAAGATATGATGTGAGGTTCCAAAATAGAGTAGCTGGAATAAGTAATTGCTTTCGGCATGCCCTAAAAGCAGCCAGTGAGAGGGCTGGCAGGGTACGTCTGCTAGCTAATTTGGTCAGAGTCATACAGTTCTGAAGCTTTGACCAAGAAAGGCCTCTTTTTTCCTCCCTCGGCTCTCCCTGGTTCTCATGCCCTACCTTATTTTAAGACATGTCTGTGCTGAGGGTTGGTGTCAGTGGAGTGAAGAGGCAGTGAGGTGACTTCCCAGGTATTTTAGGACAAATTTCAGAGGCCCTTATAACTTAGTCATCAGCTTGTGTCATCCAGTGTGTATCTGGATTACCTTACATGACTGTTTTTTACCTGAACGCTGTTTTTACCTTAGTAGTCATTTGTGGGATTGCAAAGGAGTCTCACAGAAGTATGCTGTACTTGGTATATGGTGAAGGTTTTGTACATTCTTCTCTCCTGTCCAGCCTAATTGTCTCATGACTTTTCACTTTGCTATAATCGTCTAATGAGGACTGAAGTGGAAAGAAAAGTATTTATCTATTTTAGTATGCTTTTGTCCTAGTTGTTAACTCTTGTAGTGCTGACAGCTTTTGGCCTGCTGACTGCAGCAGTGCCTGAGGAAGAGGCATTGAGGATTAAAGAAACCCTTGCTGCTGTTTGTGCAAGTCCCCTTCTGGGGATTTTTGGGTAGTACCTTGGAGGAATCCTGTCAAACAAGAAAGTTTTTCTGTAGAATTGATTAGGGCTAATAGTGTAAGCACATGGAGCCTCTCTCTGGGGGGATGGTTCAGTCTTTAAATCCAGCTTCGGAATCTCTGGGGGAAATTGGAGCGTGAAGGGTAGAAGAGATCAGGATAGCTCCTGGCAAAGGGGAGGTGGTCACTGGGGAGACACAGGGCTTGGGGAATAATTTCTTAGGGCGTGCTGCGGGGAGAAAAGGTGGGGCATTAGATCATAGACTCATAGAATGGCTTGGGTTGGAAGGGACCTTGAAGGTCATCTAGTTCCAACCTCTGCTATAGACAGAGACACCTCCCACCAGACCAGGCTGCTCAAAGCAACATGGATGGACGTAGATGTATCAAGGTAGTATTGAGAGCAAGAAATAAGGAAGAGAATGCAATTAAGTTTTGAAGAATTGTATAAAAATAACATTTGGAAAGAATACTTCAAGCTGAATACAGGTTTGTTTTTCTTTTTGCAAAACTTGATAATCTGTCTCCAGGCCTGCTATGGAGAAACACCAAACTGTGAGCTGTTGCTCATCAGCTTGAAGCTGTTCTTGAGACTTCCTTGTATTTCTTGCACGTTCCCCACAGCTGGGTGAATCTCACATGTGTGTGGTAAGGCCCCTGTCCTTGTTTCCCCAGGCTCCCTCAGCACGCAGTGTGATAGCTATGGCCAGTGCAGCTGCAAACCTGGTGTCGTGGGAGAGAAATGTGACCGCTGCCAGCCGGGCTTCCACTCCCTCTCTGAGGCTGGGTGCAGGTAAGAAGAGTTGCTCTCTGAAGGGAAAAGAAGACGCCTTTTTAAAGTATGAGTGATTTTAATTAATTATCCTCTCACGTGGCTCTCTCAGGCCCTGTTCTTGCAATCCTGCTGGCAGCACAGGTGAATGCAACATGGAAACAGGACGGTGTACTTGCAAGGACAACGTTGAGGGCTTCCACTGTGAGAGGTGAGTTTTCGTCCTGTGGCTTTGTTTCAAGAATGAGAAATATTTGAGCAATGGCCTGGAGTAAGTAACAGGGAAATGAATTCTTTTTCCTTTGCAACTTCAGATGCAAACCTGGGTTTTTCCATCTGGATCCCTCAAATCCAAGAGGCTGTACGCCCTGCTTCTGTTTTGGACACTCCTCAGTTTGCACCAATGCTGTTGGCTACAGTGTGTACAGCATCACCTCCAGCTTTCAGTTTGGTAAAATGAGCCTTTCTTTGTATCTCAGGTCGGGTTGATGAAAGTGGGATAAGTCCTGCTCCCTCCTCTCTCTGTGAGATTGCAAACTTTGGGTGCAATCCCAGATTCCCTTTTTTGGGAAGCACGGAGCTTCCAAAGTCAATGAGAACTTCCCCATCTTCAGGTTGTTTGTTTCGTTGGGGTGGAAAGAATTCATGGCTTTGCCCTCAGGCACCCAGTGCATGCAGTTTAAGTGGGTACTGATAATGTAAAACTTTATGCCTCAAAAAAGAGGTGCTAAAGAAGGAGGGGCATTTTCTCCATTTTAGAACTGAATCAAGAGTTTGAGGGAGAGGATTATAATTGCTTCAGGTTTTGGGTTGCTTGGCTCTGAATGAAACGTGATTGTGTTTCTGATGGATCCGTGAGCTGAGCAGAAATCTTTTCTCATACAGTCTGTTTCCTGCATATGAATGTTTTCATTCTGCGTAGTCTAAAAAGAACATCTTTATAGTTAAAATTCCAATGGAGAATGGTTCTTACAAAGGCTGAAACTTGCATAAAGTCATTGCTGACTGCTAGTTTCCCAGTCTTTTCCTGAGGTCTTTAGAAATCAAAATGTTAAGCAAGTTTGCGTTTTTTGTAGTGTTTGAAGTTCAGAGGGCTTAAATCAGCACTCTGGATATGCTGTGTGTGTTCTGCACAGTACCAGCATATAGAATAGAGATGGGTTACATATGAGCAGTTTGCAGGATGACTCCTTCGAATGATGTTGACTGTTGCATGTTTGGCTTTCAGGAGAGGACGAGTGGCATGCTGAGCAACGTGATGGCTCCCAAGTCCCACTGCAGTGGAGTTCAGAGACCCAGGACATCTCTGTCATCTCGGACAGTTACTTCCCCATTTATTTTGTTGCACCACGTAGGTCACTGCAGAAAAGCTCCCTTCTTGACTCCCTTGCCTCTCTGTTCTCTGTCTCCTGACCATAAGGATTTCTTCCCATTCCAGGCAAGTTTTTGGGCAACCAAGTTTGGAGCTACGGTCAGAATCTGACCTTCTCCTTCCGCGTGGACAGACGGGACACACGTCTCTCTGCAGAGGACCTGGTGCTGGAAGGGGCTGGGCTGCGTGTGTCGGTGCCTCTCATTGCCCAGGGCAACTCGTACCCCAGTGAGAGCCCACTGACCTACACCTTCAGGTGAGGGGGCCCAGCCCAGCCCAGTGGGAGCCCAGAGAGCAGGTGGGACCCAGTCTGCCACACACCCTGCCCTCTGAGCTCCTGGGAAAACAAACAGCAGTAATTTTAGCTCACAAGAGCGGTCTTATCAGGTCAATTTGAAGCTGGCTGTTCAGCGGTGTTGCTTAAGTGTATGAAGAGTATGTGGCAATTGCATGCCTTGCTTGGAAATAGTGCTTTAAAAGGACACAGCTGTTAGCATCTGAAAGCTTTGCAAATGGAGCATGGCTTTTCTCCCTAGGCTCCATGAGGCTGCCGATTACCCGTGGAGGCCTGCTCTCTCTGCATTCGACTTCCAGAAGCTTCTTCACAATTTGACTGCCATCAAGATCCGTGGAACATACAGCGAGAGAAGTAAGTCGCTGAGCAGAGTGCCATAAGAAAGAGGGATAGACCCCTTTATTTGGTGCTGTGATTGCTTACTTGCAGGGATTGGTCATGAATAAATGCGGCAGGTTATTTGGCAGAGCCATGCTGAATTGCTTTCTGCCTGGCCTTCCTGTGTAGCAGTTTCTCCTGGGGCTCCTGGAGAGGAGATGGAGAAGAAACATGATGTGCTGCCTTTGAGAATCTCAGAGTTGAGTGCTTGTCACTGCTGATGTCCCTCTGTGGAGCAGATGTGGTTCTTCACTCCTATTGTGCATCCAGCGCTTTCCAAATTGATAGGAACGTGCAGTGCAGAATCCTGACAGATACGATAGCGTAGATGTGGGGAGACAAAAATCAGTTTCTCTGTGATCAGTTACCTTCATCCTGTTGAAAAATTCCCCATGGTGTGAGGATTTACAAAAATCAAGTGCTAGTTATGGACCGTTGGATGTTGTCATGAGAAGAAGGATTTTCGGAGTTAAAATCAAGCAGACAAAAATGCACATTTGCAGCTTCCCCAGATGTGAGTAGGGGTTGTTCATGAAGAGGAGCCCAGAATGATGCATGACAGGGAGCGGGCTGTCACCTGGGCAGCTGCTCGTAGTGCAGCAGTGACCATGTCTTCCTCTCCCTGCTCCGAGGTGCCGGTCACCTGGATGACGTTACCATCACCAGCGCTGTCCCAGGGGCCGGCGTGCCCGCGGCATGGGTGGAGAGCTGCTCCTGCCCTGCAGGCTATGAGGGGCAGTTCTGTGAGCGCTGCTCCCCCGGGTACCGCCGAGAGACCCCTGGCCTGGGACCCTACAGCCCCTGCGTGCCTTGCAGCTGCAATGGGCACAGCGAGACCTGTGATCCTGAGACGGGTAAGCAGCAAGAGGGCGAGTGAAGGGCTGTTTTTTTTGTGTTGGCTGAAGAAGGAAAAAAACCCACTTGCCTCCTTGTTTCAGGCGTTTGTGACTGCAGGGATAACACTGCGGGCTCTCACTGTGAGAAGTGCAGCGATGGGTACTACGGAGATGCGACAGCAGGCACAGCCTTGGACTGCCAGCCCTGCCCGTGCCCTGCTGGCTCCAGCTGCGCCGTTGTGCCCCGCACAAAGGAGGTTGTGTGCACCAGCTGCCAGACGGGCACCACAGGTGAGCCCCTGCCAGAAGGGCACTTTTCCCACCCTGTGTTCCTGATCTCCTAGCAGTTCTGCTGCTCTGACCCACAGCAAACTGCTGTGTCTCTTCATTCAAATGTGACCTGTTTTTCCCTTCCTCCACCAGCCCTGCTTCCCCAGGCGAGGCTCAGGGCTGAAGGACTTGTTCTTTGTGCACTTCTCTCAAGAATGGAAGGGAAAGGAATGTTTTCATCTGTGCAAATCTTAACATTTCTGTGCTATGTATGTGAGCCATGCTGGCTTCTAGTACAGATCTGGCACACGGGCCCAAGGCCATGAATCCCCATCCCTGAGCTGACTGGGGGGCAGCCAGCCCATGGCAGGGAATGTTGCTGAGTCTTTGGGTTCCCTTCCAATCTAAGCCGTTCTGTCCTCTGATAAAACTGCATAGCATTGGGCTGAAACTTTGATAGATCTAAGAGTCAGGAAGATGGGTTAGACTGAAACAAAATTAGAAGGTGTGCCTCCTGTTTGCCAGCCAGAGGCAGTGTGGGATGCTCACAGAGGCCAGTGTCCTCCCTAGAAAGAGCTGGAAGTTTGCAGTGACATGTGAACACCAATCAAAACATGCAAGACCAGACTTATACTCAACAGTTTTGAAAAGAAATGTGTGAACAGGTGCTGAGCTTTTTCCTTAATGACAAACCGGAAAGCCTGAGTGCGTACTTGAGTTGTGAAGTGGAGCCTTTTGTTCTGTCTGCCAACAGCAAATAAGACTTAAGATGGTTGGCAGCTTCCACTCTTCTCTGTTGGTTTTTTGCTTGGCATGAAAGACTCCAAAGTCCAGAGTACCTGTAAATGCTTTAAATGCTTGGGAAAGCCCCTGCTCAAGCCCAGAGGCACGCCATCTGGAGCAGCTCCTGGGGGTTCCCATGGATGCTATCGCTTTGTGAACCAATTCAGAGTGCTGAGGTCGGAGTTCCTTGCAGCTCAGGTTTCCATGCAAGCTCATCATTTATTGTAGCTAGCATGACCACCCAAGAGTTGCTCCTGCTTCTCGTGCTTCTGAATGTGTTCGTAAAGAGGGAAAGGTGAGGGAAAAGATGGTTTGTGTGTGTAGAACTGCCTGAGAAAATGCTTGGGACTGGCAGGGAAGGCTGAGCTGGCAGCTAGTTTGGGAAGCTGCTAGGCTGCATGCTTTGGGGGCTGCCTGCTGAGGTTCAATAAATCTCACTGTTGTGTGGCTTCCTGGAGCAGGGGTGCCCCCATTGAGCTCCTCCCACTCGGACTCTTAAATTAACAACAAATTACAGCAAATACGGATGGATTTAGGGGTAGCATGTGCTTCTGTCCCGCCACAGGCAAGAGGTGTGAGCTGTGTGATGATGCCTACTTTGGAGATCCGCTGGGTGAAAATGGGGCTGTGAGGCCGTGCCGCCTGTGCCAGTGCAATGACAACATCGATCCCAACGCTGTGGGCAACTGCAACCGACAGACAGGAGAGTGCCTCAAGTGCATCTACAACACGGCCGGCTTCTATTGCGACCGCTGCAAGGATGGCTTCTTTGGGAACCCTCTGGCCCCCAACCCTGCTGACAAATGCCGGGGTACGAGCATTTCCTCTCATGTTCTAAGCTGGTTTGGTCCCTGAGAACTGCCTTGGGGTGACGTTTCCCATTCCTGACCTTTTTGCAGCTTGTCACTGTAATCCCTATGGCACCGTGAATCAGCAGACGAGCTGCAATCAAGTGACAGGGCAATGTGAGTGCCTTTCCCATGTCACTGAGAGGGACTGCAGTGCCTGTGAGCCTGGCTTCTTCAACCTGCAGAGCGGCCGAGGCTGTGAGAGGTAATCTTCAGCCCATGCTGGGGCAGCGGGCCCTCTATTGGGTCTGCCATCAGCAGCGGTGGGAATGTGGTGCTTGTCACCAGTGCCTCTTGTTCCTTGTTAACACTGCTGAGTATGGGGAGGAGCAGGAGTTAAGGAGTAGCTCCAAGAGCTGTACAAAAATCTTGATTTATAAATAGCTTTATAAATAGCCCTAAATCAGAGTTTTAAATAGAAAAGTGTCACATGGCTGTGTGACTGTTGGTAGCAGGGGCTCGTGGGTTCCTTTTTTAGTGCAGCCACCAAGTGACCTTGCATGGTTCAGGGGCTGGGTGCCTTGTCCCAGCAAGAAAAGTTCACTGCCTTGCTGTGGAGGCTTCCAGCAGTGCTCAGAGGGCTCCTTCAGAGGCACATCAGTTGTGCCTCCTGCCCGTTGTTGATGTATGGCTCTCTCCCCCAGGTGTGACTGCCATGCTCTGGGCTCCACCAACGGCCAGTGTGACATATGGACGGGGCAGTGTGAGTGCCAGCCCGGCGTCACCGGCCAGCACTGCGACCGCTGCGAGGCCAACCACTTTGGGTTCAGCCCTGAGGGCTGCAAACGTGAGTGTGGGTGCTCTATGGCCTCAGTGTACAGATCCAGACTTAAGGAGCAGCGTGATTGAAAAAGAGGGTGATCCAGACTTTCCTCCTGATATTCTTAGAATCACTAAGGTTGGAAAAGACCTCTCAGACCCCTAAATCCAGCTCTAGCCCATCCCCACCACTGACCACATCCCTCAGTGCCACATCTGCGTGGTTCTTGATTGCTTCCAGGGATGGTGACCCTACTGCCTCCCTGGGCAGCCTGTGCCAATGCCTCACCACTCCCTGTGAGAGTGAGTTTTTCCTAATATCCAACCTGAACCTCACCCTGGCACAACTTAAGGCTTTGCCTGCAGAGCAGCACTCTGATGAGAACAGGGCTCTGCCATGGGTCGTTAGGTGCTCTGCTTCTTTGGCAGAGAACGGGCTGCAGTTTTTTAGTGTTTGTGTGTCTCCTTTGCTCTGACCAAGGCTTAACTTCCCCGCAGCATGTGACTGTGACCCGGAGGGCTCACGTGCCCTGCAGTGCCGTGAGGATGGTCGCTGTGAGTGCAAGGAGGGCTTTGTGGGGAACCGCTGCGACCAGTGTGAGGAGAACTACTTCTACAACAGGTCATGGCCGGGCTGCCAGGAGTGCCCTGCATGTTACAGATTAGTGAAAGATAAGGTAAGGCCACCAATGTGACTGACTGTGTGGTTTCTGAGGTTGGTGCTTTGTGCCATACCTGCTTGCCCGGTAGCTCTGGTGCAGTATCAGAGTGACGGGAAGCAGAAAGGTGTGCTGTTGCTCTCCCCGTGATGTAACTGTGCTCTGCCCTTTTCACACAGGTAGCAGAGCAACGAGAGAGGTTACGAGAGCTGGAAAATCTTATAGCAAACCTGGGCACGGGAGAAGAAACTGTCACTGATCAAGCCTTCGAGGAGAGGTTGAAGCAGGCAGAAAGAGATGTTATGGAGCTGCTCCGAGAAGCACAGAACAGCAAAGGTGAGCTGAGCAGATCAGATGTGGGCTAGCATGAAATGAGCTTGGTGTTTGTGTTCTCTTAGGATGTAGAGCTTTTTATTTCAAGACTTCAATGTGCACCAGGAAGAAGAGCTATTTGGGATGGTGTTGAAACTACTATGCATTATTATAGGAACAGCAAAGGCTGATTTTTGCCTCTGATGTTCTTTTTTTTTAAAAGCAAAAGGGTGCTCAATAGGTTTGTATTTCTGCAGTTTCACCATTAGCAAATGCAGCCTGAGTTGCTCACAGATTTGTTTGTTGGATGCCTTGGGCCAAAGCGTCTCTTGTTGGGATATCATCAGTGATAAGAATAAATGCCTCAAAATCCTGCTGGCAAACTTTATTAGCTCACCATGAAGTGCATAATGTCCTAAAAAGTGCTGTTGTGGTGGCCTGTAGCTGTTTTTCCTGTTACACTCTGCTTCCTAAGAGTTCTTGTTCTGCCACCTCTACTATAGGATGTCTACGAGGAGGGCATTAAGAAGTGTGACAGTGGATTTTGCTTAGGGTTTTTTTTAACACATTGAGTTAATGCATGCTCTAGAAAAGAGCAACTTGAAGGAGACTCGACTTTGCACTAGCAGTGTTTCCCCCAGGAGTTTGCTCGCTGATTTGAGACCGCCTGGGAAAAATCTTTTGGCAAAGCTTGGAAGAGCTGGTACCAATCTGACACTGCATGTGTTTGGAGGGATTCCTGCTGATGGGAATGATTTCTGAAACTCTGCATCTCTACATAGTGTTGTTTCCTTCTTAGCATCCGTGCCTAGATGACAGTAGTCCTGTGTGCAAGGTGTGAGTGTGGGTATTACATTAAGGTTAGGGCATAGATTGGCTTTGGGGTGTTACTTCTCCATCTCTCCACATCTTTCCTCTGGAAAAGGCAAGCTCAAGGCAAGCAAAAATGACACTTGCAAAAAGCACATGTGGCATTTCTTTGTGCTCTTCTACTTGAGATGTGACTTTTTTTTAATGCTTTAAATGCTCACATTTAATACATAGGATGTGCTGCAAGACAAAGATGTGTATTTGTGGAAAACCTTAGTTTTGAAGGCATGTGAAGTTCTGCTTGGACTTTGTCCCCAAACAGTGCTCAAGCCTATCAAAATAGTTCACGAGGCATGTGCCTGTTCTACAGCTCCATTATTGAGAAATTGCTATGGGGCATTACCTGGCAGACAAGATTTTAGGGAGCTCATAGTTTGTGTGTTGAAGAACCAAGGCTGGATCATCTGTTCTGCCAGCTTTCATCATCCCTCTGGAGTGGGTGGCAGTCAGGGTGGGTTTGCTGCGCTGCACATCTTCAGCTGCTCTGTTTGGGACAGAGTCTGGCTCAAGGGAAAGCCACCATTGCCCAAAGAGGATAACATACAGCCCTGCCATTCCTCCAGCTCTGCTCATATTGTAGTAATGAAGATAAATGGAATCAGGAAAGCAGATGTTACGTACCTTTAGAAGAGCAGCTCAGTTGCCTTTCTTTAATCAATGATAGAGGTGAAACAAGATTCTGAACACAAGATCTCCCATTAGAGCCAGTTCAAGCACCCAGCAGGTCTGTCCGATTAGTAGTTAATGATGATGACTTTGATCTCAAGCCAGCTGAATTATGAAACACCTTTGCTAAGTCCCCTTTCAGCAGAGGATTAACCTGCCAGTGTATTGACTGCGATGCTAAGCTGCTGCTCCAACTTTTTTTCCTGCTTTAATTAATTTTGCTTCCCTTCTTTTGCATGGTGTCTTTCAGACGTAGATCAGGGTCTCATGGATCGTCTCAGAGACATCAACAGCACACTGACAAGTCAGCTCAGCAGGCTGAGGAACATCCAGAACACGGTGCAGGAGACAGAGAACCTGGCAGAGCAAGCCCGGGGCCGGGTGGAGGACACAGAGGACCTGATTGCAATGGCTTCTGATATGTTGGAGAAGGCAAAGATGGCAGCTGGCAACGTGGTGAGTGTGCTGTGCAGATCTATGGGGCAGGGGGAGGGCAGGGCCATTCCTTGCTGTACTGTCTGGCTGTGTTTCTCTGCTTTTTGTCACTGCCATAGCAGATTTGCTGTGGAAATGTCTTCTCGTTACTGAATAATGCTAGAAAATAAATTAAGGAATTTGCAAATTCTCTTTCACAAATGGCATCCTTGCCCCTGTTGAAGGAAAAACCCTGAACATACACCAAAATGTTTGCTTTTAAGGGAAAACTGCTGGTGGAAACAGCAGTGGCTTAAGAAAAAATAGAGGTCAGAAGTAGGTTAGACCCATCTCAAAGCATTTAGATCATGACAATAAATATTTAAAGCATTGATGAATAAAAGATGAAAATAGAGCTTCAAGGTATTTTTTCCCTCTTTTTTTTTTTTTCTTTTTGCAGTCCATTACAGCCCCGGAGTCGAGTGGTGACCCCAACAACATGACTCTGTTGGCAGAAGAGGCTCGCCGGCTGGCTGAGAGGTAGGCTGTGCTGCAGCTCCTACCAGTCCACATCTGGGCCCCGCAGAAGGAGCAAAACAGAGCTGGTTTGCTTGATGTGAAACATGCATCCTTGGGCTGCTTAAGAGATTGCTTGGTACCCTTTTTGCACGCCTGTGTGTCAGGGCAAATCCTGGATGCGTGCTGTATGCTCCAGCAGCATCTTCCACTGCACCACTTCACTGGGTGAAGGAGGAAGATCTTGGAGCTGAGGACAGAAAGTGCTGCTTGGCAGTTCTAACGGTGTCATTTTCCTTCTGTGATCTTGTCCAGGCACAAACAAGAAGCTGATGAGATTGTTCGCATTGCCAAGGCAGCCAACGATACTTCCACAGAAGCGTATCAGCTGCTGCTGAAGACCCTGGCTGGGGAAAACCAAACAGCACGTGATATTGATGAGCTCAACCAGAAGTGAGTCAGGAACAGAAAACTGAGTTCATTTCCTGGCAGTACTTAAAATTAGATGGCTTTTTAGCATTTTGTGCTTTTGGGTATCTCTGTGTTCTAGCCTCTCTGCTCTCAGTAAGTTCAATTCAACAAAAAGAAATGATAGAGTAACGGGATCCTTGGTTTTATTTATTTTTTGTTAGGTATAACCAAGCAAGAAACATTTCTCGAGATCTAGAGAGACAGGCCAGCAGTGTGCTTGAGGAGGCAGAGGAAGCTGGAAATAAGGCCCTCCAGATCTATGCTAATCTCACTAATCTGCCTACTGTGGACACCACAGGGCTGGAGGTATGTGATGTGCATGGCTTTGTAAAGAGGACAGACATTAAAGCAGTGTGCTAGGTGGCTGACAAACACTGTGTGCTCTTTTCTAATGGTACTCTGCCTCAGATCCATCTAGACATCATCCAGATGTCTGTGTTTTAGTTTTTATGAAGGAGACTTGCAAGCGAGAAACTACAAATAGATCCCCTATTTCTGCCAGGTTCTGAAGGACTAAAAAACAGTGAAATCTCGCTTGTCATACATCGTGTCTTGAATTGAAAAGTGGGAAAAAAGTTGACTCCTGTCAAGTTTGCAGAGCTATTCCACTTCCACTCGCCATGGAAACGTAGTTTCTCTTAGCACAAAACTGTTCGCAGCCCATCCTTCCTTGCACGGACCTTTGGAGTATATAGAGCTTTGAAAAAGTTGCAGCTCTAGTTGTGAAAGATGGGAGCTTGTCATGGCTTCTGCCTGTTTTATCATTAAAAACCATGCTGTGTTTTGTCACCTGTTCAGAAATTCTTTAATGTTCAGAGAACCTGCATGTGTTTCTGATGTCTGCATGCAGAGTGAAGCAAATAAGATCAAGAAGGAAGCGGAGGAATTAGATCAGTTAATAGCAAGGAAGTTGAAGGACTATGAAGACCTGAGGGAAGATATGAAAGGAAAGGAGCTGGAAGTCAAGAACCTCTTGGAGAAAGGGAAGACGGAGCAGCAGGTCAGTTCTGTTTGGTGCAGGCAAAACAACCCAAAGGGAAACAAGTAACTGGTAAGATGCAAGATATTTAGCCTTAGTCATGTCCTAGTGGTGTTTGTTACTTATGCAGATCCTGGAATGAGGATCACTGATACCATGAGGAATGATCCTGGAAAGGAAAACCAAAAAGCTGCTAAAAGCAATGGCATTGAGGCTATACTGGGGAGTTGGTGTCTTTGCATGCTGTCTTGTTTGTATTCAAGACAGTGTTCCAAAATACCTGAATTTATGTGGTTTCATAGCATGTATTGCCACTCACATGGGGACAAATTCTGCCCTGTATTTGCATTGGTATTTCTTGTGGGGTGATGCTTTTTGATAGGCCAGCATGGTCATCCATCAAAGAATAAGAGTATGCTGATAGGTGTCATGTCTCTGTAGACTGCAGACCAGCTCCTGGCTCGAGCAGATGCAGCAAAAGCCTTGGCTGAGGAAGCTGCTCGGAAGGGCAATGGCACATTGCAGGAGGCCAACACCATTCTCAGCAACCTGAAAGGTAAAGAGAACTCGTGTGGGGAATCCTGCAGCTCCCATCAGCTCACTCTGCAGGAGGGCATCTTGGTTAAATGGCTCATGCTGTTGTCATTACTTGTGTTGGAGGATTCTTTTGGCTTTTTTAAAGGAAGAGCTGTGTTTTAGCTTCAGCTGGGTTGGAATTCTTTTCTTCAGTTTCTGGTACGATGCTCTGTTTCGGTTTTAGGAGAAAAACAAAGCTGATTACACACTGATGATAATAGTTGCTGTTAAGCAGTGCTGTACAGAGCCAAGGCCATTTGCAGCAAAGGGCCCAGGGAGCTGGTAGGGAGCAGAGCGAGGACAGCTGACTTATGCTGACAAAGGGATATTCCATGCCGTATAACATTATGTGGACAGAGTTTTGAAGGGGTTGGGAGGGCTCTCTTCACTCTCTCTTCTGCTGCTTGGGGTCTAGCTGGGCTGTTCTTCCCCCAAATTTCAAGGAGGCAGAGGCAGGGCAGTGCAGTCAGAGAGGTGCCACAAGGCTCTTCCAGAGCAGGTGGTGAGAACCTCTTTTGCCCTGCCTCAGATTTCGATAAGCGGGTGAACGACAACAAGACAGCAGCTGAGGAGGCTCTGAAGAAGATTCCTGCCATTACCCAGACCATTGCTGAAGCCAACAACAAGACCCGCCAGGCAGAGCTGGCTCTCGGCAATGCTGCTGCTGATGCCCGTGAAGCCAAAACTAGAGCAGATGATGCTGAGAAAATTGCCAGCACTGTTCAGAAGGTGAGAGCCCTGCAGTTCTGGAGCCAGCCCTCCAGAGCCACGTGTCCCACTTCAGCAGCACGTAAGCTCTGTTCTGCTAAGTTCTTCACCTTCTCCAGCTGTTCTCATCCTTCTCCCCATGCTGGCTGTAGAGTGCTGCTGCCACCAGAGCAGAAGCGGACAAGACCTTCTCTGACGTGACGGGGCTGGCCAAGGAGGTGGATGACATGATGAAGCAACTCCAGGAGGCAGAAAAAGAGCTGAAACGTAAACAAGATGATGCTGATCAGGATATGATGATGGCAGGCATGGTGAGTAATGCTGACACTGGTGGCAAAGAGGTGACTTCTCCCTGCCTCTGGAAACTTTCCTCCCTCTGCTCTGCTGTACTGACCACACTGGGTCCGCTTAGTGTTCTCCATCTTCCGAGTTTTAATTGCAAAAGTGAACATAGGTTAACACACAGTTTACATAGGTTCCCTGCTGGACTTGGAGAGCTGGTTTTCTTAATGCAGTCCTTTTTACAAACCTGACTCTGGGGTGACTTTTCCTGTGAAACAGTTTTTGGGGATCAGCACCATCTCCTGCAGGAAATGGAATGTTTGCAGGCCATCTTTTCCAGTGCTGTGACAGGTATCTCTGCTCAGAGATCGTTATGGAGAGAGAAGGCAGGAGTGCACGCAACTGCTTAGGCAGATACATGAAAGGAGACAGAGTGGTTTCACTAAACCCTACATAGCTTACAATGTTCTCTTGGCTTCTATCCCACAGGCCTCACAGGCAGCCCAGGAGGCAGAAGACAACGCAAGAAAAGCGAAAAACTCTGTGAACAGCTTGCTTGCTGTCATTAATGACCTTTTAGACCAACTAGGTAAGGCTGTCCTTTTTTATTGTCTCCAAACAGGGAAGTGCTGGCAGCCAGCATGATGTGGTGCTGTGCTGGGAATCAAACAGGTCCATTTTGTTTTCTGAGAAATTAAATTAACGTGGTTTTGGCAATTGTTCTTTTTGTTCTTAATGGAGTAGCTCAGAGGCTCATTGTGCAGTGTTCTGTACAATTCCCTGCAAGCTAAGGACTGCTGGTGAGGTGGAGCCCCTTCAGTTGTTCTTGTTTCTTACACAAAGAATGGCCTGATGCAGATCTTGCTTTGCTCATCCAGAACATGGGATCTGCTCTGTAACCACCTGGAGGCTTCAGAGGCTTTTTAATGGTTCTCACTGTTCTGTTTTGGCTTTTCAGGGCAACTGGAGACGGTGGACTTGAACAAACTGAATGAGATTGAGGGTACCCTGAACAGTGCCAAAGACCAGATGAAAGATAGCGACCTGGACCAGAAGGTGGCTTTCCTTGAGAGAGAAGCCAGGAAGCAAGATGATGCGATACAGTCCTACAACAGGGACATTGAGGAAATCCTGAAAGACATTAGCAACCTGGAGGACATCAGGAAGACCTTGCCATCTGGCTGTTTTAACACCCCGTCCATTGAGAAACCCTAAGGGTGTGCTGGGGGTGGAGGGTATTCCCCCGCTGATGGTGGAGCAATTGTTTGGCTATGGAGTGCCTTAACACACGTTACCTTCTTCCAATCCCCATCTCTTTGCTGCTTGCAGCCACTGTTCTCTTTTCAAATCAGGATAAGTTGAAAAGGACTTTTTTCTTTTTTTCTTTTTTTTTTTTTATGAGAAGCAAATTAAATATCCGTCTTTGGGCATCAAAGGGTTTTTTTAATATAAATTGTCTTCCCGAGCACTCTGCCTTTGCCCCTTTCTGAGACACAGTTTCCCTTTGATTAGCGCAAGGATGAGAGATGCTCTGGACTCTTTATACTGTTCAGCAATAACCATGTGAGCTGTGTACAGCAATGCAAAACTAACTCTGCTTTCTCTCCTCACTTCTCCCTTTGACTGTAAAATCCTTGATCTGGAACTCTGTCTCCATGAAGGAAGGGGGTTGGCTACCAAATCATTACTGTAATGGCCAGTATAGCTGCACTCATTCAGATCCCTGTTCCCAACTTCTAACCCTGTGAATTTTTTGGTCTTGTTTTGTGACGTGAACTAGCGGCCAGTCGGAAATGTTGGTAGCCTTTTACAAACTATCCTAAGCCTCTTTCTGAAATGCTTTCTGTGATGATGCATCGCTCTGAGAAAAACGCAGCCTCCGAGAGGAGCTTTTTGGGAAGATGAGATGCCAGGGGAGCAATAGGTCTCGCCAGCACCGCTGGCTGGTGGAGCAGAAGTTGTGCGTGCAGTCTGCAGGCAGCTGCCTGTTGGGTGGCCCAGGCTGGGGAGTCTGGAAGTGACGAGCTGAGTTCCCATCTGGAGGTGTTGCTGTCAGTGTCAGAGGATCTTTGTTTGAGGCTACAGATGTCTGGGTGGCACGTTGACCTGATCATGCAACAGAAATCTTGCTGAAGAGGAGAGCTGCCATCCAGAGGGCTCTGAAAGCTGGGCTGACCTCAACCTGAATGACTTCAGGTGGGGAACAGAGAGACCTTGAAGATGTCAATAAGAGGATCTTTCTCCCCATTTTCTTCCTGGAGGAGGCAGGTGGCATTTTTACACTTCCTGGTGTTGCTCTTGCCTTTTGTCTTTTGTTTTTTAAGCCAGCTGAAAGAGCAGTGTTCAGGTTCCTTGCGGTGTTCCCCAGGTCTGCTCCCAGCCCGGAGCACCCTCTGCAGCTCTCCCTTGGGCTCTGGCCCAGCATCCCCTCTCTCTTCCTTCAGATCAAGCATATATCTATCCTTAAACACTATGCAACTTTGTACGTTTGCGTAGCGGGGAAGAAATTATTATCTGACACACACTGGTGCTATTAATTATTTCAAATTTATATTTTTTGTGTGAATGTGATATATATATATTTTTCCTTTTTTTTTTCTTTTTTTTTTTCTTTTTTTTTAAATCATGATTACAGTGTGAGGAAGTCTCTCGTGCGTGTGTGCGTGTGCATGTGTAAATATCCTCAGCCATATTTCCAGAGTGGTACAGCCTGGCCTCTTCTCCATGCTTTCCCCCATAACCACCGCAGCACGTGCACTGCACTGCTCCTGCCCCATTGCCCCTGCAGCACCCGGTTCTTCCTCTGCCCAGCTTCTCATTTGTCCCCCATGTGTTCTCAGCATCTGCATTGTGTGATGTTGGCAATAACCACTGTGCAGGGAGCACACCTTGCCCTGTGCTGCTGGGCAGGATGATGCCAGCAAGCCCCGCATCTCCATACCCATCTTCTTAGGGTTTCGTGCCATTTACCAAATACTGCCTTGGGGTTTTCCCACCTGTGAACATAGCTGGACCCCGGAGGAGGGCTCCCCAGTGCTCACCTTCCCTCCGTGTTCCCGGCTGGCTGCTCTGGTCAGATGGCTGTTTCTAACCACGTCACCTCTCTGCCAAGGCTGTGAGAAGAGCAGATGCGAAGATGCGCGCATGCCCTGGCTGACCTCAGGCCTAAGGTTTCCTGCTTTCTCCTTTTTTTTTTTTTTTTAAATTTTATTATTTTTAATTTTTGTCGTCGTCGTCGTTAAGCTGTTTTTAACAGAATTCTATTTTTAAATAAAAAAAAAAAGTCTTTATAAGCGATCTCTTAATCACTGCTGCATTACAGCCATTATTCATTGTATAAGTCCAGTTATTTCTGTACGTGATGTGATGATGAGATGGCTGCTGGTGGAGTGCTGGATGGCAGCGCGTGTCGGTCCCTCATCACTCCATTCCTGACTGTGGCCCCACAGTACGTGCCTTCACTTCAGCTTTTTGCCTTAATCTGTGGTCTTGCTGTCTGGGGCGGTGAACAAAATGCAACACTTGCAGTTTTTATGTATAAAACAGTATTTCTTATTTATAATAAAGTCTGAATATTTGTAACCCCTTATACCTCGGGATTCTTTCAAGTATTGCTTTTTTTTTGGTGGGGTTTGGTTTCCATCCCAGGGTTTGCTTCTCATTTGGTGATGTCCAGTGTTGGATTGCTACGGCTGCAAGGAGTTCTGAGCTGTGGTTCTTCCAGTCTGTAAGAAATGTGCGTGAGCTGTTGGTGTGATGCAGGACAGGAAGGTGGGAGGGGTGGTTCCTTGTGTTGTAGGGGAGCAGTCCTGTCCCTCCCCAGCGGAAGAGGCAGCTGAGGCGGAAGGATTGCCTCCAGGGGAAAAAGAGACCCAAAATAAAGGGCCTGGCATTCCTTTCACTGGAACTGCCAAGAGCTCTCTGTTGTTCACCGGTCCTATTTGCAAGAACAGAGAAATTTTATTCTCAAATTCTGTTCTGAATGTCAGGACAGATTACTGTGATAGCAGACAGCCCAGCTTTGAAATCCAACCAGTCTACGTTTGGGTTTCTTTTATTTTTCTCAGCAGAAGAAAATGCACACGTCTCGTTAACTTGCATTATATTTAATCCCTTCTCAACTATTAAGTTGTTCTTCCCCCCTTCACCATTTTCAGATTGTCTGGTTGCAGCTTTATTCTGAAACTGCAGTTGCTGCTGATGGATTCCCAATCCGGATGCAGTATTACTGCATTTTGGATTTTACACCTCAGTGTATGAAGCTGTGTGTGTGTGTGAATGTATATATAAAATACGTGAGATAGATATAATAGATTAAAAACCTATAACTGGAGATTCTTCTCTGCTTCCTTGTGGCCAAGACTCTGTTAAGAGCAGCAGGTTGGCAGTGCCCACTGTGCTGCATGGGGGGAGCTGAGGATGCTTCCAGCTGTCCCTGGGTGGTATCTCCATCATGAGGTGCTATTTCCAGCACAGGAGATGATGCTGAGCACTCTGGCTGTCATGATGGTCAACAGAAGGAAGGTGGGCACCTGGGGGTCCTGCTCACTGGTGGCTTTGCCAGGTTCAATGTATTGCTGAGCTACAGAAGCTTGTGAAGTGTCTGAATGCTCCAGTCCATCCAGAAGAGCTGACAAAGGGCTTTCTCCCTGGGGTAGGGGGAATAGCCAGTACTTATGTTTCACTGCGCAGGTAGAGAGAATCTGAGGATTTCTGCTCTGTGTGGGCTGGGTTCAGAGCTGAGGTCCTCATCAGGAGAGACCTTTCCAATGCCGTGCTCTGGTGGCTTTCCTTCTCTTAGCCCCAGTGCCCAGAAGGCTTCCTGAGGAGGGGCCTTCCTGGGAAATGCCAGCACCCCTTATCTCCCCGCCTGCCACGTGTCCATCTGTCCGTGTCTCCTTTGGGCAGGGCAAGGCGATGCCTGGCATGCTGCCACTGCCCTGCCCTGCTTGCTCATTGCCACAGCCCTGAGGCGAGGAGCCGGGCGGCCCTGCGGCTGTCATCAGCGCAGGGTGCGTCACCGCCGGGCATCCTTCCTCTCAGCTGGCCCTGTAACCCAGGGGGAACGTGTAGCGTGTGGGATTTGTCTTTCCTGAGCTATCAGAAGCATTAGCAGCAATATTTTGATGCCTTGTTGGCTTTAGGAACAAGTGAGAGTGGTGAGCGCCGCTGGTGGGCTCTGTTGGGGCACTGGTTGCTGTCCTACAGAGCAGCTGGCATGCTGAGCACAGCCAGGCCCAGAGGTCTTGCCGTGCCCCTGCCCTAATCCTACAGCTCTCTGCTGCTCTGCCTGGCCAAAATGAACGTGGGCTGCCCCAGCTGTTGAGCTGTGGGTCCAAATAAGCCAGGAATGTCAAGAAAAGCCTTGCAAGTGCCCAAAGATTACTCCTGAAGAAAGCATGCATTTTCCTGAGCAAGGGGTTTAGAGGATTAGCTGATAATGTTGGAGTTCTGCTTTAGGTACTGGGTTATGAAATAGCTCATTTTCAGGGTAAATGCCTGATTTGCTGCAGAATAACACCATACATACCATGGAAATTCATCCATGAGAGCACAGCAAGGCCCATAGCAAAGGCACGTGCCTGGCAAGCCAGAGATTGAAGTCTATGCTTTACCAGCGGGCCATGCACTTAGGAGCCTGCTGAGTTCTATCACTGAGCCTTCCCTACCAAGAAAGGCACAAATGGAAGGATCGAGTGCTGCCGTGAGGCCAGAAGAAAGCTCCATACAATGGAAGATGGTGGACGTGTGTAGGTGAACACATGCTTATGGTGCAGCGACATCTGGAAGGAAAACAAGCAAGCACACATCTGCAGGTAATCCACACCTTCATAACTCCTGAAGGAGAAGCCCATAGGGGCTTGCTGGTAAGGTCACACCAATATGACTGTGGTTTTCATGTGTCTAGAACCTGTGAGAATCAGCACGATTCAGAGTGTTTTGTGGATTCGACGTATCTTTGGAGTGCTTCATTTTGGTATGGTTCCCTGTAGCCGTAATGTTAACTTCCTTAGCCCTGTTACAGGGAATGAATGAAGGACAGCTTCAGAAGGACTCTTCTGTTGTTGAGAGGGAAAGGGAAGGGCAAGCCCAGCTTCTCCAATAAGGTAATGTTGCTCTACTACAGCATCTGCTGATTATCACTCTTGTGCCTCCAAATGCCTACTGCTGCTTACCTTGCTTTTACTCTCAAAAGTGTTATTATTTCAGCCAACCATGTTTGCATGAGGCCTTTTCCAAACAGTGCTGCCATGGGTGATGAAGGGCAACATTTCTTCAGGAGAAGGTGGCAGGCATCAGTTTGCTCTGAGTCTGCTGTGCTTTAAAAAGCAAGGTCCTCAGAAATGCGCTTTGGATGGCACTGTGCACATATCGATGCTGTTTTCAGAGGTAGGATAATGGTGGAGGATGGCAAGGTGAACGTAACCAAAGCAAATATGCAGAAATGACTGGGGAGAGAGCTGTGTCAGTGCTTGTTTGTAGAGGTGAAGTCAGAGGCGGGGTGATAACGGCGAGACAGGAGGAGTAATGTGGAGGAGATGGATAAGGGGAAATTGTGAGTCTTGGGGGAAGCTTCCTGCTGGTGAGAGAGGTTTTCTAAGGGAGAACTCGGCCAAGAATTTGGGTTTTGGAGGAGAACAGATTCAGTGCATTCCATTACAGGGATTAACAAACCCGAAAGGACTCTGCCAAATTGATGCCAACACTGTGTTTTTGTTTTGCTCCTCAAAAAACAATAGGAGAATCAGATAAGACAATCTCAATGCCAAAAGTCAACATGCCACCAGCATATTTGTGAAGCTGACTTCCTTGTTGCGAACTATAATAAGACCCAGTATATGGGATTAGAAAGGAGCAGCCTGTTTGTAGAAGAGAGTTGAATCAGTCTGCGGAGGCAGGTACATTTGGCAAAGGAAGTCACAAAAATTTGGTGACTTCAGGCTGGTTGCACCCATGAGATCACTGCAGTGTGAGGAGGCACCTGGGGAAGCCCTGAGTCATTGCTGGCTATGTGAACATGTGGATGGAGGCTGTGGGGCACTGCAGAAGAGAAAGGAAACGTAAGCGTTATGAACTCCAGATCTGTTAGCTCTGGAATGAGAAGTGAATCAGCACTGTTTGGGCTGAGTTTCAGTCCTTACTGTGGAAAGGGGGCGTTGGGCTGGGGGTGAGCTTGTTGGACTTCTTCATGTAATGGTGCTGGTGTCTGTGGACCACTGCAGTCAGACAAAGATGATAAGTAGGAGAGATTCTCAGATGCAGCGCATGTGCCATCATCCCACTTATCCTGATATCTGGCTGTGGGCAGGGCAGGAGGACCTGGGGGTTGGTTTCACACTGATGGCTAACTCAGCTCTACCACACTGCTCTCTCGCTGGCCTCCTCACAGGAACAGAGGGAGAAAATATGATAAAAAGGGGCTCAAGGGTTGAGATAAGAACAGGGATGTTGTTCTTACCAAACTGTTCCTGTGTGGGCTTCCCACGGGCCACAGTGTGGGTCCCTACCAGGTCCTCCTGCCCTCTCTTCCTCTGCAAACAGGGTTGTGTCTTCCCATGGTGCAGGAGAAGAGTGAGGTGGGACTGTCCCTCGTGTATCATGCAGCACAGTGGCTCTCCTTGAGACCAAAATGCCGTGGGGCTCTGGAGCATCCATTCCTCATCCTTTTCTAGCATAAACCCTAATGAAATGGGTCAGGCCAAGGGCCTATACAACCTCATCTATCTCAGGAGTAGTTAGAGAGTTCTATCTCAGGAGTAAAAGCAGATACATGTAGATAACAGATCTTGGTAATTCCCAGCCTCCATCCTGTCTCTAAAGCTGGGGATTTCCTGAACCTGGTGCTGGTAAATCCTGATAGATGTCTTCTCTTAGCACATATCTAAGTTGACCTCAGGGGCTTTTTGCACCCTCAGCACCCTCTGGCTACAGGTCCTGCTGGTGTCCTCACTTACCTCCAGCCTCACTCCTGCAGGGCTGCTTGGACAACATGGAAGGCTGCACAGACAGTGCCTGTCCCCCCTCCCCAGGCTTCCCGTGATCTCATCCCATCCCACTCTGCTCTGTGCATGCCCGGGCAGCCCCAGCCTTGTGTGCAGAGCTGCCTGGGGAAGAAGCAGCATGGCTGGGAAAGAGCTGGACGGATGGGATGGAGCTGGACAATGGGCAGCTGTAGGGACCGCCTCATTGGGAATCATTTTGTTCCCCCCGGACGATGCCATCGGGATGCCCTCAGGGTGCTGCTTCTCAAAGCCCAAAGGCAGCAGGCACGTGTGTGCCTGCCTGCTGCCCCAGGCTGGGCGCTCCTTGCTCACGGTGAGTCAGAGCCGGGCACACGCGCTCTTCCTGTTGGGAGTGACTCAGGTGGAGCAGCCGATAAAAAAGGAAAAGCAAAGCCTAAGAGCAGCAGCCTGGAGCTGGGGCTCCGCGTGCCCAGCGCCCACCCTGGGGCTGCAGCGATGGCCGTGTGCTGGCTCCTTGCCCTGGCTGCGTCCCTGCTGCCTGCAGCCCTGAGCACCAGCGGAGGAGAAGGTGAGGGCTGGGGAAGGCTGGGGGCTCAGCTTTAAGGCCCCAGTAATGGTGAGCCATTTGGGACCAGTGGTGCTCTTCTGCTGGTTCCCACTCCATCGCTGGGGATAAACCTGGACCTGTAGGTGCTTTTCTTGAGGTTTCCTCTGGAGTTAGATTCCCGGAATCACTCCGGTTTTGTTTTTTTTTTTTTTTTTTTAACCTGCGTCTCCTTTAAATAACTTGTTTAGGTGTAATTCCTTTATTGCTTTCTGGAGAAAGCCTGGCTGCCTGGGTGGGACGTGGGTGTGAGCAGGAGGACTGCCTGGGGAAGGGCTGCCTGTTTGTCTGCTGCCCAATAAGCAGTGTGTCCCTGTGCCCAAGGAGGAGCAGGGGACATGTAGGACCTGACTCTGTGCAGCAGCACATAAGGGCTTGTGTCTGTGCGAGCTGGCAGCTTGTGGGACGCGTGGAACCCAAAGATCCAAATCACGTGTATTTCATAAATGCTGAGCAACTTCAGGATTGTTTACTGTGTCTGTCATGCTGCTGCTGCTTGGAAATGTGGTTGCTGGGTTCGAAGCAGGTCCTTTGGTATCAGCTTTCATTTGAGTGCGGTGGAAGCTGATAAGGAAAAATAAGTGCTGAATGAGCGGGTTTTTAAAGGACAGATTGATTAGCTTTTCCTGCTAATTGAGTAATTACTACAGCAGCCATAATTGCATTTCAGAATCCTGGTACAGGTTTTTATTTCCCACCTCTGCTAGCTCCTTTGGCTGTGAGACGTCTGAGCCATGCTGGGAAGGCCAGGGCTGCAAAGCACAGGGGTTGTGTTTCGTTGCTGCAATGGCTTTGCTATGTGGAAAGTCTGATGGAAAAAGGGCTCCTGATGGATGGGCTCATAAGGGTTGGGCTAGTGGCTCCTTGGTGCCCTGCAGCCAACAGAGGTTTCTGTTCTTTCTCAAAGCCAATCTGATGCTGGAATTTGCACCAGCACGGCAACCAACTTTGATCATCGTGCTCAATGGGTGGAAGCTTTGGAAGTGACATCCTGTTGGGTGCATGCCCCAGGCTTTCCACATTCCAGTGAGGCCCTTTGCCCTCCAGAGCAGCCCCTTCACCACAGCCATGAAAGTCAGGGAATGATGGTGGGGCCTTGGGGCATCTGGCTGCCTGCTGGAGCCCGTAGGCTTCCAGGAGATCAGCAACAGAACCAATGACATGGGGCAGCGGTGTCTCAAATGGCTTTGTGTTAGTGAACCTGGAATCCATGCCAAGCTGGGAGTTGGCCCCAAACATGCTCCAGCCTTGGAGCAAGGCCTGAAAACAGGCATTTGTTCCCTGTGGGAGCTGTGCTTGGCACCAGCCCTCGGATCACGTAGGGTGAGGTGTGGGTGGGGATCAGTGCCTCTGCATGGAGGGGTGGGGAGGGGACTGACTCCGAGCATGCAGGTAGGGAGTGGAAGCACTGAGTAAAAACAACCTCATGTTGTTTTTGCACTCCTGTGCTGGATTGTTTCTGTGCTCTGTGTCCTTTGGTTGCTGGCTGTGTCCACGAAAGCTCTTCTCTTGGTCCCACTGAAGGGCTGAGCATGCCAGGGCTGGGAAACCTCCATCCCTGTTTGCTGGTGCATGAGGTCATCTTCCTTCTCGTCAGCAGCTGCTCACTGAGTGTGCCTGTCTGGTATGTGTGCACTAATGGGCGTGCGAGGCAGCTGGCAGCATTGCAGCATGGAGCCAGGAGGCACTGCATGGCCCCAGGAACCCCAGAGGAGGAGAACGGGGCTGTAGGGCTGTTTGCCAGGGCTGAGCTGTGCCACAGGAGCCTGGAGAGAGAGGATGCTTGTTCTTGGGCCTCATCCATGACTATTGGTCTGGGACTGCACCTGGGGTCCTGAGGAGGCCCCTGGGAAACAGAGCTCCTTCCTCCTGAGCTGTGATAATGGGGTGGAAGCAGGTTTGGGAGCAACACTTCCAGTCAGGGCTGGGCTGGCTGGGAGCAGTATAAGAAGAACTTAAAACTGAGTATCCAAGGTGGGCTACAAAGATACTGAAGGGTCTAGAGTGGGAGATGCACGAGGAGTAGCTGAAGTCCCTTGGTTGTTCACGCCACAGAGCAGGCTGAGGGGAGACCGCATGGCAAACTGAAGCTTCCTTGTGATGTGGGATGAAGAAGCAGACATCGATCTCCTCTCTCTGATGATAGTGATAGAACCTGAGGGAATGGCATGGAGCTGCAACTGGGGAGGATCAGGTTGGATATTAGGGAAAGGTTCTTCACCAAACGGTGGAGGACACTGGAACAGGTTTCTCAGGGCAGTGGTCATGGGTCAGCTTGTCAGAGTTAAAGAAATGTCTGGACAGTGCTCTCAGACATACTGTCTGAGTTTTGGGTGGTTCTGTGTGGAGCCAGGAGTTGGACTTGGTGATCCTTATGGGTCCCTTCCAGCACAGGATAATCTATGATTCTGTAATCTGTTCTCCTTTGTGATTCTGAGGAGATGGAAAATTCATCTGAGATAAAGCTCACACTTAAATGCTGTAGTGCTGGTAACTGAGGTCTTGGCAAATAGATGAGAGCTGGTTTCATGAGAAGACCTGGGCAAGGCCATGGAGATGTGTGTGCCCAGAGAAGGGCACTGAGCAGTGCAGGGTCTGGAGCACAGTGTGATGGAGAGTGGCTGAGGGAATGGGATGGGACAGTGTGGAGAAGAGGAGCTCAGGGGACACCTGATTTCTCTACAACTGCCTGAAAGGAGGCTGTGGTGAAGTGGAATTGGCCTCTGCTCTCAGGTAACAGCGATAGGACGAGAGGTGGTGGCCTCAAGTTGTGCCGGGGCAGGTTCAGGTTGGGTATGAGGAAAGACTTCTCAGAAGGAGTGGTGATGCACCGGCACAGGCTGCCCAGGGAGGTGGTGGGGTCACCGTCCCTGGAGGTGCTCAAGAAAAGGGTGGGTGACATGGTCTAGAGTAGTCACAGGCATGAGCTGACAGTTGGACTGGGATGATCTTACCAGTCTTTCCAGCCTGGACAATTCTATGTTCCTTGGGTTGTGGTTGAGCTTCATATTCAACACTCATCCCTCTAACCCTCTTCGGATGCTGCTCTTTTCTTTTCTCCAGCTTGTGACTGCAACGGGATGTCCAGGCAGTGTGTCTTCGACTGGCAGCTCCTGGTGGAGACGGGCAATGGGTATCGCTGCCTCGGCTGCCTGGGCAACACGGCGGGTGCCCGCTGTGAGCGCTGCAAGGAGGGATACTACCGCCAGCGGGATGGGGACTGCTGCCTGCCCTGCCACTGCCACCCCCAGGGTATGGGGCGCCCACAGGGATCAGTGTACTTACGGTTGGGTTTTGGCTTTGTTTTCCAACCAGGGATGAGGGGTGGTGTCCATCCACTGTCAGCAAATTGTGCTGCCTCTCTGGATCCAACCCCTTGCTCTTCTCAGCATGGTGTGACACCCACTGATGCTCAAGAGGTTCCTCTGGTGATGCCCGATGCCATTAGATGAGCTCACACTTGTGCAAAGCTGGGTTCTGCAGACCCTGTGGATGGTGGGAGAAGGAAAAGAGGAGAAACAACCCCAAAATTCCCCAAACAAGCTGTATTGTGGCAAGATCTCTTCATGCCCAGGAGGGAGCCTGCTCCTCTCTGTCCTGAATTTGGCAGGTGACCAGGACCAGAGGCCCCATGGCAAACTGCTCATGTCCTTATCACAGAGGGTGCTGACCAGGCCCAAGCACAGGGAGCTGAGTCTTTTCCTGGCCTCATGAGTCAGACCTAAGGATTCTGTGCGTTGCCGTGTTTGGCAGGATTTGTGAGGTCTCTTAATTGCACTGTAAAAATGAAAGAGTAATTTTGGAGCCCACATGGGGACAGGAGGTGCTGCAAAATATCCTCACTCTGGGGATAGGCAGGAAGCATCCAGAGGACATCCCACCAGGCAGATGGTGGCACCTCCCTGACCTCCCTGTCCCACCACCCACAGGCTCCCTCAGCACGCAGTGTGACAACAATGGCCGCTGCAGCTGCAGGCCTGGTGTGATGGGCGAGAAGTGCGACCGCTGCCAGCCGGGCTTCCATTCCCTCTCTGAGGCCGGGTGCCAGGGATATGGGCAGTAAGTACCGGGGCTGTCCTGCACTGGGGCATCACTGCTGCGTCCTCTTCATGCTCACTTTGTCTCACTGTTATTCCTCTGGGAGATTCTCTGATGTCTCATATGACAATTGTGCTGGGGCGGTGAGCCTCTGCCCGGGCTGGAGGTCCCTTTAGTGTCCCCACTGTCCCCATTGCAGGAGCCAGCTGTGTGCCTGTGATCCAGCTGGCACAGAGGACTGTGTTTCGGGCCGTTGTATCTGCAAGGTTGGTGTCACTGGCGAGCAGTGTGACAGGTGGGTGTCTGGAGGTTTGTGCCCTACAGCAGGCTGAGCATGAGAGGAGAAAATGCACGCAAATGATGTCATCTTTCTTTTCCAGGTGCAAACAAAACTTTTATAACTTGGATGCCAGGAATCCAGCTGGGTGCTCTCCATGCTTCTGCTATGGACATTCGTCCTCATGTGTCAGCGCTGAGAATTACAGCGTCCACAAGATCATCTCCAACTTCCAGCAAGGTGAGGCTGAGCAGGATGTCCCCACAGCCCTCAGGGCTGGCATACCAGGAGGGGATTGACTGGGGGTGCCTTCTCCTTGTTTTCCCTCCAGGTCCTGAAGGATGGACGGCTGCCCATGAAGACAGGTCCCCAGCCGAACTCCAATGGTCTCCACGCCACCAGGATGTGTTCATAGCAGCAAGGAGATGGGAAGCACTGTACTTCGTGGCACCCAGTAGGCATGGGGAGCATGGCACGGAGCTGAGCCCAAGCCTGGGCTCATTTGGGGAGAATGGGGTGACTGAAGGGTCTGTGGGGCTGGGGAAGGTGTGAAATGGGCAGAATGAAGGGCCCGTGCTGGGGAAGGGAGGTGGTACCCCAGTGCTTCCACAGCTTGAGAGGTGGCAGTGGTGGCAGCCAGCACAGTGATACTTGGTCTGACCTCGTGGAGCATGACTTTAGGAGGAAAGGAAGACTTTAAGCCTTTAATTTCTTTCTTCTGCTCTTCTCCCCTGCTTCCCCATGCAGCCAAATTCCTTGGGAACCAACAGCTGAGCTATGGCCAGACGCTCTCCTTCGATTACCGCCTGGACCGAGGGGGACGGCTGCCTTCTCCGCATGACGTGATCCTTGAAGGAGGTGGCCTCCGAGTAACTGCCCCCTTCTTGCCCTCTGGGAAGGTTTTGCCCTGTGGTGTCAGCCAGACCTACACCTTCAGGTGACAGGGTGCTTGGGATTGTGGAAGAAAGGCTTTGGAAGCTTGTGGATTCAGTGATGGTTCCTCAGAGGTGGTCAGGCTCAAATAGTCACCCTGTTTGGACCTGGTTCAGCTTGTATGATTCTCTCCCTATAGACAAAGAGAGGGCAAGAGGGGTTGTAGAAGATCTGCTTTGGGACTGGGAGGGGTGCTGTGCTTGGTACAAGTTGTGTGGGAGGAGGGTGCTAGTGCTTTGGACTCAGGAGGGAGATGGGAGAGAGCAGCTGGGACATCCCATGTTCCTGAACACTGCTTCCACCTGGCCCCATGTGCAGGCTGGACGAGCACCCAGGCAGCAAGTGGAGCCCCAGGCTGAACCACTTTGAATACCGCAGGCTGCTGGGAAACCTGACGGCCCTCTGGATCCGAGCCACCTTCGGGGAGTACAGTAAGTGAGGGGGATAGCAAGGGGGCAGCACAGCTCTCCTTGCTGGAGACAAATAGCTGGACACAGCTGTGCTAAAAGGTATTTTAAAAAGCGTTGTATCGTGGGCAGAGCTATATCACGAATTGTTTAAGCTAGATGCCAACAGCCATGGGTGGAGGGAAGCAAAACCTTGGCCAAGGTCCATCTGCCCACGCATGTTGTAGTTGACCTTGCAGAGATCAGCATGAAGGGGCTGATATGGGGCTCACAGACCCAGCTGGGCTGTTGGTGGTGATGTGCCACATCTCCCACCAGGCACTGGCTACATTGACAACATCACCCTGGTATCAGCACAGCCTGCTGCTGGCATCCTCGCACCTTGGGTGGAGCGGTGCCAGTGCCCCGATGGCTACCAAGGGCAGTTCTGTGAGCAGTGTGCTGCTGGCTACAGGAGGGATGCACCCCACATGGGGCCGTTCAGCATCTGTGTGCCCTGCAACTGCCATGGTGGTGGGATCTGTGACCCGGATACTGGTAAGAAAAATCGTGACCTCTCTGAGCTTGTTGGGTGTGTGAGGCTGGAACAGACATCAGTGAGTGATGTGGAAATGTTTTGCTGCCTGTGTTGGCAGAATAGCCTGCAGTGTTGCAGTGTGAGCTCAAAGCAGTGCACTTGCCACTCTGAACAGTGATGTGGTTTGGTGGAGCCTCAATGGAGTCCCCTCAGCCCCTTTGCCTCACATGCTGTATGTCCCCTCCTGTGTTTCAATTCAAAGGGAACAGCTGAGGCTGAGTTGCTCATCTTCAGAGCCGCGCAGGGTGTCCCACAGAGGGGACAGCTGGGCTGATGGCCAACTGGTTGTCCCATGCCCTGTCCCTCCTTCCTTAGGTGAATGCTACTCGGGAGATGAAAATGTGGGGAACAGCATCAGCTGTCCATTTGGTTCCTACCGAGACCCCCGACCCCCGCACAGCTGCAGGGCATGTCCCTGTGGCCATGGCCAGAGCTGCTCAGTGCTGCCAGGCCAGGAAGTTGTCTGTGACCATTGCCCTCCTGGAGCTGCAGGTAAGGCTCAGATCATTTCTGCCATTAGCCCATCCCCTGGAGTCTTAATGTGCATTATGTGGGTGCTTGCTGCCTGGGATGCTTGGAGCTGGGGGACAACGCCTTCTCCCCAAGGCTTCCTCACCTGCGTACTCTTGCTTGTAATCAGGTGTTTCAGCAAAGCACTGGGACACATCATGCTGTGCAAATGTGCATGCCCTGCCCTGGTAATGCATGCATACATCTGCTCATACAATCTTTTGGAAAGGCTGTTGTGCAAACAGATTAAGTTGATGGAGAAAGGGCTGATGGGGAGGGAGGAGAACAGAACTTAGAGGCCCCAGCATATCTTAATTTGCCTAGGGAAAGCCACTGTGCCCATTTTGTTGTCAGCTTTATGTGCAGGGTGTGGAAGCCTACAGGCATCCTGTGAGAGGTGTGATGCTCATGTGTGGGCCTTGGTGTCAGCCGTGTCCCCATCCCTGCGGTCAGGTGGCCGCCAGCGTTGGTCCAAGATCCTCTCCCTTCCACAGGGCCCAGCTGTGAGTTCTGTGCTGACGGCTATTTTGGAGATCCTGCAGCCTCCCAGCCATGCCAGCCGTGCCAGTGCAATGGCAACGTGGAGCCCAACGCCGTGGGGAACTGCGACCGCCGGACAGGAGAGTGCCTCAAGTGCATCCACAACACGGCTGGCTTCCACTGCGAGCGCTGCAAGGATGGCTTCTTTGGGAACCCCCTGGCCCCCAGCCCTGCTGACAAGTGCCGGGGTACGAGGGTGGGGATGGGTGTGTGGGGCTGCACTGTGGTGGCCGCAGGGTGCAGGAGGTTTCAGCAGCCACAGAGCAGCTCTCTGGGGCCAAGCAGGAGCATCTTGGTGGGCACGGTTTGAGTAACAGCACTGCGGATGAGTAAGGAAATCCATGCTGGAGTGTAAGAGAGCTTAAAGGGGAGGATGTGGTGTATTTGCACTTGGCCTTGTGGCTTTCAGTGTTTGCTCCAGAACCCTGGCGGAGGCGCTGAGTGGTGTTTGCTCAGTGCACTCTCCCAAGACCAGTGGTTTTTCTCAGCCAGGTCTCTCTCACCAGAATGGGAGGAGACACACCTGCAGATGAGATACAGGAAAGTTAGGGAGAATCAGGAAGGATAGAGGGTGGAAAGATGTGCACAGACCAAATGGAAGAGGGTCCTTGGCCACTGATCTCTCACTGTGCAGCTTGCAGCTGCAACTCAGTAGGGGTTGAGCCCCTGACGTGCCGGAATGATGGGAGCTGCATCTGCAAACCTGGCTTTGGGGGCCCTAACTGTGAGCAGAGTGAGTGCCCAGCCTGCTACAGCCAAGTGAAAGCCCAGGTGAGTGCCCACCTATCCATCTGCCTGTCCTTCTCAGGGGTTGGGCTGTGGGTTCCTGCTCTTCAGGCAGAGTTGTGCTGATGCTCCAGCTGTTGAGAATCTTTGAGGCAGTCACCCAGCATCCGATGATCTGATCCTCTGTGGTTGCAGGTGGACCTGTACCTGCAGCAGCTGCGAGAGCTGGAACTGCTTTCCTCAGAGGTGCAAGCTGGAGGCGGAGCTGTGGGCCAGGAGCTGGAGGGGAAGATGCAGCTGGCTGAGGAGACGCTACAGGCCATCCTCAGAGAAGCCCTCAGCCTGCAAGGTACCACGTAATGGCTGCCATCAGGCAGGGCTGGGGAAGCAGCTGATGGGGATCTGCTTCTGGGTGGAGAGGACGTTAGTCCTTTGTGCAGAGGCATCGTGCAGAAGATGACAGTCTGGAGTTTTCTGTATTTCTCCAAGCGTGCCCAAGGCATGGGGACACCAAAAGTCCGAGGGAAAGAGCAATCTGTGTCACTGCACAGTTTTGCTGTCTCTGCCTTTGAGTTTCTTTTCACTATTGCATGTCTCTTTCCTTCTCGCCAGCTTCCGACAGATCCCTGGAAAGCCGTGTGACCAGGATGAAAGGACAAGGGTCTACCTGCCAGAGTGGCTTGGATGACGCCAAGGCAGCAGTGGAGAGGCTGATGTCTCTGGGCAGGCAGTATGAGAGGCAGGTACAGGACACCCGGCGGCTGCTGGACACAGCCAGGCTGGACCTGAGCCGCAGTGGAGCCTCTCTGAGCCGAGCGGTAAGGGAATGTGTGCGTGTGTTTGTGTGTGTGCCATGCTTCAAACCCTGAATATGGCAGGCTATTTCTGTGGGAAGCCAGGAGCTGCTGATCAGGGTGGCTCGGGAGGCTTAGCATGCCACAGTTACTAATTTCCTTGCCAAATCGGAAGCAAGGACAGGCAAGAGCATTCACACCTCTCTCTC
This sequence comes from Tympanuchus pallidicinctus, assembly GCF_026119805.1. Classification (NCBI taxonomy): domain Eukaryota; kingdom Metazoa; phylum Chordata; class Aves; order Galliformes; family Phasianidae; genus Tympanuchus; species Tympanuchus pallidicinctus. Next base: position 26,350,092 of record NW_026294791.1, read on the forward strand.
CCCCCAGGCTATCCCAGTTTCACACTTTCCTGGAGGCTCAAACAAGATCTTGCTTCTGGCCCAGGAGGCTCTGAGTCTAGCCAACAGGTGAGCCACTCCTTGAGTGAGGGCAGGAGGCCCAGGAGCTCCCTATTCAGTGGCCTTACATGATGCTGCAGCTCCATGAGCTCTACACAAGTCCCAAAGAAGGGGAAGAAGTGTCTGCAGGGTTGCCTTTGCTATGCTCTGCTTGCTTTGGGAGTGGTGCTGGGTGGGGTATTTTGGAAGCATTTTCCTGGCCAGAGTTTGGCCTGTGGGCATGCAGTTGGAGCAGGCAGCATCAGCCTCTTTCCCTGTGCTCCCCTACCCTGGGGAATGCAGGAGGGGCAAGAAAGGCAGATGACCTCGGGGTGTGAGTACCCATTCTCACATGTATCACATGCAAGAACCTGATCTGGCACTGCTGGATAAAACCACAAAGGAAGTTGAAGGAGGGAACTTGAGTGTGCAGCCCTTATGACAAGGACCCCCCCTGTGCCTTTCAGCCACATGCAGGCAGCCAACATCATTGAGCAGGCGGCAAAGGGAGCACAGGACGACTCACAGCAGGCACTGGAGCTTCTGCAGGCAGCCGTGAGCGGGGAGGCAGAGGTGCCAGGCTCCCTGCAAGGGCTGCTCAGGAAGTAAGTGGAGGGAAAAGAGTGTGGGGTGGAGGCCTGTTTCCATGCCCCATTCCCTGCATCCCCGGCTATGTTTCAGAAACTTGGATGCAGGATGGTAGGACCTGGGATTGCCCTTGGGTTCACTCTTCTGTCTGCACAGGTATGAGGAGCTGAAGTCGCTGGCTGGAGGCCTGGAGGCTGATGCCAGTAGGATAGCCACCGAGGCAGACAAGGCTTATCAGAGCAGCCTGATGCTCCTCAGCTCTCTGTCCCGCCTGACCAAGACCAGTTTTGGGTCCTTTGAGGTGAGTGCTTTGTCCCTGTGGGACCAGGACATCCCCTTTCACTCACTGTGCCCTCCCTGCTGCCCTTTCCACAGCTCAGCCCTCTCCAGGGCCCCACTGCAGCTGGCCAGGCACGTCATCTCATTCCTCACTTGCCTGTGAGCAGTAGGGTGACACTGGGCCTCCGAAGCAGTGACCCCCTCTTTGTGTTTCAGGGGGAGGCAGCCCAATTGAAGCAGGATGCAGCTGCTCTTCTGAGCAAGGTGGACACTTATATGGCACAGTACAGGCAGCTGCAGAGCCGCATGGGCCGCTGGGAGGAGGAAATCAAGAAGCTCTTGCAGAGAGGAGAAGGCGAGAGAGCGGTAAGACATGGGCTGATACCCCGTGTACATGGAGCTGCAGGCTCCCACCAGCACACCTCCTACACGTGAGGCAGGTTAATGACATGCCCCAGGACAGATATGAGCTAGGATGGCTCACAGCAGCTTGAGCCAATCGAGGGGCACTCATAGAAGCCTCTGCTGATGGATCAGACTGTGCTCACCTGGATTCAGGGGCAACAGCAGGCATGTGGGAACAGGCTGGTGGGTCTTCTCTCTCTGCACAGCTCCCTGCAGATGGCCGTTGTGGTTCTTGTGACTGTTCTGGGATGTTCCTCTGGCGTGTCCTTCACCTCATTGTGTCCTCTTGGTCTGTAACAGATGCTGACTCAGCTGCTGTCCCGTGCCAACCTTGCCAGGAGCACAGCCCTGCAGGCTGTGAGTGCTGGCAACGCCACCTTTTATGAAGTGGAACAGATCCTGAAAAGCCTGCGTGGTAATTTTTTTCCTTCTGACCCCTCCCTTGCACCCAAGTCTCATGTTGCAGTGGAGCATGCTGGGCAGGATGCTGATGGTCTCTGCCAGAAGTGCACTCCAAAGCAAGGTGGGAGCATCACATGCTGCTTTGGGTTGGATCTACTGTGGGGAAATGTGTCCTCAGGGTCCAGTGGCTTTCTCAGTGCCCCAGCCAGTCCAGCAGCTCCTACGAGAAAGAGAAAACACCCATAGCAAGTCCTCTCTGGCAACTGCTCACTTCCCTTCCTTTCTGTCCTATCCCCACTGTTGTCAGGCTTTCTGGAAGTTGTCTAAACCAAGCCAGAACTACAGGAGAGCTCTTCCTTCTGCGTGCCTTATGAGTTCTCACAATGTAATGCTCTGCTCCATTTTCTTATGTGTTTCTTTCAGGTTTTAACTTGCAGGCAGATGACAAGAGAAGGCAAGCTGAGGATGCAATGAGGAGGCTCCCAGTTATCAGCAGCATGGTGGCAAGTGCCAAGGAGAAGACTGACAGAGCTGAAGCCATCCTGGGCAATGCTGCTGCTGAATCCAAGGCAGCCAGCAGCACAGCAGGGGAAGCGAAAGAGATCACCTTTGGGATCCAGAAGGTGAGGACAGGCCCTGATGACGGTGCCATGGAGGAGCAGATGGCTGTGACTTCAACCATCTTTGCAGTGGACCTGATGCATTTACTTCTGTGTCGACTTGCCTGTAGAGGAGTGTGTAGAGATACTTGAGCTGATTCTAAATGAGTGAGTGCGTGGGGAGTTCTGCAGACAGGTTTATCCAATGGGGATCTCTGTGGCAAGTCGCTTTAGCCGCCTTGTGGTGGTCTCAGGTCTGTGGAAGGAGCCAGGTCCCAACAGCTCCACGTCCCAGTGCACCCAGGCTGACTGCTCTGTCCCTGAGCATCGTGCCCTTGCCTCCCCCAGGAGATCATGCGGCTGAGGCTGGAGGCCAACAAGACAGCTGATGGGGTCCTCGCGCTGGAGAAGGCAGTGGCAGCTCTGCAGCATGAGGCCAAAGAAGTGGATGGAGAATTCCAGAGCAAGGTTTCAGAAGCTGAGGCAGATGCTGCCATGATACAGGAGGTGGGTCCCTGGCTCCCATAGTGTGCACGCTTCTCTGTTGAATTTTGGGCAAAAGTTTGCCTTACAGCTTCTGTCTTTCTTTCCCCAGACTACCAAGGAAGCTCAAGATGTCCATACCAAGGCTGGCCAGGCTGGGGTGGTGGTGCAGGAGACATTGGGTGTCCTAGAGGAGCTGCTGCGTCTGATGAGTAGGTTTTATCATGTTGCTGTGGTGTGCAGCTGAAATCTGGGTACTGCTGGGCTCTGGGTGGGGGTACTCAGTATTTCTTGGGAAAACGACACCTGTGGATGGAGCTGAAGTAGCTGGGAGGATTTAGTTTTCAGGCTCCACTCATGGTTCTCTCTTCCTTGTTTTCCTCCTGTGCTACAGACCAGCCTGGTGCTGTGGATGAAGAGGGCCTGAAACAGCTCGAGTTGAATTTCAGCAAAGCCAAAACCAAAACCAACCAGCTGAAGGAACAGGTGTCAGAACTTGAGCAGAGAGCCACTCTACAGAAGGTCCGGGTACAGAAACTGGACAGCAGCATCGATGAGATCCTGGCAGACATCAGGAACCTGGAGGATATCCAGAGGAGCCTTCCTCCTGGCTGCTACAACACAAAAGCCATCGAATTACCCTGAGGCAGCACTGGGAGGCTGCAGCCCATGTCAGTTCGCAGCAGAAGAGCCAGGCCCCTCTGCTCCCACAAAACCTGGCAGGAGAAGCTGAGCTTGGTTCTGTTGGACTTATCTTTACTCCCAGGCTCAGGGTAGTGCCTGCAGTTCACGAGTGCTGCAGCTGAAGTTCACATCACACTGGACCTGGAGAGTCTCTGATTTTCAAAACGATCCGTCCCTCAATTTCAAGAGGAAGATGCCCACTTGTGGGCTGGGATTTGCTGGTGCCATTTTGGATATGGCTTAGGGGTTCAGCAGCAGCAGGTGACACTGATGACCCTTTTCATAAAGCTGCAGGTTTTCCACCAGGCTCCTCAAGCAGGTGGTTTTTATTTTGCCCAGCCCTGAAGGGATGGTTTTCCCATCAAAGGTCTTTCTGGGCGAACACAGGTTTCCCTAGCATCCTCTCTCTCTCACAGACACACAGACACAACCTTTTCTTTCAAGACTGGTTGCTTTGGTTCCTGGCAGCTTCCTGGGTGTCCCAGAGCTCAGGGAGAGCAAGGTCATGTTTGCTCTGTGCAAGCATTTGGGATGACTCTCATCCCAGGCACAGGAGCTTTCTGTGGGGGACTGCAGCCAAGCGTTGGTATCTGAGAGCCAGAGCCCATTCCCATCCTTGCTGCAGTGCCAGCATCCTAATTTGACCTGGTGAAGGATACTGAAAATGTCTCAGATGTTTCTCCACCTCTGGTTCGGTGCTGCCCATTCCCTCCCATCCTACATGTGTGGTGCTGGATGTTCCCAAAGCACACTAGATGTGAGTCATTGTGCACGAGGTTTTTCTACTGTAAATCTTTCCTGGAAGAACTGAAGACAACGGTGCTCCCTACACCCACCCACTGCTTTCCTGTGGACCCACCTTTAGTTTGACACCATTTCCAGCTTTATTCTGATACTTTTTCAGGGGAAAAAGAAAGCCCAAAGCTCTCTGATGCTCAAAACCAGCCCTGCTGAAGTGCTCTGACCAGCATGGAGTGGGTGCTGGGCAGAGGAGAATGCTCTGAGGACTGAACACCAAATCTTGTTAACACTGCTTCTCTGGTAAAGGAGTGCCTGTGCTGTTGCATGGTTGAGGGTTTTCTGAGTAACTGTGTTATATTTGTATTTAAGTGAGATATGCTCTTACCTCTGGCACATTTTCTTTCTCTCCCCTACGCCATAGGACAGGTATTACAGATCTGACATTATTCCTCTAGGAGTTGGGTTTTTGGAAGGGAGGAGACCAATAAATATTGAATGCTTTTGGTAAGCTCTTGCCTGCTGGTTCAATTCCAGCGCCGTGTTTTGGCCAAGCTTGGCCATGAGTTCTCCCAGCAGCTTGTGCTCCTCAGGCTGACTCCACCTGGAGCTGGTTTGGGTTTGAAATGGCACAGCAGCAGGGAAAGATGACACCAGTAGCATCTTGGGTTTTTTTCCTTTTGTTTTGTTTATTACATAATTTAAACATTTTGCTGATAAAGTTTTTTTTCTTTTGTCAATGACCATTTTCTTTATATAGCAACAGAAGAAAAAAAAAATTTAGGCTCCAAAACCTTTCACAAAAGTGAAATTGGTGGCATGGCAACTTCAACCCTTCCCCCCGCCCCCCTTTTTTGTTTTCCAAAAGACATTTGAAGTTCATTTCTCTTTCAGCAAATCCCACTGTTTAAAATCGGAGGTTCAAAGACCCACACCCAGGAGCTGCCTCCCACCCCAGCAGTGCTGGAAAGCCCCTTCCTCACCTCCCCGCCATCTGCATGGATCTCAAGGGATGAGTTTTTCCACACCCACCCGTAGGTGTTTTCCAAACCAATCCCAGCGTTGACTGACCTGTAACAAACCCCCCTCCCACCCCATCCTCGCCCCGTTCTGTGAGTTTTACTGAGCAGATACATGAAGGCATAGATAAGACTAGTAAGACAGAATATACTCATCATCCCTATCACAACGCTATGTCTCTAAGGCATGCCATCCTAACCACGATGAGATGGAAAGCCAGCTGGCTTCCTGCACGTCCCATCTCGTGTACCTGAGGGAGGGAGAAGGGGATCTGAGCTTGCTCTCAGGCTTGCCGCCCTCGCTCCTTCTTTGTCTCCTCTTTTGTTATTCCATTGTCTTTTCCTCTCTTCAAAGCCACCATCCTTCCTTCCTCTTCAGCTTCTTCATCTCTCCCAGAGGTTCCAATCCCTTTGTGTGTGTGTATTGGAGGCTGGTTTCTAACACTGCTGCTTCTCCTTCAGCTTGGAGCTAAGAAACGTGGGTGATGTCTGAGGATGTTTTCAGGAATAACCCCTGCGTTGGGGTGGAGAGGAAAAACAGGTTGAAAACCTGAATACATGGGACAGTGGAGGCAATGGGTTTAGAGGAGTCTAGCTATCAGATTATGTAAGTTGGGTGCTCGTGGATGAGATGCCCAGCTAGAACATATCGAAGCATTAGCTTTGGGGTTCAGCAGGATGGGGACTCATCCCTGGAGGCGTTCCTACATGCTCTGGCTGCCCTCCCTGGTCTGGGATCTCCGTGCTCCCTCACCTCTCAAGGTATGTAAACAACTGCCTGGAAATAGCATGGCTGGATCTGAGGGATTCAGCATGTTTGCTGCAAAGACCCTGTATGTGCAGACTGTGTCGTTTCACCCAGCGTTTTTGCGGTTAGGGAGGTGACAGCTGCCTTCTCTGAAGGGGGCTGTGGCACACTTCCAACAGGGAGGACAGCAGTGCCCAGCAGGTCACCAACCATAGTACAAAGTCTCATCTTTGAAGCTTCCAAAGAGCAACTTACGAATTCTTGTAGGTGTGGGGGAAAAAAAAAAGTTAGCTCTTTCTTTCCCCAAAATATCTTGGAGTAGTCTCAGCCTCCGTGTGTGCTGTTACCACACTGTCCCTTGCTGGGGATAAACAAAGTGCCCTAGAATTCCCTAAATCTCACCAGCCCAGGTCTGCAGGGAATGGGCAGATGTCCAGGAGCAATAGACTCTAGAAATGTGAAGCTGGAAGGAGCAAAGGCAGGGATAAAGGTGTGAAGGAAAGCAAGACTTGTACCCTCTTCCCTGTGGCTGCCAGCTTTCAAGAGGCTGAGCCACCAGCAGGATCCTTGCACCCTGGGATACCCAGCAGGACAGCAGCTTGCTTAAGTAACCCTTATCTGTGCAGGGCTCAAATTATTCCCTTTTGCTCCATGCTACATGCCTTATTTTTTGGCATCTGGCTGAGCAGCTTCCGCCAGGCTTGTCACAGGCAGGAAGGCAGGAAACTGGCTTGTCCCAAGGGATGTATGAAGTATCTGAAGCCAGTTTGGAAGGGTGAATATATCATGCATAAACTTTTCAAAGACAGGAAGAGGAAAGGAGAGAAAGGAAAAATGGGAATTTGACAGCCAGCATTGGAGAGCCTGGAGGCTTGAGGATGAGGACGGGCCCAGCCCTGAACAGCTGAGCCAGGCCTGGAGCAATTCTCATCAGTGGCGCCAGGCCACCTCTTCCCCTCTTCTTCCTTCCTTGCTTCTTGGTGTTGTAAATAGCGGATCCCTTTCCAGGGGTTGTAGGCTGCCTCTTCTGACATGGGGCTGGAGTATAGCATCTATCCTTGGCTTTGGAGTGGGCTGAGTTCGCTTGCAGACAAGGAGAAGTGAGATGTGACATTCCCCTGATAAGTTATGCTTTGGCAGCACTGCTTGCCCCTTCAGAAATACCATCTTTATGACCTGTCAGAGCCAAGTGAAGGATTTCGGTGGCTGGGGTGTCCTTACTGCTGGCCTGAGGAGGTTCTGCGGGGCACAGAACCACTTGCATTATGCCTGCCCACTGCCCACCAGGATTACATGGGAAGCAGGGCACTGTGGCAAGAGAGCTAAGGAGCTTGCACTACAACTATTTAATTAAAAAAAAAAAACAAAGAAAAAGAAAAAGAAAGAAAAATATTCACTTAGATTTGTTGAGCAAAGAGGAAGCTCCTGCTCTGAGCATGCTGGGAGGACGGACCGGGGGGACCATTTCCCAGTGACATGCTGGGAGGAGGGATGGAGCTGTCCCTCAGTGAGCACACTGAGAACATCTCTGCCCCCCTCCCTCCCCGTATACAATGGGGAGGACAGTTCCCATAAGAAAAAGAGACCAAACCATTCCCCGTGGGGCCGTGCCGCCAGTCCCTGGATGTTGCTGCACTACGGAGCATCGGCGCCGAGAGTGAGAGGCCATGGGGTGGGGAGAGAGATGGAGACACAGAAAGAGAGAGAAAAGTGTGATGGAGAGCTGTAGAGACGTGGGACGACAGGGCTGTTCTGCTGCAGGGCCTCTGGCACTTAGCCGGAGGTGTTGATGTAGAGCTGGCTCTTGAGGATGTAGTCGATGACAGGCTGGCAGAGGTAATCCACAACGTGTCCATCCCCGTGCTGCAGGGCCAGTCTAGGGGAGCAGGGGAAGAGGAGTGTCAGAGCCTACGTGGGGAGTTGGACCGCCCCTTTCCAGGAATTTGGGCTTCCTGAGCAGGGGCTGGGAACATGGTGGTGTCCCCGTGAATGGAGGGGTTGGCTGGGAGCACCCTCACCATCACCCACCTGCTTTTGGTGGAGCTGACGACTGACATGGGGTGGTTCGAGTCGTCCTTCACCACCAGGATGTTGTTCTGTGGGTGGAGAAAGAAGAGGTGAGGGAAGGGAGGGATGAAAATCAGTGTTTGCCCCACCCGTGTCTGGTTGGCCATGGAGGTCTGCTACTTGGTGGCCACATAAGTGATCCCAGTTAGCAGCTGAGGCAAAACCAAGGGGGGGAACTCTCCAGGACCCATGTGCAGTGTGACCTTGGTGGAGCCTGGGGGGCACTTCGAAGCTCTCGAGAAGGTTTAATCTCATGGAAAGTGTGTAGCAAAGAGCGAGGGAGTGCAACAAAGACAGCATGCAGTCTGGAGAGCAAGACTGTGAGGAGCAGCTGAGGTGCTGTGGCTTGCTCAGCCCAGAGCAGGACAGAAGGACAGGGACAGGGCCTGTGTGAGCAGCGTGGAAGGGGGGAGGGTCAGGAGTAGGGAAAGGGTCTGCTCTGTGGGGCAGCAGGTGTGGCCCTGAGCTGTCAGAGCTCAAGGAGTGCTGGGACGCTGCTCTCAGCCACAGGGGTTGGGCTCAGTGTTCCCTCTTGGGTCCCTTCTAACTGAGGATATTCCATGATTCTCTGGCTCCCTGACTATGTATGAATCCACTTACTTTGTACTTGCGGAGTATTGAGGAGTGGTTCATGATCCGATCAGGGTCTGCTCCATCCCGGGGCACCACCACGATCCCAAACTCCCCAACAATCACCTCCATCTAGATAGAATTAACGCAGAGAGAGTTTTCATGACCTGCCAGTGCAAAATCTGCCACAGCCTTCCAACCCCCACCCCGAGCAGATGTGCACCCTGCAAGTACTTGGCAAAACCTGGATGGGGGTTAACCTCAGATTTTCTCTTTCTGGACAGCTTTTGGGAAAAAACTTGGATTTATTAAGGAGTGATGCTGGTGACACGCAGAGTGATCTGTTGTGGATGAAATAAAAAGGAACAGGGTTAAACTCTGTTAATGAATGTTGAAGTTAGGCTTCAGGGAGAACTTGTCATGGTAGTAAGGATAGCAGCAGATGTTGCCTGAGGATGACATGAACTCTGCCTCACTGGAGATTGGAGCGGAGGAAGCAGCAGCTGCACTGCTGCATGTTGTCTTTACAGCCCCTCATCCCTGGATTTCTTTGTGTTGATGTTATTATTTATTAGTATCTCGGAGATGGTACTCTGGAGCAGATCACCAGGACAAACTCTCCTCAGGATGGAAGGGAAAAGGATTCTTGGGGTGGTGCATGGATCCAGCACCATCCTGCATACTGGGAGTAGATTGCTCCCATTGCTGTGGAGGGATGGTGACTTCTCCAGTGTTAATTGAAGCATTTTTCATCTGTAGTAGTGTTTGAGACAGGCTCATCTCAGTGCACTGAACTGTGCCTGAATTCTAGTGGGATGCTGTAGAAGCACCAACATCAAAGCCAAATACAGAGCTAAACCATCTCTGTAGAGATAATTTGCCATCTGCAGGTTGGATCTGCCTTTGCAAGGGGGAGGAAAAGTGACTTCTCCATTGCTTTTCATGTGTTTTGCCATGTGGTTGTGGTCTTGACTGCTCTCAAAATCTCACTACAGTCGTTACTGCATATTGCTTGCCCACGTGAGATGGTGTCAGGCAATGTCTGGCTGAGGGTAGACATCATTTTTCTTCTCAGTTTTCTCTTTTCTTCTTTGTTATTATTTTACTTATTTTCTTCCTTTATTATTATTATTTACTCTTCTTCTGTTAGGTGCAAGCTGCTGGTATGATTTTAAGGGTCTTTCATTTCTAACATAAGGGCAACACTTCTCTTACATCAGCTTTTTTGTAAACCAGGGGTGCAGAAGCCCCTGTTGTTTGCGCACCAGAGACAAGTGATGGGGGTGGGGGGAAAACCAGAGCAGCACTCAGGAGATGGTGGAGGAGGAGGGATGGAGCCCGGGGAAGGGAAGAAAGAGGCCCTGGCAGTGACTCACATCAGACTCGTTCCAGAGGCCAGGGATGCAGAAGGATTCCAGCAGGTCACTACCACAGAGCAGGAGGATGCGCAGTTCTGAAGGAAGGAAGCAGAAATGCTCAGAGATGGGAGAGAGCAGGGCTGAGTACACCTCTCCCCCTCCTTTCTTACCATCCCGTTGCTCTGCTCAAGGGTGTTCTCTTTCACCAAAACACCATCTTTTGCCAAAATGAATCCTGCTAAAGAGGCTGCAGTCCTTGCATCCCTGATGATACCGAACAGAAAGCCATCCCTGAACTATCCTGTGCACTATTTCTGCTTCTCTCCTGCACTGCTGGGTCATTTTCAGCATTGCTGTGGGCTGCTGAGACACCTAGATGTGCCCTAAATGCGTGGTATCCCTCGGGGTCAGGAGGCATTTCTGTATTTTCAGACACATGTAAGTGCTTTGTGGCCTGTTGCAGGGTCTTGATCTGCAGATATGTGTGGAGCTGCACTGAGCATTTGGCATGGCTTGATTTTTCTACAGCAAAGCTGAGCAGTGCAACTGCATGATGAAGCACTCGAGCTTTTAGGATTTATTTGTTGGTTTGGAAACCCAAAAGAGGAAAGCTACAAAACTGCTCAAGTAAGGAGGGGTGGTCAGAGGAGATGTCAAGCAGTTCAGTGCTGCCTGGCACCAGGAGTGGTGATGGTTCAGCATCCTTTACTTGCCACCAGATTTCTGGTGGTGCTGATGGTGGTGGGGGCTGCATACTCACCAATCTCCTCGTATCTCATCACAGTCCCCAGGTTGGCATTTTCATCTGGGAGAGAAGAATAGAGTTACTGATACCTGGCAGGGGGTGCTGGGGAGGCAGGTGGGGCTGCGGGTGATGCTGTACTCCTGTACCTACCCACAAAGGTGAAGCGCTCCATGGGTGGGCGAACGCAGCAGATCCGACTCAGGCTTTCTCCTACCTTCCCCAGGATCTTTGCTGAAGGCAGAGAAGAAAAGTAAGTTAGGGAGAGGCTTCATCCATGGCTGATTGCCCTCACGGAGCATGGGATGCTCCCATGCATGGGGACAGCAACTCCCACGTCTCCTCTGGCAGATGACTCAGCCTTCATATAACCAAATATCCCTCAGGCACTATGAGCCTGCTGAGAGACCTCACCCAGGTCAGCTGAAAAATAAAATGATTGTTTTTTTCAGCTGGAGCAGAAAAGAACAGAAATACACCGCCAGGAGTGTGGAGGGAGCTAGACTGGTGTTCATCAGGAACATGGAGGCAGGTCAGCTTAACACAGAGTTATAGAAATCTTTCGTTAAGTTTGGGACCAACCAAAAATTAATCTGAGTCATGAGGCAGGTTGGGGATCCTTAGGCTGCAAGGAGCACAAGCACACTGCTATTCCCCAACCCCAGTGGTGCCAGCAAGCTAGAAAACTGGGAAGAGGGAATGGGAACACTTCTCCACCATTAGAGGTGAAAGAGGACTTGGAGGAGCTCAGGAGCATTCCTGAGCAAGTGTTTGGTACCTCATGATGGGGTATGAGGAACAGGTGGCCAGTTCCTCCCCTTCCTGCGCAGAGCCACCTACCTGCGGTGGGCTTGTTGGACACGTTGTTGTTCTGGTAGATAGGCTGCGTAGATTCATTCTGGGGCTGTCCGATCACAGGGGTAATGGAGGGAGTGTTGACATTGGAGAGGATGCAGCCAGTCACCCTCTGCAGCAAGAGAAAAATTTAGTGGTAAAGATGGCTTCCCCAAGGCTGGAGGTGATTCTTGAAACTTTTGCTGCTCTGGTAGCCACCCCCTCTCACTGAAGATGAAGGTCATCATTAGTGACAGACCTATCCATCTCACTTTAGCTTTCCCGTTGCTTTATAATCTCTAGCCTTGGGCTAGTAGGACCCTACTGTCTTTCATTTAGAGAAAAAACCTGTTTGTTCCCTGCTGATTGATGATAATGCAAGTAGTTCATCCAAGGGGCTCAGTTTGCTTTCAGAGGCAGGGAAGAGGAGCAGAGAACAACTGTGACATAATATCTTGTGTACTTCTCCAGGTCAGGAACATATATCTTCTCCATCTGTCCCAGCCATGTTCTAGGCACTGATGTACACCTCTGGGCTCCAGATCTATCCAGGCAGAGGATGGTGTCTGCAGCTTGATTCTGGTGCAGGACCAGGGCACGAGATGCAGCGGGACTCACCTTCATCAGGTCACGGTGGTGCTCCAGCACACTGCAGGTGGTCTGCCAGGTGTCCTGGTAGCACTCCCAGGGGTCCACCCTGCAGAAGCACAGTGAAGCAGCAGCATTAGTTGGTGGCCGCTGCCTTTATGTTCTCACCACACCACCTCCTTCCTCCAAACCTTCCACCCAGCTCTCTCTAGTAGCTTCATCCCTCCATTCCCTGTCCTGGAGTGGGAGAGAACCTGAACGTGTGCCCATGCCCAGACTCCTCCATACTCTTAACTCCTGACCCCCTGGGCTCGGATATATCTGCGTGTAGTGTGATCTTCCTGATGGCATTACTGGTTCCAGCTCACATGTGGGCTTTCGTGGACCAGGGATTGCTGCTGTGTAGCCCCAGCACCCCCTCCCTGCAGTGGTCTTTGTCACTCACCGGATCCAGTCGGAAGATTGCACAGCCAGCTGGCACATGGTCAGGCGGTGCCGGCTGGACACCAGGCCCTGGAACAGTGAAACTGAGGATTAAAAGGAGGCAGTGCATAAAGATTATCTGAGTTCCTTGTTTCTGGATAAGAAGTATTCCTGCCTTTCAAAGCTGAAGGTCTCAGTGTGGTTACCTGGGGTATGGTGGGTCCAGGCCCAGGGGTGGCTTTTCCGGTTGAAATTTCTGCATCTCACAAGAGAGGAGCAAAATCTCCTTTCTTATTTTAGATTTTTTTCCTCTTCAGAATAAAACTCATTTGTATTATAATAAGAACTGGCTTTAAAATCATTTAACCAACACAACCCCCAAAAATGACCCCCATCATTTTGGATGGTAGCATTTCTCTTTCCTTTCTGGTTTTATCTGGTTGCAGGCTCTCGCTATAAGTTTTGTCTGAAGACTGCTGGTTTTATCCCTCACCATCTTCTTGGAGGCTTTCTTGTGGCTTCTCAATGCTTGACATTGCACATACAAAGAAGAGGTAACAGGAACAACTCACCGTCTTCCCATAGGAATCATGCACAGGTGAGACAATGCCACCGATGACGATGAACCGTCCAGTCTTGTGCAGGTAATCACGGGCTCTCTCTAGAGGAGAGCAAGAGGGGATCAGTGCATTAACCCATTCCATCAAGCCCCACAGAACTGGCTTTATGGCTTTGCCAAATGCTGTTTGAGGGTTTCACCTCCAGCTTCATATGGCCATCACCTGCCTTGCCCTAAAAACTGAACCCTCAGCTGCCAGTTGTGAATCTGTTATTTTTCAACACCCCCCAGAAATAGAGAATCCTAAGGGCTCTATCATGTTCATCCTCATCCTCCTCATTGGCTTTTCTTGCCTTCTGCATGGCTTGGGTGCAGCAGGATAGCTGGAGGAACATTTCGAAAGCAAATAAGACTGGCCAGCCTGCATGGCTGAGATGTGACAGTGGAGTGTGGACATGTGTGCTGCTCATCCAAAATGCTGGATGGGAATGGATGACAGCAGCACAGGGAAAAGTGTTCTGTTTTAGTCTAGATTTCAGCGGAACAACCCTCAGTGCTCTGGGACAAGGTAGAGAAACATCTGCAAGGGTGTCAGCCCTAGAGGCTGATATGGGACTGGAGATGAGGAGGGAGGCCATTTGTGTTTTGGGGTTGCTTTTGTTGTGTGAGCTGGAGTGAGCAGGACAGGGCACAGTGTGCAGCAGGAAGGGAGGGAATTGGAGCAGGGATTGTTCAGTCATCCCTGAAAGGGGCTGGTAGAGATGCTGAGCACTGACCTTCCTGAAGACCCAAAAATACTGTGGAAAGGATTTATGGAGAAAGGGGGCACGTCCTGGGCTCTTTTGGCAGATCCAGAGGAACCCAGCTGAACTCAGGAGGTGATGCATGAAGCCAGGATGCAGACAAATACTTCCTCTGGAACAAATAGCACCCCCAGGTGTGCTCACGTACCTGTGTCTCTATCTAAAGCCACTTTTCTTTGCTTTCATTGTGCAAACAATAACCCACGTAGAACTGCTTGGGCAAAATTATTGTGTTCCCTCAAGATTTGACATGCATAAAAAGGAGTATTGTTCACAGAAACAGCTGTGGGGCACTTGCAAGTCAAGAATGGCACCATGATTACTGTGGACTTTTGTTTCCTGAGCTCTGAGCAGCCCTGGGACATCCTGTGAGACATTTGTTAGCCTTAATGCACCTCCTAGACTCACCCTAAATCCTCTCTCTGGCTTTACTCCCAGTTGTTCTCCGTGCATGTCAGCATCCAGAGAAATAAAAATGGGGGTAAATAATTCAATTTGTGTGGTGGAGCAAGGAGCAAATCATGAATGCCTGAATTAGACATACCTAAAACTGTCCTGCCTGCCTTTGGGATCCCGAGCTTGAAGGTGTTAGCACCAGCAGTTTGGTTTGAATCCTTTTCTCTTTTTCCCATCTTTGCTGGGTATTCCTCTGCCTATTGGGATCCATGTGGAGCATCTTCCTCCATCAGTGGCTCTCACTGACCCAGCTCAACCCTGTGGTATTGGGTCACCAAGGGGGAGAAAATGGGTTGGACAGGGTATTTTAGAGGAGTAGAGGTACTGGATGGGATTTCTGGGAGTTTGTTCCCTTTTGTGCATGTTGAAGTGAGCACCCATGGTACTGATGGAAACAGCAAGGACCAAAGGGCATTCCTGAGGTTGAAGGTTACTTTTTCTGAGGGCACACTCCCATCCTTTTATTTGCAGCTATACTAGGTCAGTGCTATTGCATAATTATTGCTATGGGTGATATAAATCACGTACATAAAAACAACTTATGCAGAAGCTTGGGAGCCCCTTGTGCCTGCTGAGGACTTCCAGAAACGCTGAACCAGTCCCCCAAAAGCATAAAATGAATCACAGGGGAAGAGTGGCAGCTTGTCCCTCTTGGGTGCTCTTTGTGTGCTGCTAGTGAAGTTAATTGCCTTCCCATCACTACCTTCACAGTTAATTTTAATTGATCAGAAAGGGGAAAAAAGTCTTCTTTTATTCTTTTTTTTTTCTGAACGTGACCTTTCTTTCACAGGAGCTGTGTCCTGGTACCTCTTACAGATCTTTGAAAAAAGACATCAGAGAATAAACATCTTGTGATTAAAATGGGAAAAAAAAAAAAAAAAAAAAAAAAAAAAAGAAATTCACTAACAAAAAAATGTTATTGATTTTTAAATTAACACATCCTCTCATTATCCCTGCTTTGCTCTGGCTTGATTTTTCCTTGCCTAGAGAAGATTGAAGTGAATGATCTGTCACCTCCAAGCCTTCCCATTCGTGTACAGCATCTTTATAACATTTACTTTAAGGACAACGAAACAGTTCATATGTTATCTCTGCTTCATGGCTGTCAAGGTGACCAGTGCTCTTAGTTGGCCTTGAGTTTTTGGTGGCCAAATCCAGCAGTTGCAGGCACATATCGGGAATATGAGATAGAAGATGAATATCAGGGGGCAGAACACAAATACCAGGAGACAGAACGTAAAGGCCAGGATAATGATGGGGACCTGGGACAGGTGGCTTTAGGGTGCTATAAAATTGCAGAATTGGTGCTTGCAGCATCTCGATACATCGGTGCTATAATCACAAGACTGCATTAAAGCTTTGTGTTTTTTAGCTGATTTGATTTTCTTTGGCTGAATTACTCTTCAGTACATAGATAGGGAAAGCTACAGGCAGCTGTAGCCACGCCTGTCCAAACACATAAGCTTATCCAGCCCTGAGTATCACCTTCTGCACAAGGCAAGACAAAATTACTTTAGATTTTCTAAGAGGAGATGATGCCTCCCGCCACGGAGTGGTCTTCCAGCCCAAGGTAGCAGTGCTGTGCATTATGTGGGGTTAAGCTGAGTCACTCTGTGCCAACCCAAGTGTTATTTTCTGGATCTGGGGGGTTGGAAATGGGATGCTGGATTTGGTGGGACATTGCTTTGAACATTTAGGGTTGCTCTGCTGTTGCAATGCTTTCTCCAAATCCCCAGGCCATTCCACACTCAGAGCTTTTCTAAATAGAACCTATAGTAATTTTAATGTAAAATATTCTGCTTTTGGAGACCAGGTTGAAGACTCCTTTGTGCCATGGTGGTGCCAAAAACAACTCAGTAGTGTTGCATTCCTCTTCCCATCTGTATTCCTTATGGTCAGCTGTTTGTGCATATCCTAGCCTTATCTCTCTACTTGTTCAAAGATTTTTGCCTGGGAAAAATATCTTTTTGTTATGGTTAAGGATTACTTGTTTCCCTTTTTGGTTAGTGCTGAGGGTTATTATTTTGGGTTAGGGTTAGGGTTTAGGGCTAGCTATTTGTACTAGGGTCAAGGGTTACCCTTTTGGGTTAGGATTAAGGGTCAAGGATTATCCTTTAGGATTAGGGTGAAGGGTTACCATTTGGTGTCAGGGTTAAGGGATGCTGCTTACCAATTTGCAATAGGTTTGAGAGTTACACTTTTGGGTTAAGGTTTAGGGTTACCAATTTTTATTTACTGTTGAGAATTATCCTTTTTGGTTAGAGTCAATAGTTAACCTTGTGTGTTAGTGTAAAGAGACTCAGGATCTGAGTCCCAGTTCCTTTGGTTTTCTGGACTGTTGCCTTTGTGCTCAGCCTGGTGGCAATGTTTCCAAACCAACAGCTTTGCTTACATTGGGCTGGCGTGGGAGAAGTGGGCTGGGCTGAAATGTCCCCAGCCCAACCTTCCTCCCTTCTGCTGTGGAAGCATTTTGTGTGTTTTTGGCACTGCCAAAGTTCTGCAAAATGATGGTGAGGCAGAAGTGATCTCAGGATTCTACGAAAACAATAAACTGTTTTGTCCAGATCGCATAAAAATAATTTAAAAATCCAGCTTCCCTGCTAGGAAATCACTGCTTATTTAAGAGATGTTTCTTTTTGGTGATTCTAACTGAGCATATTTAATCGTAACACTTCTGCTCCATTGGTGCTCCTCCAACACCTAAACTGCTGTGAATGCAATGAAGTATTCCTTGCACATCATTTTTCAAGGTGTGAATTCAAATGCCTTTGTATCTGATTCACATGCACCCCCAGGAGTTCCTTTTTCTCCTTTTTCTTTACAATTGTTTGTTTATTCATTTTCTGCAGAGGAGGAGATGCAGCCCATGGGATGCTATGGGGACATTGCTGCAAACCCACAGGTGCTGGCCCCCTGGCCAAAGTACCTCCTCCTGCAGGGTGAGTGACCCAGATACACAAGCATGATGCTTTACCCTTCTAAATCCTGCCAGGCAAGGTGCCAGAAATTATTCTCAGCCTAATTGAGCGACGTATATAAATATGTATATGACTCTGATTGCCAAATCAGGGGTGTGTTTGTGGCTGCATCCATTTGGGCCTTTAAAAATGCTGAAAAAATGAAATTACCATGGCAGCAAGCTGGGATAGTTATTGAAGCTGAGGTGTGGGACAAAGCCACTGTCCCTCTGTCTCTGAGCTGCTGCCAGAGGGGCTCAGACCCCTCAAAGCTGTCCTCATCCTCATCACAGAGCCTGGCTCCTCTGCCCCAGCTTTTGGTACACCCCAGGAGCTGCAGCTAGTCCCTGAGGGCCAGGATGACGCTTCTGCTACAGAAACAAGCCCTGGCTGCCCTCCAAGGAGAGCTTCCCTTTCCAAAGAAGCAGGAGGAGGGGGAAGAAATATCCCATTAAGCCCCATAATGCTTAATGATTTTCATCTCCAAGCTAATTGCTCTGTTACACTTCCCCCCCCCCCAACCCTGTTAGTCCATAGCCGCATCTAGGCATCACAGAAATAAGAAAATTGGAAGGGACCCTCATGCTAAATGGCTTCAGTTGTTGCTGCTCTTTTCTTTTAATGGCTTTTTGTCGGCACAAAAAAAGAAATGGCCAGCAAATGCCTTGAGAACAGAGCTGGAGGCTGAGCTTTTAAAGCCCGTGAGCCCAGCTAGATGCCCCACCAGTGCCCAACTGCCTGAGGGACAACAAGGGAACCCACTCCAACACCATCTGCTCATCATTCCTGGCTTTGGGAAAGAAAAGTGAAATTAGAGGCTTAAAAAAGAGAGAGAGAGAGAGAGAAGAAAAGGAAAAGGGTGAAGGCTGAGTCAGTTCACAGCAATCTGTGGCCTAGAAATGGCAGAGCATGAGGCCCAATGGCAGGGAGCAGTCCAGTTCCAGTCTATCTGGGTCTCCCAGATCATGCTGTAAAAGAACAGCCTATCTGGTATAACTCAGATTCAAATTAAAATCATCCTGTTTTTCTTTTCTCTTTTCTCAGGACAAGAATATTGCAACAGGATGTGTGCAAATAGGCATACAGTAACTGGGGAAAAAAAACCCAGTGTGTGGAGTCTGAGAACATGTTCTGCAGGAAGAGTCTAATACATGGCAAAGCAACCCACGTCAAAATGCTTTTTCCAAAATGCTGACATATCCTACAATGGAGGGAAGGAGCAGATGGAAGCAGGAATTCCCCATCAGCTTTGTGTGCTGAGTACAGAGGTCCATTATGGGGAGCTCATGTTGGTGCAACCAGCTTCTCTGGGCAGGTGCTGGGCCCATTTTTTCATCTGGCATGTGGTAAGCATGATGCTGTCACTGTCACCAGTTGTAATGACCTTTGAGACAGGTATCCATACAAGCTATGGGCTTCCTCCATGGAGATGTCCAAAACATGGCCCTGGGCACACTTCTGGGTGGCTCTGCTGGAGCAGGATGGGACCAGATGGACCCAAAGGTCTCTTCTGACTCCAACCATTTGCAATTCTGTGTGATTCTGTAATGAGATATGGTACCATTTTTTGCCCAGAGAACTTGGTGGGAAAGTCTTCCTGGCAAAGGACGAGGTGAATGTGCTCAGAGCCTTGCTGGATCCCACCTGAAGCACAGGCAGCCACATCCTGCCAACCATATTCACCTGATGTTTGATACCCACAGCTGCTCCCAGGTTGTCTTGAGGTCTTGGTGATGGTGAGGTAAGAAGTCCAGCAGTGGCTGGTCTGACTTGCTGCAGAAGAAAGGCGATGAGCCCTTTTCTCTCTTCCAGCACAGAGTTTTCTCCTCATTTAGAGATAAATGTGCCAAAATGATTACAGATGAGCATTTGAGAAAAAACGCCTTGAGCCCACTGAGCTGGAGCAGGGAACAGTGCAGTACTGTGCCCTCCCAAGCAGGAAGGAAGAAAAAGAGGTGCTGCAGGGATACAGCAGTCTTGTTTAGCCACAAAAGCCATCAAATTATTTGCCTGAAGCAGGGGATGAGTGCCACCACTGATGGCTACTTTTCTTGCTGCCTGACTCCCTTGGGAGACTGTCTTGGGGCAAATGCTGGCAGAGCTCTATCAATTTCCAGCATGAATCTAGCCCCAAGCTTGTACTGCATGGCTGTATCTCCGCTTCAATTAGAGCCTAAATATCAGTAACCAAAATAAACTCTTTGGTAAACAGAGGAGAGCGTGTTCCAGCTACACCCAATAGCTCTCTTTGGGCACAACTTTTATTGCTGTGGGACCACAGATACAGTCAAGTAGGACAAGCTGAGCATCGAAGGGCACGCAACAAATATTTTCACTATTCTGTCATGGAAAAGGTTCTGCTCTGCTTCTATTAGGACATCAGTGGATGTTGGGTTGGTGCTTTGCTGCTTGTCCTCAGAGAGGTGCTGGTCCACTGCAGGGAGCAGGGATGGACACCCCCATGACCTGGGGTTAGGTCTAAGATAGCTTTTGAGAACCCCTACCTTGTGCAAAGCACATTAGACATGTCCTTGCACAAAGGAAGCTGGAAGCAAAGCTGCTTCTTCCAGTGTTCCCACAGTCCACAGGAGCTCGTCTCCTTTCACCCCGGCCTCAAGGCTTTTCCCATTTCACCTCCCACCAGAGTGAGCTCTTTATTGACACAGTCTTTGCTGAGCTTTCTCCATGCACAGTACCCCAAAAATCCAGCCCTGTTTGGATGAGTGATGGTGGTGCTGGGGAAATGCTTTGATTCAGAGGTTATAAAAGCCAGAGAGAATGTGTTCTCCTCCAAATCTATAGATGCCTTGGCTTCATCCACCTCTTAGGCTGGCTTTGCTTTCCTAGGACCACCTGCTGGCAGAGATTAAGTGACATGCCCAAGGTCCCATGGGAGATGTGGGTGCCACTGTTGGGGTGCAGTTGATCGATGTACTCAGCATCTCGTGGGCATTGCCCAAAAGTAACACAGGAGGGCATGTAGAGGTGTGAGCCTCTTGCTAGTGAGCACATCGGTTTTGAAACGGAAGTACAGGTCCTGATTCTTGTTTGAATAAGGTTGTACGAGTGGATTTCTGTGTTTGCTTGAGTCTGGTTGAGGCAGGAGGTGTGTGGCCCATTTCAGGAGGTGGCATTGTTTTAGAGACAACACAGTGCCTCATCGACCGTAATAAATACTGCTAAATATTTAAGGGCTTATAAATATTTCAGAAGAATCCTTGAGTGGTTACTGATGGAGTTTAGTCAGGTGCTGAGCAAAGCTCCTCCCCTCTGTGGGTCAGGAGGATGAAACGAGATGCCTGAGAGGTCAAGGGGTCAGTGGGTGTTCCTCCACACTGTTGCAGAGCCCGTCCCAAATCAATGTAAAGGAAGCTGAGATGGGAGCATGGACAAATAGAATTTTCCCTGCTACGACATCCAATATCTCACCCAGAAGACTATAAACTATATTTGCCCTTGCTTGGCTGATCCTTCTGCTCTCCAGAGTCCAACAACACCACGCCAATGCAGGGGGGAGCAAAGCTGTCCCGAGTCCCATTGTCAGCTGCAATGTCCTGCAGAGAGTCCCACCAGCGACCTCATTGATCGCCGGAGCTAATTGCACATTCAGATCTTGGAGCAGAGGTGAAATGGAAGTATGAGGCAGCCTCTGCTCCTTGCTCGTGTAGCAGACTGCAGAAACAAAGCCTTTCAAGACCCTGTATGGGCTTTTGCTAGATGAGGGATTTTGCTTCTGCCCATCTGGAGATATATAATTTAAGGAAGAGGGGACAGGACAAGCTGTCCCTCCACTCACATCTCTCCCAGCCCTGTTTCAGGAAGCAAAAGCCTCGTTAAACTGCTTTGCACTTTGGTTGTCCCAACAAGTAAGAAAATGTGATTCTTGAAATTCAAGCCACTGAAACAACACAAGAACAACAAAAACCCCAGCTCCTGCCTCTTCCTCACACTTTCCTTACCCAGATTGGCTCCTTTATCTCCAAAGCCTGTTTACATAACGCAGCAGAGCTCAGCACTGCGCCTTTGGAATAGCAAGGAATAAACAAGGAACAGCCCACTGGAATTTTTCATTGCTCAAATTCTCTTAAGAAGCAATGCAATTGAGAGTTTTACTTTTGATGGCTGAGTCCTCTTTCACTGTTTTTTATCAGAAGTATTCTTTACCTGTCTACTGATCGGTATATGAACTCTCCTCAATAACAGATGCAATGCAGGATATAAGAAAAATTCAACAAAGAAAGTAGGGAAGGGAGAATAGTGGATATTTACTGAATGTTAGATGTTTAGATTCACCCAATGCATCAGCTTTGTTTTTCTGCATGTGTCCAGGAGTTGGCACTGTGTGAAAGGGATTGAGCTGACAAAACGGGTGTAAAGCATGTAGGGTGCTGAGAGCCCCTGTAAGAAGACCACATCTGAACAACAGGGCACAAGTTGCATCCACAGGGCTGAGGCAACGCAGGAGTCAATAAAGCAGTCTGCAAGAGATGATAGTCTGGTTACAGACAGACATGACAGATCTGATTAAAATCACCTATTCAGTATCAGTGATTGATAATGCAAAAAACAACAACAACAAAAAGTGAGTAAAATCAGATGAATGCGAGACAATGAAATAACATCACCATGGTCCATTCTCTGGGGTTTGCCCACTGTGCTGCCTCTGAATCCTTCAGCCTCCAGACAGCTGGATCTCATGAGTGCCAGGCCTTAAAACCACCCTTTGGCAGGGCAGAGAGGTGAAGGAATGCTCTGCTAATCAAAGCTTGATGAGCAGAGGAGGAAATGGTGATGGAGGAGTGGGCATGTCAGAAAGAGTCGAGTTTGATAGGTGGCCAAACTCTGAAGTTGAAACGGACTGTGGATAGAGCGGCATAGAAACATATCAGTAAAACTGAATTTGTTGTGAAAAGTCATCTTCTGGAAGCCGGAAGGCTGCCTGTGAGTGGACAGTTCGTGTGGAGATTCAGAACTTTATAGAGACAAAGCAAATGTCAAATGTGCCAAAATGGGAAATTATTGTGTTTGTAGAGAAACTCTTTGTTCTATAATTAAAGAAAGGGGGAGAAAAAAAATCAACATCAAAACATGGCACTTTGTCTGATCTGATATTTGTTCCCCCTCCCAAGGCCCTGATGTTTCAATCTGCAGAAATAATCAGAAACCTGCTGAACTTCATGCACTCATGGAACAGGCCAAGACCTTTCCCACAGAGTACTATGAAGAAGCTCGCCCAACAAAAGCTTTTGCTTTCAGCTTTTTTTTTTTTTTTCTCTCCAGAGCTGAAGTACTCAGAGTGACCCATGCTGGTCCTGGAGCATTTGACCTTGCAGAGGGACACCTTTAATCCCAGCATAGACCCAAGATTGCCTTCAAAGTGAATTGTATTCTGTTCTTGTTGTTTTGTTTGTTTTAATTTATTTAAAATATGCTTTCTACCTTGCCCAATGGTTTCATGCTCTGGAGGAGGAATCCATGGAGTTTGAGTTCCCTGTGCTGGGGCAGGGTGGAGAAGTGATTTATTCGTCAGAGCAAGCAGACATTTGTCATCTGGAGGGGTGCCAGCACAGGCTTCAGTGTATTTACAGCACCATAAGGATTGAATTTTGCTTTTGACATTGGCCCGTTGGCTTTTGTCCTTTGGGTGGCCTTGCTTGCGTAGTAGCAGGAAAACCTGCAGTGAGGCCAGGGTGGGTCTGCCATGGGGCAACTCAGCCTGCTACAAGGGAAGAGGACTAAGCACATATCCAGAGCTCAGTGTCCGGTGCTAAAGAGAAATTAAAGAGTATTTGTTTAAGTTTGGGACCTGCTTTCCTTCTCTGTGCATCTCTAGAGTATAAATGAGATGGATTTCCATCTCAGGCTGAAGCCAACCAATGACTGTGTTACATCTCGTAACATGTTAGTGCTATGAGACTTAACACGAGATTCTGCCCTCTTTCCTCCTGCCTTTCCTTCCCCTAGCATCCTAGGCTGAGTTTCTCATTGCCACATAAATACAGAGCACACAACTCAAAATTGTGACTCAGAACATACGTACATCTCAAAGCACAGTTGATACCACAAATAACTCAGAGTGTTTTCGGGGCTATGTGGGTGTTGTCACAGCCCTTTAATATGGATGGATGTACAGCACAATATCTCACCTCCTTTTTTATTATATGCTATGTTTGTATTTTATTAATTATTTCAATCAGCATATTTGTTTTATAGACAGAGACGTGAATCAGACTCATTTTATGAGTCCCACGGAGCCAGCCGTGGAACTGGCAGAGTACAGATGGAGCCCTGTTGAGGTAAGTTCTATTCCACACAGATGCAAGGGGTCAGTCATGAGCTGCAGCTTCAGGTCTGAGGTTGTAACAAAATCCCAGCTTCCTGGGAACTCAAACATAAGGGCGGATACTGAGTCTGAAATTCACATCAGGTGGAAAAAAATAACAATGGAGAAATGTTTTCCCCATCAGACAGTGCTTTCAAATAATTAACATGTCTCTTAATCGGGCAAAAATCAGGCGGGGCTTCAGCCTGAATAAAACACGACAGGATCCAAACAGAGAAGTGAGCATACAGTGGTACGTCTGTTGCAACACATCAGTGCAAATCTTATATATCCTCTAAGCTTAACAAGTGCCACGACTTAAAAAGATAAATTGCATCTATTTAAATTAAGCAAATGATCCTAACTGGCTCATCAAACCCAAATATTTGTCTGACAATAAAGACAATCATTTTGCACAAATTCAGCTGTTGGAAATACAATATTTACAGGATGGAGTACTGTTTTTCTGGGCTCTCACAGCACAGAGCTAAGAAAGTAGCACAAGTTTTGGTCAGTATTCCCTTGCCCTCATGTGATTCTTCTTTTAGACGTGGGAGCATGGGGGTCCTCAAACAAGAATGAATAGGGATTTAAAAGTCAGATTCCATGTAGATGACTCATATATCCCTATTCAGGCATCTCAGAACTTTATAGGCCAAGATCTCTCCAGGACATACAGAACAAAAATTCCACATGAAGCCATGTCTTCCCGAAAGATTTCTGAATCTTGTTTATAAGCCTCCAAGTGACAGAATACCTTTTCTTACTTGTTGATTAGCTTTGCTCAAAAGCACACATGAATTTTCTAGTTTGAAGTTGTGCGGTACCCCAACTTGTTCCGGCACCTCCTCACCTTCCTCTGCTAAGTAAAGCAGCCTCCTTCCATCACACGTCCCTCCCCCATGCAGACACTCACAGGCCATGATCTCGTCGCTCCTTAACGGCTTTTGTAGATCTAGATGGAGCCTCTCTCAACTCTCACCATAAAGCCTGTTTCCGGAGCTAATGCAATTCTTGTTACTGTTATTCCAGGAAGGGTTTTGCTAATGCAGTACGTAAAAATAATACTACCTATCTTCCTGTGCTTGATATTTCTCTGCTTGCATGCACCAGGATTGCATTTGTTGCTTTATTTACAGCACCACGCCGTTTATATTCAGTGGGCTGTGTACAATCATTCCTCAGTTCTTGACAACATCACTGTTTGGCACAAGACGTTTGTTTGCCTATTGTTTATATTCGATGTACATTCCTCCTTACTGGCCACATGACTTTGCATTTGACCTCGCTGTTTGAGAAAGACCTTCCTATCAAACAACCCAAGCCAGGCAGCACAACCGGCTCCTGATCTTCATTAATTCCACTTATATCCTGTTTGTGATCACTGCCACTTTTTACCTGAAGAGAATATATGTTTTATTATGAGAGACTGATAAAGATATGAAAAATACTGTGCCAAAATTAAAAAATAAAAAAAATCATTGGGAATCTGAAAATATCTACTGCGTGCTGTTATTTCACTGATAGTTATTTTCCAAAATAAATGTTTTACTAGTATTTAGTCCAGTGAATATGGGTCACATTGATATTTTTAGTATTACGTTTCCTAATCACAGTGTCATCTAAGACAAAATAATGTGTATTTCAAAATCTGTTTTAACAATAGTTACTTCTATTGAACCGAATCTCTATAATTTCATTTAATTATGTCTTGATTTTAAAATAGTTCCTCTTCTCCTTTTTGTTTGCAATTGTTTTTAGATTAGGGAATATATTTTTTTGAAGTTTTCATTGTATTATTGTCCAGTAACACAGTCTGCTTGCACTTACAAAATGAAATTACAGCGTGATCTTTTCCATCTAGAAAGCTATTATTTTCTAGGCTGCTGACCATCTCATTACGATCTGTAAAAACAAAGCCTGACACAGAAATACCCCAAGCTGATTTCAATTACTTTTCTTCTTAGAAATCTATGTACAGCTTATAGAAACCCTAGGGATGCTTCCCCAGCACTATCAAGAGATCGTCGGCATCTGCTCCCTCATCAGACATCAAGGATGTCTCCTTTCTCTGTACTACAGAAAGGTATGTTAAAGGAGATGATCTTTCTGCTCCCATTTCATTTGGTGGTTGGTAGTGGACACTTCACAGTAACAGGACCCCCTTCTCCAGGTAAGTTGCTGCTTGTAGATGGATCTCAAGGCATTTCAAGCTTTATCTGAGTGGTCAGTATTTATGTCATGTCAGACTGCCTTTCACAGAGACTGCCCTTCCTCCTTCTCTCCCTCTTTCCCTCCCTCCCTCCTGTCTTGCCTGAACAGGCTGTAGCAATGGTTTTAGCATCTCCATCATTTGGATCTCGTGGATGCTCAGTAATATCAATCATCTCACATGAAGGTTTCCAATTACTTTGACTCATTATCAGCTGAAAAGCTGGATAGTCTAATATTTCAAATAACTGCCTGTGATTTTCTTCACTTCCAGCAAACCTGGCTTTAGCTGCTTGGCCCAGTCCCTCCCTCCTCAGCCAGGGAGGAAATAAAAGTGCTGCAGAGACCGCAGACTTGCAGACCCTATGGATGAGCAGCAGCTTATAAACACAGACAAGAGTCCTTGCCAGAACCGAACCCGGGGGTTTTGTGGGGGCAGAGCACTTCAAGGGGAATGAAAGCAGAGAACTCTCACAGCTTACGTGAAACGCAAATACAACCCAAGCCTTGATTTCATCCTTTCTCACACGATACAGAAATCAGTCTCCTCGCCTCATCTCCCCATCGTGGTGCCGTTTTCCGCGGTGGCGGCCGGGTTGATTGCCAGCACCGCGCCATCACCTCATCCTCCTCGGACAGCGCTCGGCCGGCCCGGCCCCGAGCCCCCCGCCCCGATGTGCCGCCGCTCTTCCAGAACCACCCGCCGCGGACAGCGCGCGGCCGCTGCGCCCCCGGAGCCGCCCCGGCCCTGCGGTGCCGCCGCCCCCGCCCGCGGCGCTTTCAGCACCACCGAGCGCGGACAGCACCCGGCCAGGGGGCGCAGGAGGCGGCCCGGTGAGACGTGCTGCCCCCGATGCCTCCGTCGGAGCTCCTCTGGACCCCTGGGGAAATCCCCAGCCCCTCCCCGACCCCCTACCGCTGTCCCGGCGGGACTCACCGAACATCTGGATGTGGCCCTTGGTGATGGGATTGAAGGTGCCGCAGGACAGCAGGATAACGTGGGTCTTGGTGGTCTCCGTCATGGTCCCGGCCCGGCCCAGCCCCAGCCGCTTTTTGTGTCTCGGTGCGGCTGCGGCGGCGGGAGGGAAGGAGGGAGGGAGCGGGGCCGGGGCGGGAGAGAAGGCGGGGCCGTGGCTGCGGGAGCGGGGATGGGGCCGAGACCTCCCCCCGCCCCCGCCCGGGGCTGGCGCGGGCAGCCCGGAGTACACAGAGCCCGGCGCCGGCACGGGGACACGCGAGGGTGCAAGCTGGCTTGCCCACGCACAGGTAACACGGGGATACAAGTGGACATGCGTTGCATCAGCTGCCCAAGGAATGGGGGCAGTGGGCAGGCACCGCCTGCATTCACCCGCACAGACTCGGTGTTTGGGTGCAGCCACGCGGAGTGCCTCCGTGGTCCTGCTCAAAGGCCCTGGAGATCCCTGCCCTTCTCTAGGGCTGCAAGGAGAAAACACCCTGGCAGGCACCGAGCACCTTCCTTTCACCAGCTGAAGGAAATGAAATTTCTGTAGATGGGCCAAAAAACAGTCTTTACTGCAAGGTAAACTAACACGAGACCGACTGTTTTCATTTCTCATTTGTGTTCCTCAAGACAGAGCTGTGGGCAGTTGCCTTCAGGCTGCCTTTAGTTGCTGCTTCTCCCCATTTCCCAAACAAAGCCTTTTCTCCCAGCAGGGAGTTGTTGGAGTTATTTGCTTCCACCCAGTTTTCCTTTCCCTTCCTCTATCTGTTAAATCCATTGCCCTCCTCTATCACACCTCTGAGCAGCATACAAGGCAGCACCCCTGGGGAAGAAACCCAAGAAGTCCCTGAGTTGCTCAGAGAACCCCTAAATCCTTCAAGTACAAATCTGGATTAGGTCAGCTGTTAGATTAAGAGTGCACAGTGGCCCCTAACTCATGTGAAAGACTAAAAGTGCCCTGAAAATAATGGCATCACATTTGCAAGAAAGGCCAGGGAAGCAGAGCCACCTTCTTCCATTGGTTGTGTGGGGAGAACAGTGATAAAAAATAAAATAAAATAAAAAAATAAATAAATGAAGAAATAACATCATCAGGAAAGACGTGGTGCACTTTTAGGTTGTCTCAGCAGTGGTGCTGTGCCTTCTCCCTAGCTCTGTAAGGACATCTGATATTTCAGAGAACGGGGTGAGATTTGGAGGTTTGTGCTGGGCTCTTCTTTGTGCTGCACATCCTTGCTTGCCTCGAAAGGCAGTGTCACTGCTTCAGAGGAGTGGCTCTCTGCAGTTCAGTGCTGCACAGCTCTGCCTTTAAAACTACAGCCTTTAATTAGCATTTATCAGCCTCAGGGTGACAGCAGAAAAAGAGGGCATTCCTCAAGCCTCTCTTGGTCATACTTGTGTGCTCATGTGTGTGTGCTCTTGTGCATCTGTCTTCATAAAACTTGTTCTCTTTTTTTTTGGTTGAAGTTAGCCAACAGCTTCAAAAGTTATCTGTGAGACTGAGGGACGGACACCCCTTCCTCAGAAACCAGGCTGAGGAATGGCATCGTGAGCTCTCTATGCTGTGAGCAGCTTTTGCACTGAAGCACTGATGAAACATCAGCGCCTTATTTGTTTGTTTGTTTGTTTGTGTGGGTCTTTTTTCCCCCGAAGCTGATTTAGTGCTACGTTGATTTTTTCCCCTTACTATTTAACAAGTGAAGTGCCTGGATGTGGCAACCTCACAAGCTCAGTCCCCTCTGGGTGGGAACATGACTGCTGGATGAGGCACTGGAGGGGCACTGGGTGACCCTCCACAAGCTTTTGGCACTGAACTAGGAGGTGGCTCTGCACCAGCTGCTTTCCACACTGCTCTCATTCTGTTGTGCATCCCCTCATAGGAAATAAGCTGAAGCACAGGCAAAAGCAATTTTTGGTTAATCTTAACTCTACTGCCACTATGTTTATGTAGGAAATGCTTGTGCAGAGATCTTTTCCCTACAGCCTTCCATAGGAGGCACAACCTGCACCTGCAGGTGCTGCTGTTAGCTATAGAAATGGGGAAAGTGAAAAAATGTGCTTCTCTGAGGAGCGCAGGGTGGATGAGTGCCGGGTGGATGAGTGCCGGGTGGATGACAGATGCTGTACATCGGCTGTCACTTAGCAACGCTGCCGGTGCGGGAAGTGGGTGCTGTGATGCTGGCAAGCCATTGTGGTGGTCAGAGAGCCAGTGGCACAGCCTACCTGTACCCAGGGTGTACAGGAGGAGGCTCTTTCTTCCAATACAGAATATGTTGGCTTGGCAGGAGGTGGGGTGGGGGATGTTCTTTCATATTTTTTCCCACTGTCTTACATCTGAGCACTTTCTAGGGCATCAAACTGACTTTTGAAGATACCTCCTCAGGAAGGTCAGCCTGGGAACAGATTTCTCTCTTGCATCTATTCAGAAGCTGAGCACTGGCCACAGATGCAAACAGCTCCACTGGCATTTAGCATCTGTAATTCTGTCTGAGGTTACAGCTCAGCCATGCAGAATCAGTCTGTGTGGTTATGGGCTGTGGTGGGGGTGGAGATGGGGACACTTGGTGTGACTCCCCACGAATAGCTTTTTTTTCCTTCCTTTCCAAGCCGGATTTAGCTTTTATTTGCTGTGAAAGGGCATATCTTTCCAGAATGCACAGCACATGTTCTCAGAGAATTACAAGTAAATCCATTAGATACTTTATGAATTATAAGGATTAAAAGGGATTTATTTAAGAAAAGCAGCATTTTGACTTTTTTTTTTTTTTTTTTTTTTCCTGTCCAGAATAGGAACAGGATGCCCAGAGAGGCTGTGGATGTCCCATCTCTGGAAGCATCCAAGGCCAGATGGATGGGATTCAGGGCAGCCTGTTCTAGATGATCTTTAAGGCCCCTTCTAGCCTAAGCCATTGTATGAAATGGAATAATGAAGACTTTACACACGTTTATAGACTTAAAAATTCTGAAGTTTTATGTATAGAGTCTGTTTGGAACATTGATATTGCAATTAGGAAAAGAGGCTTTTGAGGCTTTTGTCACTAACCATTAAAACCCATGTCTGGGACAACAACAAATACATTATAACTAATTGCTGAGAGGGACCAATACCAGGCAAAATAAGACTGCTTAAGTATCTTTACACTTGTTTCTTCCTTCAAGTTTTTCAGTTGCTTCAAGTGCTAATTTCCTGCATTCATAATATTTAGATTCTTACAATCATTAAATTGACAGATGATCTGGGGTTTTATCATTCAGCTGTTTTGCACTGTACTCTCTGCTTCCCTTGATCCCTGTTTCCACACAGAGCAGCAGACAAACATGATGTCTCAGACATCCGCAAGTCAAGGTCTGATACTTGAGATAGAGTCAACCAGTGGCCACATCATACATGAAAATGGGAGAGTCCACATGCCCAAAGGGAGACTTTGTACTCCACAACGCTTCCAGGGTATTCCTGGACAATTAAAGAGGTCAGAGCTAATGAAGCAGGGTGGGATCAGGCTTTGGTTTGCATTCAACTCTCTGTTCTCAAATTACCTCGAGGAAATTTCTCAGGTTCCTCTGACTGCCTGTTAAATGGGAATGGCTGCTCACTCTTCTCTTAGAGCAGGTTATAGCAGTGCTCTGAGGATAAATGCATCAGAGGTCTTTGAAATGCTGACCCCCAGTGATAAGAGAGGCTGCTGGTGGATTCACATTTGGGATCGTGACCCTTACACTGGGGAGAAGCTTCGCTCCTGGGCATTTTGGCTGCCAAGGTATACTGCTGAGTCCTCGAGCTCTCTAGTCAATGATGCTCATCTGGGGGATCAAATCCTTCCCAATGCCATGTGATTAATAAAGTGCTAGACCATGATTATTGGCTCGTTAATGATAAAAATGTTGATATACGTTGATTTCTGTGAGAAATCTGCTTCTTTAAAGATAAAACTCATATCACAAATCTCTTAGAGTAAAACTAAGGAGAAAGACTTTTGACTCCCTCTTAAACAAAAGGAGATTATGCCCTTTGCTTTGTGCACTCAAATAGTTTGGAGTAGAGATTAATAAGGTCCACTTGCTCCTTGATACAACGAGCTGCACAAGACTTGGGGATCAGTTTTGCCCCATACAGCTCCCTCAGGTCTTTTGGGGCAGCTCTTGAACAGATTCAACTTGGACAAGACTAAACAAGACAGCCACTGAGTCAACACTGCCCCCTCCTTGCTTCTCCCCAGTGCACCCTGAGGGAATGCTTTGCAGCCTCCTGGTCCAGACCCATATGCTCTGGTGAAAGAGATGTTGCAGAAAGCCAGAAGTTGCCACCCAGCATGTGCTACCTAGCTGAAATGTTTCAAATTAAGCTTCTGTCTTTGAATCCACATGCAGAAACATAGTTCAGGGTAAAGCAGCTCTGAAAACTCCTTTTTGCACAGATGCACACTGTTCTGCCCAGAAGCATGCACACAGTCACAATCAGGTGTTCCAGTAACACTGAGTAAGGCCCACTACAGTGATAAAGCTGGCTGGAAAAAAAAAGAAAAAAAAAAATCAAATTAACCTTGCAGCCACCTTTTATTTTAAATAATAAATACAGATAGCTGCAAAGCATTGCTGCCATGGGGGACACAAAGCGGAGGATGTGTCTTAGTGCCATTTGCATTTTGGTGGCTGGGCTACAGCTGTGCCTTACGGTTTCATTCTGCTTGGAAGGCAGCTCCTGGCAAGAGATCCTCCCTGGGAAAAGAGGTAGAAAAGATTGTTTGGCCAAGGGTTAACAAGGGAAGGGGACACAGCCCCTGGTGTGAGTGAAGTGAGTGAGTTAGTGGGAATGGAGATAACTGCCAGGATGATTGCAGGTCAGCTCCTTGGGAGCGGCGAGGCTCAAAGAGAGGCTGCAAACCTAGAACCACAAAATCGCAGGATCAAAACATGCAAGGTTTTGACTTTTGCTGCTGAAGGTGATTTAAGCCGTTGCGATGGCACCTCCCTGGTGTTGTGGGTTGTGGCATACGCTGGCAGGGAGAAGGATGAGATCAAACATTGGGAGTGAGGGGCAATGTGAAGCACCAAGTGCTCCTGTTTCCAAAGCTCTGGCTGTACAAACTCCATCCTCCTGGGAGATGGGAGCAATCCCAGTTTGCCCAGTGCTGCCCAGTCTGCTCCTGCTTTGCAGCTGAGAGCCGCACAGAGCAGGGATGGAGGCAGAACTCCAGGTGCTGCAGCGGGAGCTGCCCGGCCGTGATTGCTGTGAAACCCATCTCAGGAGGGATTTACTTTCGAAACACGACCTCACACTTTGTCCTTCGGGTCGGTTAGAACCACAGGACGCTTTGGGTTGGAGGGGAATTTAACAGACCATCCAGCCCCAACCCCTGCCGTGGGATTGGGTTGCCTGCTCGGCCTCGGGCACTGCAGAGATGGGGCACCCATGTATTGGGTTCCATATATGCACAGGTATTTGGATGTGACGAGGTGCCCGGGGCGGCAGCGCACGGCTTCCCGCCCAAAGCCGTCCCGTCAGGAGACGCCTCGCCGGCTCGTGAAGAGACGGGGATCCCGCAGGGTGCTCCGCCCAGCACCGAGGCCCTCCCGGGGGATCGAGGAGCCCCGGGGCGGCGTGCTGTACTACAGGGCCGGGTCGCGGCGCGGGGCGGGAGGCGCGGGAAGTCCGGCCGTGTGGGGGGGGCGGGAAGGCGCCGCGGTTGCCGTGGCGACGCCCAGCCGCCCCCCTAGGTTGCTATAGAGACGGGAGAGCCAATCGGCGGCCGCCGCTGCGGGTCGACGGGGGGGAAGGCGCGGGGGAAGGCTTTGCCGGTGGCGCCGCCGGAAGTGGCTGCGGGCCGGGCCCGGAAGCGCGGCCGGCGCGGCGGGAGGCTCTGGGCGGCGAGGGCCCGAGGACGGCGGAGCGGATCGGGTGCGGCCGGGCGGCGGCCCGAGGGCTGAGGCGGAGGTTCGCCGGGGCGGCCCGCGGGCGGCCGGAACGCGGAGCGGGGACGCGCGGCCCCTCCCTTCCTGCTCCTCCCCGCGGCGGCGGCGGCGGGCCCCGCACGGGAAGATGGCGGCGGCGGCCGGAGGCGGCGGCAGCAGCGGCAGCGGCGGCGGCGCGGGGGCGGCGGGCCGGGCCGGCCTGTGAGAGCCGCGGCGGGGCGGCACGCGGGCGGCGAGCGGCGGAGGATGAGCCTGCTGTGCGCGCAGTACCTCCGGTGAGAGCCCCGGGGCCGGTGGGAGGGGGGGACCGAGGGGAGCGGGGCCGAGCTGAGGGAGCCCGGGCTCGAGGAGAGGTCACCGTGTGTCTGCTGGGGCCGCGCCTCGTTGCTGCCCGCCGAGCTCCGGGGCGGCCTCGCCGCCGGGCGGCGGGGCCGGGGTTGAGGGACGGAGGGCTCCGGCCCTGGGGGCGGAACGCCGGCTGTGCCCGCGGGATGAGCGGGCTGTGAGTGAACCTCCCTTGTGGGTGCGGAATGCTGCTGGTAGTTGATCGCTCCAGGAAGAAGCGCCGTGAAGCACATGGCCTGCTAGTGTCAGTGCCATACTAAATAACGCTTTGTCCATGCGGACCTGAGCCCCCCGTGCACCTCGAGGGAAAGATGTTTCTCCACCAAAAGGATGTGCTGGGTCTTTCTGAAAAGTTATGGCTTGGGCAAGTTTTCTAGAGTGAATTCCAGGAGACTTTTACATTTCCACCGTTCTGAAACGCTTGAACTGCCTCCACTTACTGACTCTACCAACGTGCTTCTGTCCTCAACCTGTTTGGTGTGACTCCCTGGTGGTCTAGGCCTGTCTCAGCCTCACCTCCCCATTCCCGTCCCTTCAAACAGAAGCAATTGATCTCTCTAGTAGCAAGTTTTTGCATCTTTTTCTTTTAACAGGTTTCCAGCCTATGCTTGGCTTCTTCCTTCTTTCCAGTCACCTTATGAAAAAAAGCTCTAAAATGTCTATTATTAGCTCTCCTCTACTAGTTACTTACTTTCATATATATCTTAATAACACCTTAATTTCTTGCCTTTGCCCTCATGACTGAGTCTATGTCTGCTCTAAGTCTCTGCTCCATCCACGTGTGTCCTGCCCAAGTCCCCTTCCTGCATCACCAGGTATTTCTCAGTGCTCTGTGTCCTCCTCGTGGAGGTGGAGAACCTCATTGCCTGGCAGCATATAGGTAGCAGTCACCTCGTTCTGCCAACTGTTCCTCCAGCAGCATAACTCACCCTGTACTTTTTTTCCTGAGTGTTCTATGTTAGTAGAGTGCTTAATGCAACAGGACATGGATATATTACAAGTAGTGAATCGTCTCTTTGTCACCAAGGAGCTTATCTGCTTCATTTAAAAAAAAAAAAAAAAGGGGGGGGGGGGGGAGGGAGAGGGGCAGGCACCCCACAAAACTTTCCAAGTGCTTTTTAGCCAGTACTCTGCATGTTTTATCTCTGAAAAAGGTGTGTTTCAGTTCTGGGTAAGTTTGGGAGGTGGTTTCCTTAATTCTGCAAAATGTCTTTTCTATCCACAAAAGCAGTACTGTGTGTAGATTGAATTCTGATTTGCATGGAGATGTTGAGAGTTGGTTTACAGCAACCCAGGCCATCAGGAGGATAGGGAATAGGGCCTCAGACTCTCATAGCTAGTTCTATTAGTGCTTTTCCTTACAGAGGAAGGCATTCTCCTTCATACTTAGCACTGCAAGCTTTATTTGTATGTAATAGCAAGGGATATGTAGACCTAAGTGTAGCTGTACAAAAGGTAGGTTAACAAACCATTGTGCTGAATAAAGATGTGGGGCAATTAGTCTCTGCTGAGGGATGGAAAAGTTTTGGGGAAGATCTTTGTATTTGAAGTTCAGGTGTGAGAGAGCTGAATTTCTAAGGTGACCACATAATGGTTGAATAACTTGTGAAGTAATGACTCTGCAAGAATTGGGAGACACTGAAAGAATGAGCAGGGAAGAAAGAGATTTTCAGCCAGACTGCCTTAACTCCTCCACCACCAGTCTCTTGCTTTTTCTCTCTGTGTACTATGTGTATATATGGATGCATATATATATATATATATATAAATCATTTTTGAAAATATTGTCCTTAAAAGATCATACCCAGGAGTACAAGAGCTGGGAAACAGCTGAGACTGCTGCAGAAGTGTTGCAGAAAGAACAAAGCAGGTCAGACTCAACATCTCCAGTGTTTCTACAGTTGTGAGGAATCCTTTTTTTTAAGTCATCTTTCTATACTGCGCGATAGTATTG
Source organism: Tympanuchus pallidicinctus (assembly GCF_026119805.1). Lineage (NCBI taxonomy): Eukaryota > Metazoa > Chordata > Aves > Galliformes > Phasianidae > Tympanuchus > Tympanuchus pallidicinctus. Next base: position 26,385,154 of record NW_026294791.1, read on the forward strand.
GAGCTTTTCCTTTCCTATTCTTCGTATCCTTTTCAAGGTCACCTTTCAAGAGTGAGTACATGATTGCTTTCTCCCTCATCTCAGTTAAGTTCCCTGGGTACTCCTCTGGGGTTCTTTGACTGAGTCACTTCACAAAGATCTGCACTGGATCTGGTCAGAGGAGTATAAATTTCAGGAAGTTCCACTAGGGATCTCAGAAGAGAGGCTCTGTTTGGGTTAATGTGTTCTGGGCCTGATGTGTCTGATCTTTCTGAAAAATTTGGGCTGTTTCTTTCGTTCTACTTTGGGAATCTTAAAGTACATTCCTTAAATCAAACTGAGCTTGTAGGACAGTCTTACACTAAACATTTCATGTATCCTGCTAGGTACAAAGGCTCTGGTAAGCAAACTATCACTACAGATAGAATTTCTGTTGTAATGCCACCAAAAATGAGCGCTTCCTTTCTTTTCATAAGACAGAATTGAACTGAAGATCACCTGGTACACTTGTGTTTACTATAAAGACGTGGTCTTTGTTGCCAATTTTATAGACACTGTGTGGTTTTTATACGTTCAGAATGCAGTTACCTTGGATTTAAAAAGTGTTCTTGTTCGACTGAGATAAGGCCATCTCAATTGCATTTTACAAAGATGTGAATTCCAGTTAATAGTTGAATGTGGCATTATCCTGGTGAATTGTGGCTTTTAGAGCAATGTAAACGTAACATAAAAAATGCCTGAATTACAGGGCTGGAACAAATGCTTAGAAATTCTGGTGCTGACAAACCAGTAGGTAGCTTCCTGATGTGTTATGATGAGGCCATAACCAACTTCATTAAAGGTTTGACTGCTTTAATAATTTAAACTGTGACTCTCTTCTCAAAGACTCATCAGTAGCTCCATTAACTTTTGCATCGGCTGTCTCTTCATGGTGGCTCCTTTGCTGTCTGCCAGTCCATGACGCACCTCTTGCAAAGTTTCTTCACTTTTAAATGAAGAAGGGCAGGAGCAGAGGTAATTTAATGCTGCAGTCTTTGCTTGTGAGCATGTTCCTGATTAGGATCCCGTTCCTGATTAGGATGCTGTAGAATTGATGTTTGTCAATGCCTGACAAGCATAAACAGTGCTACTTGAAGCTCAGAATGAACTCCATCAAAACAAGCACAGTCAGTTAGTTAACTATCTTGAGAGCACACGGAGGAAGAAGTGCACATAATGTCAGTGTTAGCAGTCTAGCAGTGTGTGACTGCAGTGTTCTGCCTGGAGTGCACAGTGCCCCTGGCACTGGAGGTGACCTCAGGGTGTCCCTGTCCAGCCTCCTGCTCCGGTATCACACCAGCTTGTTCAGCACTTCAGCCAGGTCTCGGCAGCCTCTAATGTCAGAAGCAGCCTTTGCTGTTCTGCTGCTTTACTGCCGTTGTGATAGAAAAAATCTCATTGCATTCAGTTGGGACCTCATGTATTTTAACTTGCACTGATATTCCTGCCACGTGCTGCAGCCAGGAGCCCCCAGAGCCCTGCTGCTGGATGAGCACTGTGGCCTGACTGCCCCAGGGTCTCACAGACCTCCCTGCTGTTGCTCTGCAGTCCTCAGTGATTTGTCTTCGTGTCCAATCGGTCTTGGAAAGTTTTCCCTGTGGCTTTTTAATGTTCTGCGATGATTAATGGTACTTTCATGCATTGTTTACTTTTGGATTTTAAACAGGGGAGAAGTAGCAGAGGGGTCAGAAAACTGCATTGGCCTTTCAGAAGGCACCTTTTAGCACACTGTTTTCTCTGGGGGAAGATAAAGGCAAAATTTCCCCCTCCTTTTTTTTTCCGGCTTGTTCTCTAAGCAAGCTGCTTCTAGTATTTGTAAGTAGAATTACCACCAATGTTTATTATGAGCAATGCTTTTCAAGGGAGAAGGTGGTGATTTAAAATGGCAAGTAATTTTGGTGGTGATTGCTATTTGCTGCCTATCTACAAACATTGTAGTGACCTACGAAGTAAAAAAGTTACAATAAAAAAGAGTGTAAAGCGATTTCCCCAGAGGGGATTTGGATTATTGAGCATCCTTCTGCCACCCAGGGGCAGCTTGTGTGAAGGTCACATCATCTGGTAGCTATTCCCACTGTGTTTTGCCCATGATCTGTAGGAACTTGAGTGAATGTCCTGCTTGTCATTTGTCATTTCTCTTTCTCAAATGGTTTTGCCAGGGTTTATCTGTAGAGGGGTGGAATCCCACGAGGACTTGAAGGCACAAGCAGTTCAGGAGGTGGTGGGCCCGTTCCTTCTGGAGTGGCTGGCAGGAGGGTGGCTGTGTGCTGCAGGTGTGGGGAGAGTGCTGAAACAATTAGAACTTGGCCTTTCTTCCTTCATGCCTGGTAGAAGTCCGGCATCTGGAGAACTGCTGACAGCAGGCTCCTCTCCTCCTTTCACCCTCTCCCCTCAGTACTGGTTTGATGGCGTGTGCTCTTTGGTGTCCAGTGGACTGCTTTTGTTTTGTGTTTTTACCTCTGGGTAGCTGTACATGAGTAGCTTCTGCATCCTGTTGGTTATTACCACACATGCTGGCGAAAGGGGTGAGGTTGTGTGCAGCAGGAGCGAGGTGCTAAGAGTAAGGGCAGGGTGGGACTGCAGCTTCTAATGATACCAGTGCTCATTCTCTTTAAGCAGTCACTGACCTATAGCCCTGGAAACTAATGTCCTGGTTCCCATGAAGTGTGAAGCACACATGCCCTGCCTGGCTGGTATCACTGTCACAAACAGCACCCCAGCTTTCTGTCTAGGTTGAGCAGCCTTTTTGCTGCAGAACACAGCTTATCACAGATGCTGTTACTGCACTGTGCTGGAGGTTACTTGCAAAGCAGTGTTCCAGTGACCTAGAAGTGCAAGTTAGTGTAAGTAAAGCTACAGCTGTATTTATTTATTCGTTTTTGATTGTAGAGGTGATTCTTGCAGCAGTTGGTTCTTGTTCTAACCTGCATATTCATGCACGGTTTGATCTGTACGGAAAAGGAGAGGGTTGTGTTGTGGCAGTGAAGGCAGGTGATGCTTCCCTGAGGTGTTGGTGGGGCCGCTTGCTCTGCACAAAGCACTTTCAGCAGGCTGCCCTTTCCCTGAATACAGACTTTCAGAGGCTTTTTGATGCTTTTCTTCATTCCAGTGCACGGTAAGAAGACACACATGCCCACTAATTTCTTGTATGATGAATGCTTAGCTATTTTATGTAATGGAGGAGAGGTTTCTGTAGTGGAGCAGCTGGTTTTGCTGGATGAGGAGCACTGCTTTTGGGTCTTCATGGTAGCTGCGAAGATCTGCGTGTGGGAGCAGACTCATATGTAAGGAGTGGTGAGGAATATAGCTGTAGGTAAGGAGTGTATGTGAGAGGATGTCAGGTACTGTTTTCCTTGCTGTGAACTGGAGGCTTGTCTTCATCTCGCTTGAAAACCATAATGAGTCTTTCAGGCAAGAGGGAAACAGAAACACGGATCTATTTCCTTAAAACCATTAGTAGAACTGCATAGTTTGGTCCTGTACTTTTAATGTATTACTAGGGAGGTCACAGGCTTTAACAGCACTTACTAAAATGTGTTTGTTACTCTGTGCTGGGAGGGCTGAGGGGAATGGCACCTGAACTATTTGTTCATCTCCCTGCAGTGAGCAGGAGTGGAGGGCTAGCCGAGTGCCCGTAGGGTGCAGGGGATGTGGGGCTGCCCCTTGGGCTGCAGTTTGTGCAGCAGGGAGGATTGGTGGTTTTTCTGTTTATGCCTCTCAAGTATTCGATCCATGGCTTCTTTATGTTAATGTGGCTTCTTTGCCTGCTCCTGCCTTTAGGTCCTGTTCCTAGGCTTGCTTGGGCACTGCAGCTCTTCCTTCTGTTGCCAGGAACAGTTCTGATCATAAGCTCAGGGACTTCCTAAACAACCAAATAAGGGGGAAATGGCTTAAGCAGTGTTTTGATACTGCGTATTCCAATTCCTCCAAGCTATATCTGCAGCTGCCTTTTCAGATCAATGTAATGCGGTGAGTTGAGATGGAATAAGAGCTTTTTGAGTAACGTTAGGCCTGCTTTCTTTTCTTTCTGTATTCCAGTAGGACTTTTCTTGGATTATTCACCCTGGCTTCTGTACCCAAGGGATTATTGTAAGAAACCAGAAAGCTGAGGATTTTCTTGGGATTGCTACACTGCCGTGGGCAACCTACTGAATTTCACTGATGGGACTCAGATCAGAGATACCTTTGAGGTACTTAGGAGTCCTGCTAGAGTTAATTGCCTCTTCTTCTTTTAGGGCAAAAAAAAAAAAAAAAGTGTGTTTCTGAAAATACTATGTCTCTAATACATCAACAGTCTAGTTCTCATATTTTAATTTCAGTGTTGTGCCAAGTATCTTCTGGTGCTCAGCCCTATTGAACACATCTTTGCTTCATCAAATATTGGTATGTGTAAGTTGGTTCAGTCTATTCAACCCCCCATCTCTGAAGTGTCTGTTTTGAGCAGTCTGGCCCCACTCATGATGTGGCTGCATTGTCTCAGAAGGCTGCTCTCTAGCTGTTAGAAAATGAGAAGCTCATTCTGAATTCCACTGAAACCTCTAGGGCTAATTCTGCCAAATGAACGTGGGGAAAATGTCTTGAATTTACAGAACTGTGTGCAGAGAGGAGATTATTCATCTGGATACAACAAAACATACCTTTTGGCCATTGAGAGGCTTCCATCAAGACTCGCTTTGGTTTTTCTTATTGCCTTGATTTAATGAGGCCTTGACATCTGTTTCTGTCCAACCAGACTACTGCTAAGGGCAGCCAGTTGCAGAGGCTCCCTGTGTTCTCGTGTAATTCACATGACAGTCTGATTTCCCTACAGCTGATGGTGAGGAGCAGAAGGGAATGGATGTGTATTGATTCAGCTGGGGAAAACCATCTTTAAGCTTTTTTTTTTTTTTTTTTTTTTTTTTTTTTTTTTTTTTCATAATTTGAGAAATTCTGCCTCTGTTTTTGTTTGCAGTGAAAGGCTCCTGGAATTTGCTTTGCCATGTCCCGTCTTGGTCTCCCTGTGAGTTGAGGAAAGCGTGTGGGTATTGCTGTGTGTCAGACAGCTGTGACCATGTGATGTTACCAATCTTTTTGTAAACCAGGGTTTCCTGTCACCAGCAAGGAACCTTTGACAGACTCCAGCTTTGGTTCCTTCTGCAGCTGGTGTTTTTGGCAGTGCTCTTGAGCATTTAAACTCCTAATTGGAGTGCACTTGAGCCATTGAGAGGGGTCTTCAGGGTACTTTCCGGACCAGCCTTGTGATAACTAAAAATAGAAATGTCAACCTTGTCTATGAAGAGGGGGAGATGTCACCAAACTTCTTCTGGATATCGCCTAGATGCTGCTGGTCTGAAGCACTGCAAGTACTTGTAAGTAGATGACAATGCAGTAACAGAACTCCTAAGAAGAAATCTTGATGCAGACAGCTGTTCCCCAGGAATAACAAACATAGAAAGCATGATCAAATCTGATTTGTGTGAATGGCAATAGGAATAGTCTGTAAAGAATTTTTCACACTTAAATACATATACACTTGTGTTTTGTTTTACATTGAACTGTGCAAACCGTAACTGCTCTTTGAGCTTCAACATCCAGCTACAGCTGCTAGCAAAGCAGAGGAACTGTGATCCAGTATGGGTAAAAATGAGATTCAAGAAAGTCTGTTTTTCTGTGTGAGTTAATGATTATAAACGAAATGATTGTAAGATACTAGGTAAGTGTGTAATAAAAATCCTGAGGGTATTTTAGTTTGCCTTAACATCAATAAAAATTAAGGTGAACCTGTATGTAAGATCTCTAGCTAGAGAAGAAGTGATGAGTGCCTAATACAGGTCGTAATATTTATTTGAATTAAGACAGAAGACCTTAATTTGGGAACATTGCTCATAGAGTACATTGGAACTCCTGATAGTTCTTCCACCCTGGGCTTTGGACAAAGGCAGTTGTGAGGAATTGCAGCTTTCTGTGTGTGCTGAAGCACACGACTTCCAGTTATTGATCTGAAAAACTGAGCAGCCTCTGAAACTCGGAACTGTCTCCAAAGGTATCTTCAGTATTTTTCTCACTCGCTGATGCTGTTTGTGCAGCTACTGACCGTTCTGAGGGTTTCCATCCTAGGCTGCCAGGTAGAAGTGTGTGCTGAAAGTGTACTCAGTGTCCATAGGTAACATGACATTGTGTAGGGTCTAGAGGAGGCCACAAAGATGATCGGGGGCTGCAGCACCTTCCCTATGAAGACAGGCTGAGGGAGCTGGACTTGTTCAGCCTGGAGAAGAGAAGGCTGCAGGGAGACCTCATTGTAGCCTTCAGTACCTAAAGGGAGCCTACAGACAGGAGGGGAGTCAACTTGTTGAAAGGGTAGATAACTGCAGGACAAGGGGAAATGTTTTGAGTTGAGGGAGGGAAGATTTAGGTTGGATGTCAGGGGGAAGTTGTTTGCTGTGAGAGTGGTGAGGTGCCTGAACAGCTGCCCAGAGAGGCTATGGATGCCCCGTCCATCCCTGGAGGTGTTCAAGGCCAGGTTGGATGGGGCCCTGGGCAGCCTGGGCTGGAATTAAATGTGGAGGTTGGTGGCCCTGCGCGTGGCAGGGGGTTGGAGATTCGTGATCCTCGAGGTCCCTTCCAACTCTGCCCCTTCTGTGACTCTGTGTATTTAGAGTTCTGAGATACTGTTTCAAAATCAGGTAAGTCTGTACACTTTGCATTAAAGAAAGTTTTACAAAGTATACATTAGATAGTGTATAACTGTTTCTGCTAACTTCTGAAATAACTGAAGGACTGCAAAGGTAGAAGCTGCCATGTTGGATTCCTGCTTTTCAGCTGTGGCCCAGGGGAATCTTGTGTTTAAAGAAGAGCTCAGAGCCTTTAAGGATTTAGCTTCATATTTGTATGGCTGAAAGCACTGTTGCACATACGGATTTCAGATTTTGAGGTTAAAGATGCATGTTGGTTTCCACTCTTTGTTGTCAAATGCTGAAACACAGCACTAAAACTATTCTGTTTTCAAATTTGTTTTGGATGTGCTAGAATTATATACAAAACACTTGTACAACGACAAGGTCAAAGCTATTGTGGTTGCAGAGCGAAGTGCCAGAGCTGAGGTGGTATGTGAGGGAGGAGTTCCAGCCTTGGTGATCCTTGGTGTCAAGAATCCTTAATTACACATGTGGTTCTGAAGGAAAGGTACTTCACCTTCTGGCATCCTTTCTGTTTGTTCTTCAGGCTGGATGTCTTATTTCAGGAACCTTTTCCTCAGCAGCTGCAGATGAAGTGAATGCAATGAGCAGGGCTGCTCTGTGTGAACTGCCCGAGGACAGAATCCTTTATAGCTCTGTATCTGAGGTATTGAGATGTAAATTTGAAATACAAAGATTTTTATAGAAATGTTCAATCCCCAAAAGCAGGATTAACCTTGGAGGTTATAAATTTGCTCAAAAGCTTGCTCCTAGCCAATTCATTAATTTTTAAAGCAGGAAAGGTGAGTTACTGGTTAACTGGCAGCAGCTGTGGGAGCTCGGTGGCAGTATGGCTCGAAGGTGGTCTGGAGCTGTGGGCCCAGCTGGCCTTGCTGAGGGAGCTGTGTCACTTGGGTTGGGGACGCACCCCTTGGTTCTCCTTGGGATCCATTTGTGCTCAATTTGTGCCCCACGCTGCAAGCTGCATCCTTGTAGCGGGTCATCTGTTCTGCTTCATTCCCAATCTAGTAAAATGCTATCAGATCTGAGCTGGTGGAGTTGGTTTCCCTCTCAGCTGAACACAGCGGTTATTATGTGAGCAAGGAACCTGCACTTTTTGGTGGTGGGCTCTTGGCTTTTACAACGGACAGCCCAGCTGGTTGGGGGGATGGATCTCGCATGTTTCAGTGTACAGAGCAGGGAGAGCTTAAGGTTGGACACACAGCTGTGGCTGCGGAATGGTGGCAGGTTTCTCCATGGAAGAGTTGTTCCGTCTGCTGTGTGTTACTGAAACACACTGGGGAACTGCTGCTGGTGCTCCTGTAAAGTGTTGGCAGTGATGCAGTTTTAGTACCCATTAATTTCATAAATGGCTGATAGAATTCTCCGATTGGTGTTCAGTCTTAATGCCATTTCTTAGCTTTCAGAGTGCTGTTTGCTTTTACCTTCAAGACAGAGGCTCAAAAATAATATCTGAGATGCAGCTTCCAATAAGAATCATCATCATATAATATGAATGTGACTTGTCATAGCTTGTGTAAACCATGCCGTGTGCCTTCACGCTGGCAATTGTCTTAATTTTCATTACAGGCTATTTTAAAACTTATACAGATGTTGCATATTTGTGTGGATATGTTTTATTTCTACTATCACATAACTGTGAGTTAACAATATAAATGAGACTGGGCAAAAATTTGCTGTGTACCATTGTCGAATTGCTACAGTGAGTAACTTCCATGCCAATAGTTCTGCTTTAAGCCATACATTTTTGGAGGTCTTGAGTGTAGGAGCATCAAACCCAGTGCTTGGAGAGTGCTTGTTAGAGCAGTGAGTGCTGCAGTACCTGTTGTGGCCTGGCCTAATAGGATCGTAGGGATACAGTTGCTTCAGGGCAGCCACCCTCTGTATGAAGGGGGAGAATTTCTGGTGACCTGCTGATCTTTGTGCTTTTCTTTCTTCTCCTCAGCCATAAGCAATATCTATATAGAGGTTAGTTTTCTCCTGTGTGTCTCCAGTAGAATGATATTCCAGGCAGCTAATAGGTCCATATGGGCAGTATGGTCAGTGTTTTAAAACTACTGATACAAAACTCAGCTGAGCTTAACAAGCACTAGTCTTAATGCTGCTTGCTTATTCTTTGAGGAGGGATGGAGGCTTTTCCTTCCCATGAAGATTAAATAGAAGAGCAAGCCCATATGGAGTTCCCTTAAAGTAGCATTTGCTTCGAGGACACCTTTTTCAAATCTGAAGGCAAAGGAAGTTTTAAGAGACTTCCATGAAGCTGGAGAGGAAAAAATTGAGTCTGAATGATGCTGACTGAAGATGCCTCGGCTATTATCCAGAGATGAGGACTGTCAGTTCTGATCATATTTGGGGAAAGAGCTGCTTTTGGTGGCTGCTTTTTGAAGGCAATTATTATGACTTGCTTCTAATAGAGCTAGACTAGGAGGAAGGGGGGGAGATGAAGAAGAAGAAGAAGAAGTAAAAAATAGTAAAACTCCAATTCTGTCCACTTTCTCACCCTGCCATCTGGCTGAGGTGGGAGCAGAAAGGTCATGGAGCAGGATTCCCTGTGGAGGGGCTTTGGATGCAGATGGTGCCCGCCTTGCTTTCTGCTTGCAGAATTGCTGGTTTTCTTTTTCTTTGCTTTCAGAGTTGCGCTGCTGCTGGATTAATTGACTGCATGGCTTTGATCTCCAGCTACAACCTCATAAAGCCACTGGTCAGAAAATCAGCTGCACCCTGACTTCAGAGGCAACAAGCTTTAAACTCAATAGCATGTGTAAAAATGACAGTAAGATGTTGGCTGATGGGATTTTTCCAGGAAAATCATTGCTAAATGCACAAAGGCTGTGCATTCAGGGCAGAAGGTGTGTGGTGTGTTTGAGTGGATGACTCAGCCTGAAGATCTCTTGCTGGTCAGTGAGAGCTGACATCACCAAGACCTGCTGGTCCCACAGCAGGCAGCTCCAGCCCTTCTTTAAACTTGTGGATGCTTAAGTGGAGTGGCAACGCTGGCAAGTTTGGAACAGTAAAGATTTCATCAGTAAAAACAAAGCTGCTTTAAGAGAAGTCTTATATATTGCATGCATGAACAAGTAAAATTATACACATAAGAAACTTAAACTCCATAAAGCAGTCTCAAAAGATTGCTAATAAGGCTTTCTACTCTAGCAAGCGTTGTTGGCTACTCTTAGGAATGGGAAGTGCTTATTTCATATAAAACCATCAGCCATGTTGTACAGTGACTTCTGCTCAGCACTGAATAGCACGTGTGAGTGCTCTCCTGGTTGCAATGTTTAGGGGCTTCAGAGAAAGCCTCCTTCTCCCTGCGCCTGCAGCAGAATGTTGTTTAAACAGTGCCTGTGGTGCCCATGTTTCCAGGTGCCTTCCCCTGGATAAGCTCAGGTATACTTATGGAAAACACAAATCTCAGGTACATTGCAGATTTTTGTTCAAGTTAACTTTTGTTCAGAGGAAAATCTAATAGTGGTTGCTGGGTGTTGCGTTGGAGTTCCTTCTGGGTGTGAGCATTTCCACCTATTGGAAGGTTAAGCATTTGGTAACAGCATGTTTTGAGGGTGTTGAGCGTACTTTGTTTAGTTTCCTATCATAGAAAATTGACCTTTTCTACCCCAAATGAATAATTTCCTCCGCTTATTTTCCAACTCTTTTAGAAGGAGGAGAGCTTTCTGGCAGCGCCCACATCTGGACAGCTCTAGGCAGCCCTGTCCTTCAGTGAAGCTTCCACATGGGTTGTGCATCTCTGCTCAGGTTTGAAAGGCTGTGGGCACCTCTTGCTGCTGAGCAATTTCTGCCCTTGCCTCTGGGGAGGGGAAGCGCAGGAGTATGAATTCATCCTGGGAGTGAAACTACACAGATCATTCAACACAGTTTTGAGTGGTAGAGCATTCACAGAATGAGCAATTGGGGTCACATTGCTCTTACGTACCCAGCTACCCATTTTAGTGTTGAAAATCATCAATTCCTTGTCAGCGTGTGGCTGGGATTTGATAAAGGAACTGAAATAGCTGCTGGTGTTTTGAGACTGCTGGGGAAAAGCGAATGGAGTTCCCCTCCAGGCATGGTGGAAAGCAGTGTGTTGTGCTGTGTTTCTATGAGATCATGGTTTTTTTGTGGGTGTTGTAAGATGTGTCATGCCATCGCAGATCTTTCCTGGCTCTTTCTCACTGTGTAAATGAAGGAGTGTGTCCTTTAGATGTTAAACTAGTTTACTGACTTGAATGGGAAGTTATTGTATTTGAGCTTCAAGCTCAACTAAAACACAGAACTGAATATGTATTTGATTAGGAAACTTAACAGGATAGCTATCACAGTATACCAAGCTATACGTCCTAGCAAAGGTGCTAGGAATATGGTATTTGATGAGCTATGGTTTGTTAGTCCAGAGTCAAAAAAGCAGAAACTGGTTGGGTAGATGGACTTGAAGGCTGAACTGCTGAGGCAAACCAGACAGGGAGCTACTTGAGAATGGTATTAAAATGATAAAATGTGAGTGAGATGCACCAAGCTTGCTGGCAGGCAACACATTTTTGCAGCAGAGTGAGTCATTCTGATGCAATATTAGCTGGTTCAAAAATATAGGGACAAAAACCTTTATTACCAAATGCCCAATGATATTTGTAAATGCCAATTTATGTACATTTGTACTGCAAGAAACTTCTGCAGGTGTCAGTAAGCCCTGGTGTGTACCCGCTCCAGGCACCAGCAAACACTTCAGTGAAGGCTCCTGTGGGAGCCAGCAATGCTTTTCTCTCAAACAGCAATACTTTGCCAGTGGTGCAGAGCAGGTTTGGTACCATTGTGCTTTCTTAGCCTGTGCTGCTGTCTCTGCTGCAGTTGGAGCTGTTTTATTTACAGGTTATCCTTAGGAGCGGCGCGCTGGTGTGAGACCTGCCTCATTCCTTTGGTCTCAAGGAAATGCTGAAGTAATCCAATGCTTTTTATTATAAAAGTGTAGTGATAATCTCTTTAGTGTATTGTGCTGCGAGCTTATCAAATAAGCAAGGCAGATTGCCTTACAGCTAGTGATGAGATTAATATGACAGGTACTTGTCCTGGGAGCTTGTGAGGATGGCTGTACAAATCAGAGCTAAGCATTTTTTGATGGGGGGAATTCAGGCAAAAATGTTCTTCCATAGCATTGTCAAGGAGGAGTTGCACAAATATGGAAGGTTGAAGTGTAAGTGCCTGACTTCACAGTCAGAGCAGGGCCAGTTCCAGACACTCTGGTGATGCTCTTGCAGAGTGCCTTTCAGTAATTGCACGCATTTGGCTGAGGCTCTTTTAGTCTAAACTCTCCAGGAAACAGGTCTTCAAAGCTTTCTGGGGAAAGAAGAGGTTTTATAATGGTGCTGCTTGTGTTTCCCTCTTACAGAGCTGGTACTTAATATAGTAGCAGGTAGTTCTATCCCTGTGAGTTTTGGAGGAGCAGTTCTTGGGCGGGAGGAGAATTTGAGGATGGCGTTTGCTGGGCAATGCCCTGTGTCCTGCTTGGGCTGAGCTTCTGTAGGACTCATGGCTCGGCTCAAAGGGAAAGGCTTACAAAACTGCCAGGTGTGTAAAGGGCAAGCCAAACTGTACTGGCTTGGCTGTTTAAAAACAAGTCAGCTTCTCTTCTGAGCAGTTACATTTCAAACACCCAAGTTGTGGCACTGCAGGGTTTGCTCAGCTCTGTGCTTTTTAGGACTCGTGGGTCCTTCATCAGCTGTGGGCTGATGAATGCTCCTTCCCTTTGCACTGTCTCAGGGCTGGGAGAAATGCTCGTTGTCTCTCAGCTTCTCACTGTACAGTTTCCAAACTTTTCCTTTTCCACCAGCATTTATGTGTGGTCTCATCTGCCAGCACTTACTACTGTCAATAGATTAAAAAAAAAAAAAAAATCTTGGAGGAAATAAACTACAAATGTTATGAAAAACCTAGGATAGGTTAAACTTGAGAAAAATGGGTGAGGGAGGTACAGTTTTACTTCTGTTAGGATATTCTACGTTTAAGTACAGCCCTGGGAGTATCCCGTTGCTCCCTGTCAGGTGTGTTGGTTCCCAGTGACCAGAATGAGTGTTTGGACACATTTCTGCAGTTAGTACAGTCAGAAAGCCTTGTGAAGGGGCTTGCCAGCGTGCACCTTGCCTGTGGAGTGCTGGCATCAGCCTGATACCTTTAATACTGATGCGAGTCTCAGAAGCTTTGCTCTTGTATGTGGCCAGGACGTGGAACTGACTGTAGTGGGTCACACATAGAAGCCATTCTTTCTTGATGCTCTTCAGCCAGCCTTTCTTTGAACAGTCGTTCTTGCCATGACTTTGGTGAGGCAGTGCAAGGGGAAATACCTGGGGAAGCCATAGATCTTGCGGTGTCTCTTCATAAGGAAGGCTGGTAGGGTGTGCAGAGGTGTGGGAAGGCTGCAGCAAGGTGCTGACAGGCACTGGTGGCAGTCTTCAGTGCTCTGGAAGCATTTCACGTGTGGTGACTTAAGAGTGAATTTCACATTCCCAGTTACAGGTAAGCAAGTGCCGTTTGTATGCCAAGCCACTGCTGCCAGGCAAACCTTACAGTGCTGTGTAATATTCTTTAGTTCTTAGTTTTTTTCTGAAATAGACTTAATCTAAGCAGAGAAAGTTGAACAATTTACTTTTATTATGATGTGGAAGTATAAGAAAATATCGATAAACAGCAATAACTCAAATCTATAACTCAGGTAGTAAGCTGGATGGCAGTTTAGTTTGTAGGCACCCTCTCGGGAGCTGGCCTTGTTTTCTATGCTCACAGTTGCATGAATGTGGTTTAGCAGAACTTGATCAGTGTCTTTCTAATTTATTGTTTGATCACTTTCTTACAGGCAGGCAGAAGTCCTGAAGGCTGACATGACAGGTAATTGCCTTTGTTATGTAGCAGATCTGGCTAATACTGTTTGCTTATTGTTTGTCTTTCTTTCCTGTGCTCCTTGTGCTTACGTTCGTGAGAATGCAGCATTATGTTAAAAGATTGTTCTCTGCATGTGAATAAATATCAATGTAATCTTAGCAACTATGCTGGTCTCTTCTATATCTTAAATATATGATTTCTTAAAGCTGAATGTGAGTGTGATAAAAAGCATTTGGAAACAGATCATGTTCCTATTACTCTCCCTTTTGGGGATGAGAAAGAAACTTCTGTCCAGACTGTCACAGGAACTGCTGCACTTTGGGTTAGCAGGGGATAGGATCTTGCTGGTTTACAGAAAACTGGGTGGTGGAAATGTTGATCCCAACACTACCACGTGTGTTACAACATGCTACAAGCTGACTTTTAAACTTTGATTGTTTATGGAAAATGAGAGTATTTATATTAATGTCTCAACCACTAGAATGATGAACCCATGCCTGCATAACAAACCTATGCTCAGCCGAGATTAGTGTCTTGGTGTAGCACATGCAGCAGGTTGGTGGGGTCCCTGTAGGAACATCCTGACTGTTCAGATCCATCTAGCCAGCAGAAGTGGCTGCCCCGTTAGCAGAGCGTCTTCCTTGGGGCAGCGTGTGTCTCGTGTGCTTCAGCAGCCCCAGCCCAGGTGATTTTACAAGGCTTGGGCAACTATGCTGTGTAATCTGTGATAGCAAGGGACTGTGTTTGCGCTCACCTCAAATGATGTAGAGCAGATGGCAGCAAAGTGTTTAGAAACTGGCAAGGACACAGCCATGCTTCCCGGTGGTGTTCTCCTAAACAGCATTAGCTCACGGACTCTCCTACTTACTTGCACTTGATGGATTTCTTTTCTACTAAGTTTTTCAGCCTCCTCTGGATTTTTAAAATTCATCTAGTGACAAGAAGTTCTGCAACATAATGGCTTATGGAGAGTCACCCCTTTTTGTTTCTCCAAGTTTTCTGCCACTGACTTTGCTAATCTCTAGTTACTTCATTATAAGATAAGTTAATCCCCGGTCCCTCTGTGGTTTTTGTATTTCAGAGTTCTCACGAATCTGTGAGACAAGTGGGTGTTTGGCATCTTGTGTTGTTGTATTTTTTCAGTGAATAATCAATATAATTTGAGTATTTAAAAACTATTGTCTACTTTTACTTTTTGTTGCTCAGATTCAAAGCTGGGTCCAGCGGAAGTCTGGACTTCCAGACAAGCTCTACAGGACTTATATCAGAAAATGCTCGTGACTGATTTGGAGTATGCTTTAGATAAAAAAGTGGAGCAGGACCTGTAAGTACACATCAATAAATCAGTGTGTGTGTAATGTGTGCTGATGAGCAGGAATCCCCAGTGCTTACAGAAAAGTGATTTGTTTCCTATGAAATGATTGCCTTATTTCCTTTAAAGTGAGAGCTGTGTTGGGGTGGAAAGTGAAAATTCACTGTGGATTAGATTGAGAGAGTTCTACAGACGAGTATTCTACTTCTGTCAGTTAGCAGCAACCGTGTCATGCAGGATTGATTTTTGGTAAGCAAGGTGAAAGAAAGGAGGAGAGAAGGAAGGGAACGTTAGCTATACAATATCAGAATTGATTTCTGTGGTATTGAGAGGAGGGGAAAGATGATTCTTCCTGATTTAATATTTCTACCCTGAATGATGTCTGAATTTAATGCACTTCATTTTCACGTTTAACGCTATATAATTAAACAGATGTTTCCTATTTCTTGGTGTAAGATGCTTTCAAAATAAAAAGGAAAGGATTTCTTTTGTTTTCAGTTGGAATCATGCCTTTAAAAATCAGATCACAACGCTACAGGGTCAAGCGAAAAATAGAGCAAATCCAAATCGCAGCGAAGTTCAGGCAAACCTTTCTCTGTTCTTGGAGGCAGCTAGTGGCTTCTACACACAGGTGAGTTGCAACAAATCTCTTGGTTGTGGTACATCTGCATAGTCTGGAAGCATGCGTGCTGCAGTCATATGCCACATGCATGTTGGGTCATTTGTAAAGCTTTGATTGACCTCTGTCAGTTCTACTGCTCGACCAACTGCTTGTTCCCAAATGTGGATGCACTGAGGATTTGCATGGTGGCATGATGTTTCTGTGTCCCTTCCTTGTAACTCTTATGCCAGCTGTTAGCACTGAGTTAATGTTTTCCAGGAGCTATTTACAATAAATACAGCTTATGTTTTTGTGATAAAGCCTGACTTAGTGCCTACCACTGTTGTGCATATAAATAGCAGGGCTGTCCCAAAGAGTATTGTTTCACATAACAGCTTGCTGGTTTTTTTTTTATCAGTTTGTAGGCTTACAAGCACATCTTCACTCTTAATTCTATGTTTTTGTAAGAAGTTATTTGAAATTGGAAGCTTCAGATATAGCTCTTCTTCCTGTTAAGTAAAACTATATAGATGTGTGATCTTGTGTTAGGTATCTTCTGTGAGTTTTCAGTTCACTTCAGAAGCATGTTCATGTATTTATTCATCACTGCCATTTTTTGCTTTGTCTCTTTGCATGGTTAGATTTCAGCTTGTAGAATTCTGAAGAGAAAGTTAGTGTGTGGTAATGGCCTTTTTACAGCTAACTTGCCTCTTTTTTTTTTTTTTTTTTTTTTCTTTTCCCCATTTGTTGTGTGCTTGAGGAACTTGGTCAGTGCTGTCACCTGTAAATCAAGTAGTGCCCTGACTAATTGTTTTATCATGGCTAGTCTGTGCTGACTTTGGGTTGCAATGTGCAGCATAGGTCCATCTTTCTTCTTCAGTTCTGGGTTTGATTTTTGACCATGTGCAAAGCAATCCTTTTTTTTTTTTTTTTTTTCCCCCCCCCCAGTAACTGCATTGATTTCTTTTTGTTCCATTTATTTTTCCTTGGGCATTGCTTTCTGGGGTTGCTTCTTGTTGGAAGCAGCCAGTTGGACAGGCTGTGGCTTGGTTGCCAAGAGATGTCTGCCATCTACATCATTTGTCTTGCAAGTCTTTCTTGCTAGCAGTACTTCAGGAAACTTTGTTCTTCTGTATGACACCACAGAATCGGTTGTCTTTCTCAGTTTGTCATGTTAATCATTCCATTTTTAGTCCAAAGACTGCTCAGCCGCGATGCCTGCTTTCCAACAGCGAGGTCTTTATAAATGGCATTTTGGAAAAAGCATGAATTCTCATGATTCAGCATGTTGGAAGATGTCTACTTTCTCTTTTATCCTTCTTTTATCTGTGAGGTTCCTCTTGTTTTTTTTTTTTTTTAATCTCCTTACCCATCTACTCTGTCTTTTATACAGTAGATCTAACACCAACCGTTTTCTGCAGCAAACAAACAACGCATTGAATCTTTAGCTGCTGGCAGTGCACATCTCTTATCAGTCCTTGGCTTTTTGAATGCATTTATTTGGAAGTGGGACTCAGGTTTATTTTTGTTGGAGATTGTGTTCCCACCAGGGAGAAAGTCTGATAATTTTTACTTGGATTTCCAACTTGGTAGAACAAAGAATTAATTTCAAGATGACTCAATGGAGTCCATCAGGAAAAACTTTAAAAGCACTAATTAGAACGTCAAAGTTCAGCTTTTCCTTGAATCAAATTTTGAGATATCTGATTAAGTAGCTACTGCCTAGTTCATTGAGTGTTGGCTTAGCACAAATATTTACTGACTTGGCAGTCCACCCAATGGGATAACTCGGCCACTTTTGCCTCGTGTTGCCTGCAGACTTGGTTTTATTCAACCTAATCCCTGAAGCTAAACCCCAGGGAGTGCTATTTCTTATGCTTCGAGTTTCTTCAGAAGGTGAATAGCACACCTGTCTGTAATTGTCAGAGAATGGTGTCTGTTCATGTAGGTACCAAAAAAGACTATCCCTGTTTTGAAAACAAATGCAAGACTTCTAGACCTCTGATAATCCATCTCTACTGATGCTAGGTAGTTTGAATAGATGGGAATTGAGGTGCTTACTGCTTTGAGATGCACAGCTCCAGTAAAAATTCTCCTCGCAGTTCTGGGAAGAGCAGAGCAATATAAAGCTCGGTGACTTCCACATAAAGTAACGCAAATGCTCATTTAGCAACCTACACTTGATGACTTTAAGCATGTTCAGCTAATCCATGCCTCTGAGCGGTGATTTGTGTGCCAGTTTTGTCTGCTGTTTCAGTGCTGTTCTGATTGCTGCCTCTAACTGCTACTAAATTAAACCTGTTCTTCCAGTTATTACAGGAATTGTGCACAGTTTTTAATGTAGACTTGCCATGTCGTGTGAAGTCTTCCCAGCTGGGAATCATTAGCAATAAGCAGACGCACACCAGCGCCATAGTGAAGCCACAGTCTAGCTCCTGCTCCTACATCTGCCAGCACTGCCTTGTCCACCTCGGAGATATTGGTGAGTTTTTAAAGCAAGAAGAGATGGGACATTGAGTTCTGCCTCTGTGTTTAACTTTCACAGCAAGGAATCTGTGCGAGTGTGCTCCAAATTAGTGGCTGGTGGTGTACTTGGCTGTTGCAGGGGAAAGCAACACTGTTAGATATTTTTTACGTGTTAAAATTTAATGCATGGAGACGTTCAAGGGTGGCTTTATAGTGATGTGGTAGGATCTTGTGTCCTAGCATACTGACTGCATAGTCCATGCTATAGCTGGTGGGAGCAGTGAACTGTTGAAACTGGTAAGTATTAGAAAAACTTGTTGCAGCAGGCTTCTCCATTTCAGAATATTACTTTTAAATCCCTTGTATATGAAGAAGATGGTTAGGAATCCAGCCTTTCATAAATGAGGTTTTGATTTCGACATTAAATTTGACAGACAAATTCCTTTGAATAGAACTAAATGTTTTAAGAAGTTCTTTTTTTAGAGGAATCTGCAGTTGTTTATGTAATGATCTAAAAGTAGGTGTAGTTGCTGGTTGTGCAGGTAAGTATAAAAAATATATTTGTAGCTCCTTGGATGTGTTGCTGTTGGCACAGCATCTTTCTAAATAAAAAATGATAAGCCATGACAACCAAACCTGAGGTAAAAGCATGTCTTTAAAAAATTTAACTTGTTGAATCTTCTTGCTGTTTGACATAGTTGTAAGTACTGATACTAATTTCTAAAACGGTAATAAAACACTCTTGGGGTAAACTGCATTGTACTAAAGTAAGTGCAGGAAGATTGCTTTTGTTTGGTCTCAATTTGTTGGGTTTTTTGTTTCTTTAGCTCGATATAGGAATCAGACAAGCCAGGCAGAGTCTTACTACAGACACGCAGCTCAGCTTGTCCCTTCTAATGGTGAGTTGGGGATACTGATTAGTCTCATAATTTGAAAGGAAGATTTGAAGTGTCTGCCTTGTGTAGTGGTTGGAAACAACTGTACAAGAAAAGCCTAATCCATCAGTAAATCATTTAGGTAATAGCTGTTTGCCTGATCTGTGTCAATTTTCTTTTTTTGTGAGTATTTAATAACATGGCTTCACTCAGACTTTTACTGCTGCATTATGCTGAATTAGTCATTCAATTTTTTAGCTATATCTTAACTATTCTTCTTACAATAAAAATTTTATACTGCAGGCAAAAATATGAACTGTTGATATTTTTCTTTCATGAGGTAAAACTAGATAAGGTCTTACCTAATTATAGGGTAATAAATATGTTGGTGGTAGAAGCCTAGTTTGAAAGTATCTTATTTATACAAGAAGCTTGCAGAGTGTTTGTTATCTAATTTTGAAGGATATGGTTAAAAAAAAAAAAATCTATGCCACAAATGTCAAAGCTTTTTCTTTTGAATAATACTGATAATTAGGCTGGAGGAAAAGGCTGAGCAGACTAATCTGAATCTTGTCTCTTGAAAATTTTAGAACTTTTTACTCCCTTTTAAAGTGACCAGGCTTGAACTCAAATCTAACCCACTTCACTTAATGACACTTGTTGGACAACTTGCCTTTTCTCTCCTTCAGGTCAGCCTTATAATCAGTTGGCTATTCTAGCTTCTTCCAAAGGAGACCACTTGACCACAATTTTCTACTACTGCAGAAGCATTGCTGTGAAATTTCCTTTCCCAGCTGCATCCACTAACCTACAAAAAGCACTTTCTAAAGCACTGGAAAGGTGAGGCTAAGCATGATGTATTTTGTTCAGATAGGATGGAGGAGATTGCCTCCCTTGCCAGAACTTAGTTGTGTTTGGTAGTGGAAACTGAAGTCCCTTGACATCCCTTTCCAGTCAGAACATTGTTATGCATGCTTGGAGCAAAGGATTTTCTGTGTCTGGGATGCTTTTAGTGCAAGTAGGGAGTGCAGGACAAAAGCATGTTATGCCAACATGAAAAAGCAGTCTTGCATGGATGTTGCTCCTTCTTGAACTTCACAGAGAAAGCTTGTAATGTTACGTGCAGCTCTGTTTAATTCCATAGACTGAAGCCAGGTGTTTTTTTTCTGACCATAGTCGTGATGAGGTGAAGACTCGATGGAGTGTGTCTGACTTCATCAAGGCATTTATTAAATTCCATGGCCACGTGTACCTGAGTAAGAGCTTGGAGAAGCTGAGCCCTCTTCGAGAAAAGCTGGAAGAACAGTTCAAGGTTAGTTCTAACAAGTATTAATTAATATATTGAAGAGAATATTTTTAGTGGCAGAGTTCTGAAATTACAGTCCAATAATAACATTTTTCACGTGCTAAAGCAAGTGGAGCTCAAGTAGCCAGTTACGGATGGTTTGCATCACAGTTAATAGTGGATAGTTCTGTTGACTTCTGCAAAATATTAGGATATTTTTCCCATTTGATACGTGGCGTGTTGGTGTATAAATCAGTGAAGGCAACTGATTCTGTGCTCCTCAACCTGGATGATTCTTGGATGCCTCTGCAAAAGTACCTGCTTAATCTGGAAAGTCTTGGCTCAGTTGCCTGAAGAGTTTTGAATACTTCATTTTTGGATGGCATACCATCACTCCCACTGGTTAATAAGACTGCTTTTAATCTTCCTCAGACAACTAGCTTCTCTTGTCAGTGGCTTGCCTTTGAAAGTACAACCTTAATTTGTGCGTAGACCAGGGCTATTCAGAACATGTTTCCTCTGGAAAATCCAGGAGTACCTATTAATTATGCAGACAGCTCATTTAGCTGAACAATACAGCAAAGACTGAAACAGAGGGAACTTTTAAAGGTATGGGTGCAAGGTAGTACAACTTCAAAGTGGATATACAGCATTGTCTGTTATGTGCCTTCTGGAAACATCTTCACTAGTAGAAAATGAGCAGCGTGGATAAGTTCAATAGAGCAAATGGAGTAGATGTTTTTCCAAATGAAAAAAAGGGAGTGGGTCTAAGCAACTTAAAGAAATACAGGTCATCTTCATAGTGTCAGTTTACGTTTCATTGTGCATTAAAAATGCTAGGTCCAAACAGTCACTGAAATAAAAGCAGGGCTAGACTTGTATGAGCTTTGAATGTGAGCTGCTTACGTGCTAAGAGTTTTTCAAAATTAAATAATTGTCTCTCTTTGCGTTGTTGACTGTTGAGCAAGTTCTGCTTTTTCCACAATGCTTATAATCAATAACTACAAGCATTGCTCAGGCTTGTGGCTCAGGCCTTACTTTTTTAATTGATCCACAGTGTTAAAATAGAGCTAATTGAGCCCTATTTTATTGCTTGGATTGCTTTTGTTTACATCATGCAATGCTTAATTCACTAGAGAGTAACTCTTCTGACTTAGATGACTTGAATGTGGATGTGAAGTTGTTTGGATGGTGGATAACGACTGATTTGTGTGGCTGATGTTAATTGTGAATTTGGAAAGCAGTTGTAGGGGCAGGAATGTTCAGCCAGGCCCATGGCTCTGCTCCTGCCAGCACCAGTGGTTTGAATTGCCAACTGGCAAGTGCTTCCTGCCTTTAACTAACAACCAAGGTTGCATACAGAACTGACATTTTTTCTGGTGCTTACACTGGTTAAGCAGTTTGCCTGTCTGACTGTTGTCTGAAACAGAACAGATTGGTTGTGGTTTAGTATGTATATGTATGTATGTATATATATATTTATTTATTTATTTTTTCCACTTAGTACTCCCAAAAACTGTTTGTTTCTTCTCCTGTTCTGAGAAATGTGTTCTACAGTGTACCTACTGACATGCATTTGTAAATAGCTTGTGCTATCGCAGGCAACCACAGCACTCTACGGCACATGAAGTTAGATGTGGAATTAGTTTTTAATACGTAATCACTCAGTGGTTAAATTTTCCTGTTGTCTTTATTTTAAAATGTTGCCTTATCACTGACATTTCTTGGAAAGGCTGAGAAGAGCAGCAGGCACGCGCGCTCCTGCAATTCTTGCATTGCATTACAGTGCTGTAATTGCACATTACAGCCACGCTTTTTCTGGAAGAGAACCACTCCTAAGGGTTCTTTGATTTGTTACCTCTGTGAGCAAAAACCCTGGGCTTAACAGCAGGCATCTGCCTGTGTCCTGCTGGGAGTGCCTTGTGCTGCACTATTAGTGAGGACCTGAAAAAATGTAGAACGAGTGTTGCCTTGAGGGCAGAAACATTAGTCCAGCAGTGCAGTAGCAGCTACTCTCATCCTTTCAGGGGGGTGTGCTTTACCATATAAAAATGCACGTTTTATGTATATGTCTTTGTTGCAGAGGTTGTTATTTCAAAAGGCCTTCAATTCTCAGCAGTTGGTACATATTACTGTTATCAATCTGTTTCAACTGCATCACCTGCGAGATTTCAGCAGTGAAACAGAGCAGCACAGTTACAGCCAGGACGAGCAGCTCTGCTGGACACAGCTACTGGCTCTCTTCAGTGAGTATGAAAACTGTTCTTTGTATTTCTTTTGTTTTTACATGGCATCCATTAGTCATTTGCTGTCAAAAGGAGGAAAGTTAAGAGAGAGTGGTTATGCAGGGTCATTCACGTCCAGCACTGCTGATGAATGCTGAACTGTTTTCTATTTTGCTAGGACTGAGGGTGACCTGGTGCTGATAGACTAGGTCTTAGCTCTTCTGTGCCTTTGATAATGTTATGTAGAAGTGCAGAGAATTCTTGACTTTTGAATTTTTGAGTGCTTAACTCAAAAAGGCTTAAGCTCAGCTTACAAAACCCCTCCAGGTTCCAGCCTGAAGTTCACTGTGAAAGCACCAAGGTCATTTTTATCTGGTGCTGTTTCTAAGCCTGTGTGCTCTAACAACTGCCTACCTGCAGAGGTACAAATCTGTGTACGTGCTGAGATGGAAAGTGAATAAAATGTGGATAGATAGTTGAGAGCTGACCACTTACAATATGCAAACAAGTATTTTCTGGTCTGGTTTGTAATGGGGTTCTCACAGAATTTTATTGACTTATCAAAAGAATTTGCATTTTACTTACAAGAGAGGAGGGGGGAAAAAAAAAAAAGGGAAAAACTTTCTTCAGAAGACTGAAGATTATAGGGTGGGGGAAGAGATCTGATCTGCCATTGAATTTAAGATGAAGTAATTGGACTGCTGAAAGAACTAGCTCTTAAAAGTATGCTTCTATGAGGGGATTTATTTGATGAGATCATTTGACCAGTTTGAAAGTGTTATTCTTGCACTATTTTTTTTTTTCCTTTTCTGTCTTTTCAGTGTCCTTTCTTGGAGTTCTGTGCAAGTGCCCTTTACAAAATGACTACCAAGAGGACTCTGTGGCTGCATATCCTCTTCCAGCAGTGAAGGTTTCAATGGACTGGCTGAAACTTAGGCCCAGTGTTTTCCAGGAGGCAGTAGTAGATGAAAGACGGTAGTGAGTGTTAATCTTTCTTTTGATACATTTAATTGTGTAAGGTCATAATGACTGATGATATACAGATTGGTAGGAAAACTGATCCTAGATGTTGTCGTTACATCTTCTATGATTTTTGTGCTTACAGTGTTCATAAAACATCAATGACACATGTGATACATGAGCAATTTCGGTGTTTTATTTGGCTTTAAATTGGCTTCAGGGTTGCTTGTAACTTTTAAAAGTTAAGATCAGAAGAGGATTCTGCTTTATAATAGTTAACTTGTGCATAACTGAGTGTACCATTAGTCAGGTCTGTTGTAATGATTTATCAGATTTATTGAGGTAGATGGCAGGAAAATACTTGCCTTAATTTCATGCAGTAAGTCATTGGCTTGGGCAGAGCTGGAATCCAGATTTTTTTTGGCTCATGATCGTGGAAATAAATTGGTTTTGGTAGAGAAGGTCTTGAAATGTCAGCACAGACATTACTGTTCTGGACTCTTGCTGGTTTTTCACTTCTGCTTCTAATCTCATAAACACGCTTAAATAGTTGAAAACTAACCAACTTGTTTATAGCCTGTGAACTTTCCATGAGTTATAGCAGTTCAGTAAAGTGTTTCTGATCTAGTAAATGTTTCTTCAGACTGGAGCAGTTACTGACACAGTTGGATGAGTATTTTTCCTAGGATTGCCACTGGAAGGAAAACAGCATGAAAGCAGCTTGCTTTGCTGCCTTAACCCTACTCCAGACTGGAGGAACATCTGAAATAGGAAAGGCACTTACCTGAAAAGGCAGATGAACCTGTAGACAAGAACTTGAGACAAAAACCAATATATCAGCATTAACCTGTTTCATTTCTTTGGAAACGAATTTTCCAAACCACATTGCATCTAGATTTTTTACGTGACTACATTGTTCTGATTTAGAGATCTCTTATTACGAAATCTCTATTTTCTTTCAAATCTGTAGTGAAAAGCTGGCATGTACTGTACACTGCAGCAGACTTGTGCTCTCTCTTTTTTCCCTCCTTTTGTTTTTTGTTTTTGTCAGTCACAGGAAGGAGTTATTGCTTATTTTAGCATACAGAAGCAATGTACAACATAATGCAACCACGTGGCTGAGCCAGGCTTTCAAATGCATGATGCATTCTTCAGTCCAGGTGCTGGCTGGTGGCTGAAAGCCTGGCTGCAGCTGAAGGAGGACAAATATTCGTGTCACTTTTAGCACAACAGGCAACTTCTTAAAATAGTTTGCCTGCTGCTTTCATAGCCACGATGCCCATTGCTAAAGCCAAAGAAGGTTGCCTACACTTTAGGTAATAAATAAGGCAGCCTGTTGGTAGTAGTTAAATGCTAAGCAGCTTTGCAGTGATTGTTGTGATTCTTAAATTATTTGCTCCAAGACCTTTGTAACCAATTTCCAGTCCTAACTTGTACCAGTATTGCTGGGGCAAGCTTGGGTTACTGCCAGCTAACCCCCCACTTTTCATCTCTGTTACTTCAGACCTTCTTACCTTTCTGGTATCTGTTTTAGTGCAACAGAGCTTTGCTAATGTCAGTAGAACGGCAGGTGTATCTCTTACATTTTGTGTCCAAACTGATTCACTTACCATCTTTTGATAGTAGGCAGCTGTGGACTGGAAAACACGGATTACAAGCAAGTTCAGATCCCTCTGAACTTTTGCTCATGCAATGTTTTTGTCTGGTTAAATTCATAGCCAGCCTCCTGAGTTGTTGGCTCATGAACGTGATACTGCAGGAGTCTGGCTTATTGGGTAGCCTTAGGCTGGCTTTTTGAAAATACCAAGTACTTCAAGACAGTGATCTTTTCCCTGACACTTGAGGAAAAACCTTTGATTAGAAATCAGAGAAGTAATATGAACTGTAACAGTGTAATAGAATTCAGTATTTCTCTAATAAGGTGAGTGGCTTCCATGTTTTGTGGTTTTCACTTAATTTGTCTGCCTTCTGATTTGCAGCATATGGCCCTGGCTGATTTCTCTTCTAAACAGCTTCCATCCTCATGAAGAAGATCTATCCAATAATAATGGTAAGAATACTTCTGGTGTATGCTTTAAAAACAAACTAACAAAAAAAAAAAAAAAGAAAAAAAAGAAAAAGCAAACAAACAAAAAAAAAAACAGGAAACAATACAGTCTTTTCTGATGATGTGGGAAATTGCAGTTGGAAGGTGATAGCTGAACAAGTTGTCTTCTTTATGAATGTATATGAACACTTGGTAAGTGCTACTTTCTCTTGCTCAGCTGACTATGCTTTATTCTATCTCCTCGGGTTGCAGACTGGCCTAGTACAGTCAAGCACATTAGCAGGAGGCTTCACTGTGTATAGAGACCTTGCTGAGGTGTCTTTTTACTGTTCTGTAGTAAATGCATTAATACTTTCCTTATCTTGTTTACTGTCTATTCACCAGCAACCCCCCTTCCAGAAGAATTTGAATTGCAAGGATTCTTGGCTCTGAGACCCTCATTCAGGTGGGTGACAGCTGAAGGCAACTGCTCTTTCTAGTGTTGCTACTTTGGTAGACATTGATCTGTTCCCTATAGTATCTTGCTCATGAATGCATGCTACTGTTGGAATAGATAACATAGGACTCCAGTCTCCATTCTGAAGAGGAAAATAGGTTCTGTGTCAGTCTACAGTAAAGCTCTGAGGAAAGTTACAAGCTTACAGAATTGCTTATGACTTTTTCTTCTGCAATCTTCAGGCTGCTAAACTGAGAGGGGAAAAAAATAAGAAATGAGGAAAATAATTTTTTCAAATATAATACGTTTTTACTGGTTTTTACTGCTTTT
Source organism: Tympanuchus pallidicinctus (assembly GCF_026119805.1). Classification (NCBI taxonomy): domain Eukaryota; kingdom Metazoa; phylum Chordata; class Aves; order Galliformes; family Phasianidae; genus Tympanuchus; species Tympanuchus pallidicinctus. The sequence goes on from NW_026294791.1 coordinate 26,411,247, forward strand.
AACTGTGTCCTGTGACTAATGTCATGCTCCAAAAAAAAGCACCTTTAATATAGAGAATTGGATCTGTAAATTGGATGCCTGTGCTGTCATGCTTTGAGTAGGATCTGGTGAAATACCAGAAGTTATGATAAAGTAATACTGACTAATTGTGTTTCTGAAGGAATGTGGTTTTGCTGAGGGGAGCACTGTAATTAATATTATATCCTCTCCTATTTCAATGCTAGGAACTTGGATTTTTCCAAAGGCCACCAGGCAATTACAGGAGATAAAGAAGGGCAGCAGCGTCGGATACGGCAACAGCGACTGATCTTCACAGGCAAATGGATTGCTGATAACCAGCCCAGGTAATCACAAATAGCTTTAAGTAGCAAATAGTTGTTTTCAGTTGCTACCATAAGCTTGGGTTGTACAAGCGACAGAGGTGTACCTGTTTTTCTTATTATTTTAAAGAGCAGTTTGATATAAGGTGTGCACGTTGCACTGATGCTGAAAGACTGGCAGCACTAATAAGTCAGTGTGCTGTGAGTTAGCACACTGCTTCAGGAGCTAGTTCTGATAGGAATTATTTGTAGTGAAATATCATGTTTGATAAGACCTTTATAGTGGTATTGAAGCGCAGCTGAGATGAGAGAGAGAGTGTTAATGTGTGAGGTTGCCATATGAAAACCTATTTGGACATGCTTTTCAATTCCTCTGTCTTTTTCAGGCTGATTCAGTGTGAAAATGAGGTGGGAAAGCTGTTGTTCTTGACGGAAATCCCAGAATTAATACTAGAAGACCCTAGTGAAGCCAAAGAGAGCCTCGCCTTGCAGGAAACTTCTATTGCAGAGCCACTATCCACAGATGGGAGCCCTGGACTCAAATCAGTTCTGTCATCTGGCAGAAGTTTAAACAACTGTGACTCGGGAGAAAAACCAATGGTCACGTTTAAAGAAAATATTAAGCCACGGGAAATGAACAGAGAGCAGGGGAGGATCTATCCTCCTAAAGATGTGGGTAGGGAAAGACGGGACTATAGCAAAGGAATAGTAGCCAGTAAGAATGATGGAAAGAAGGATAACAACAAAAGAAAGAACGAAACAAAGAAATGCGGTGTGGATAAGATACAAGAAGCAGGAAAGCAGAATGTGGCAGTTCAGGTAAGCCTTGAGATCAAAGGGATACTGTATCTTAGGCAGTATGATGTTTGAGTGAGGGCCATCACTGCTTGCACAGAGCACTGTAGAGCTGAGGTCTCTCCGCGGGTCCTGCAGAGACCTGCAATGCACAAAGAAACGTGTCTACCTCAGAGGCCAGACGTGTTACTGTCCTATGGATTTCTGCTCTTTTCCTTGATGCTGTCTCAATTCTGGGGGGAGGAAAAGGTGGGGAACAGTGAAAGGTGACATTTCGTATGTTCATGTTTTTAAAAAGCAAGGACTTATAGCTTGTTCCACAAATTGGTCGGGTTAACAGGGCAGCTTGCATGACCAGGTCCTAGTCACTCTTTCCCAGCTGTATTCTGCTGTGAAAGAACTGGGTGGTACTTTGCATTTTCAGTTCAGTTGCTTGTGCACATTTAATAAATTGAGTGCATCACTGTACTGCATGTGAAGTCAGGTAGACCTCCTTGAAAGTAAGGAAGACCACACAGCTTTTAGACTGCAATTACCCTGCTCAGGTCCTTGTTCGGGATTGTTGGTTGTCACATCAGTGGCTCTTTTCTACTTGTGTTTTTCAAAGGTGTGTGTTTTTTCTTGCATTTATGTGAGCATTGTGTACAAAAAATGATCACTTCTTAAGCTGATAATGAATCTACTCTTCTGGCTTCCATAGGGCAGTAGTAAATAGGGGGTTAGATGGGGAGATGCTATTGTTTCCCTAGAGAAACTGTGCGAGTTTTTCACCATTCTTACAAGCACAAATGATTTTGTTATGCGTTTACCTCCCTTGCCACTGTCCTACTGCTTCCTAGATCATGTCTGCAGAATAACCTGTCTTCTCCTCTGCAACTGCTCTGAGGGCCTTGTTAGCAAGATCTTGTTTTCCCTAGGCTGGATAAACCAGCTTTTTGTGTCTTTCTAACATGCATTGGTTGGACCCTTGAATCATTCTTGTTATCCTCCTGATTATTTCTTGTTAGGCATCAACATTATGAGCTGGTAGGTCTGCACTGGCAGCATTTGGTAGTTTTTGGCAAGGTCTTTGCAGGTGTGAAGGGAAGTAGCTTGCAGAAACCATGTGGCAGTTGCTTGTGAGTCACTCAACAAGAGACTGGTACCTGAAAAACAGCTTAGATGAGGTAGAATAACAGGAATTTTATTTATTGAACACGTCTGGAATGTGGTTGCAGGCCTGAGCATAACTCCCAGTTTCAGTGTTTGTGCCACAGTCTTGAAAAAGAAGGACCAGAGTCTGGAAAAACATGATGTTCTGATAAGTATGTGCAGTTTTTTTGGCATAAGGAAGATACTGTCATTTTGACATAATTTATCTACCAAATATTTAAGACTTTTTAGTCTTAAGACTTATAAAACCAGCAAAAACACATTTCAAACCCAAGTGTAGCACACTGCATTCTGATCTGTTTGGTCACTGTACATCTCTTGTTGCATAAGTATTAACCCTGGCTTTTTAGCCCCATCAGCTCTAGTTATATTAACTAGTACAGTGTTTTATTTTAATATAAATACGACTGGGAGGACTTATTTGCCCAGATCTACTGCAGAATATGGGGAGGGTTTTCTCCTTGCCCTGCTGAAAACAAGCCAGTGTAGGTTTTGTACCAGTTAGTAGTCTGCTTGCTTTCTCCTTCCTTGAAATTTCAAGCTTTATCTACTTCACAGTTCATTCAAAAACCTAAAAGCTATAGTCATTGCAGATCCTACTTAGCAAAAATGTTAGGATCGTTGTAGGGAAGTGATTAGTCCTGTTTCATGGATTTGTGGAAAATTGCATGCTCAGGATCATGAGAGTGTGGAACAAGTTGATTCTGCTCACTAGAGGTGATGATGCTAGCTGCAAAGTGAGATATAATGCAAACTTACTCAAGGTGATGCTATCTTGAAAGGCCACTGGGAAGAAATGATGCCTTCCCCAGGCAGTAGGTGGGGAGCCTTGAGACCAGTAGGGATATAAAGGTTTGATAGTGTTGATGCTTCTGAGGTGAGATCAAGGAGAAACAAGGGAAGCAATTGAAATTTGTCTTTCTTGATTAAACAAATCCGGTAATTTAGCTTTCAGAAGCCACCTTTGGGGATGTTTTATTGCAGCTTTCAGCATATGGTAGGCTAGGACTTTGAAATCCCACTGCCAGAAAAGCATCTTTGAATTCTGATGTTACTTATGAAAAAATGCACTCAGTATCAGTTATAAAAATGTTTGGCTTGTTGTGGAGAAAAGGGACAATATGAGTGAAATGTTCAGAATGTGACAAAGGGCAAAGGTGGGCAGTGAGCAGACGTGGCATGAGAGTGGGAGCAGAAGTTGCTACATCATTCATGGTATTTAGCAGCAGCCAGACCATGAGGAGGAGGACCTACCTTCCAACTTTTTCTAATGGGAGATGAGAAATGCACCCAAACCTCCCAGTTTCATATCCTACATTTTTAATGAAATGAAAACGAAACTGTGCTCCCACAATTTCTAAATGGGAGAAAGACTTGAAAGAAAATTTGAATGCATCTGTCCCGCCACCCCAGTCATGTTTTGGAAAGATGCGCCTGTTCTCTTAGTCCTTTTAAATCAGCAGAACTAAATGTTAAAATAAATCCCACACTGATTTTTTTTCTTTTTGTCTGTGTTTTTCATTTGGCCCCTGATTTAAAAAAACAAAACAAAACAAAAAAAAAACAAAAAAAAAGCACCACCTTTTCTTTCAATCACCTCTGAGGCTTGGCGTCAGGTCTGCTCCTGGGCCCTTCCTGTATTGCCCGGGTTCCTTGCTTGCTGTCTTTTTCCTGCCTGCTCCATCTTGCATTCCAGGCAGTTCTGCCGAGCTGAACAGAAAGGGAAAGTAGTCTTCCCCTCTGTCTTCCTCTCCAGGAAGACCCAGACTGCAACTGACTCAGAATCAGGTAAACATTACATTACATTCTTCTCTCTGCCTTTAACTGGTGCAGCTCTTTTAACAGAACATACAGCAGTTACACAGTAAACTGGAAGAGGTTAAGCACTTCAGCTATTTGTTGTATATGCCATTGATCAGAAGGATTTCATGATACTCAGGAGTTTGTGCATATTCAGCACCACGTGAGGAGGTTGAAAAAGTTATGTAGGAAGGTGGTAGTGTTTGTTTGTTGAGGTGCTGCAGGTAAGTAGCAGTAGCAGCACCCTAGGAGAACCATTAATAGCACTGTTAGCTTTTTTTTTAAGGCACTGCAAGCAAATAGCTTGGTAAGTCCTTTGTATGGTCTGAGGATATTATGTTTGCTTCCCACTTCCTCACTAGAGGAGGAGCCTGTTGCAGTCTTGGGGTAGCTATCTTTCAGGTGCTTTCATGAGGCAAGGAGTGCCTGAGGACAGACAGTTACCTGCCTGAGGTCAGAGAGCAAGGAATTGCATTCTGATGTTCCAAACCTCCTCCTAACACCGAGGGCAAAAGAAAATTATCTGTCAGACAACCTGATTTTGTTTTGTGGCTTGAGCTGTGATGTGGGTAATTACAGGAAAAGTAATCTAACTTCTTCTTGCTTTATTTTGCATTAGGTGAAATCCCAGACAGAGATGAGGAAGACTCCGGTGTCCGAAGCCAGGAAAACACCTGTAACTCAGACTCCAAGTCAGGCCAGCAGTTCGCAGTTCATCCCCATTCATCACCCAGGAGCCTTCCCCCCTCTTCCTAGCCGGCCAGGTAATTTGTGGTGTTTGTTCAAAGTGAGATGTTACTGTTGACTATGAAGAAAAACCTGTAATATTAGTAGTTATAACCTCTGAAGGTGGTAGCTGCTTTAATGAACAAGCATTCCCACACTGAGACTCTTACAGCCTAGTGAAGGAGAGGTGTAGCAGAACTGAAACAAAATGAATAAGATTCCTTATGCATCTGAATCAAGATCTGTCATGAAATCTGCTACCTTCCTTCTTGTTTAGTGGGTACAAGATCAAGGCACTTCACAGGAGGTTGTTTCAGTAGTTAGTCAAAACATGACAAAGACTTCTGCAAGCCCAGGAGAACGCGTTCTCTCTGCATAGGACTATTATAAAAGATCAGTCACACTGCTTTCTTTTTTATAGCTCAGTTCTTTTGTAGTGATGCTCACGCTTCAAGCTGTTACTTGTGTGGTGTCATCTGCTGTTGTAGCTGCGTTGCATGCTCCCATTTTGTTGAGGAGTGTTCCTGCCATGCCTTGCTGTCCATCTTTGCTCACAGAATAGCAAGGAGCAGTATCATTCCAGCAGCTGCTCTGTGCAGTTGCTAAATAAGACAGAAGCACCTCCCTTTTTCTAAAGTCACCACGAAATCTAGCTTGTCATAGAATTAAAGCTTCCTTCCAAACCTGGCTTTTTTGAGTGAGCTAAGGGGAAGAAATTGATCTTGTGGGTGTGAGGATTGGTTTGCTCACCATCTGTCTGCTTATCTAAATTAATCCTGAGACTAGTTATCCTGTGGGAGGAGGCAGGAGACTTATTGATTGCTTTTGTTTCTCAAAATGTGTGATTGAGGGAGTAGGAGCTTCAAAGGTAACACATCAAAAACACCACAATGGTGAGTGAGAAAGTTAGTGGAGGAAAACAAAAGCACAGAGATAAAGGGATGGAAATCCTGCAGTTCTCACAGATACTGCTGTAACAGGCTGTTATCAGCACCTGGAAAACTGGCAGTAAACTTGAGAACTGTGATTGTAACTGTGTACTTGCAAAGGCAGAAAAGGACACTATAGCGCATATATGGTGTTATTTCTTGTACTCACAGTATAAATATGCAAAATAAATTCACAACAATTTCTTCTTGAGGAAGCTGTCTGGTATGAGAAACTGCAATGAAAGGCATATTTTTCTTTTGCAGGGTTTCCACCTCCAACCTATGTTGTCCCTCCTCCTGTGGCTTTCTCCATGAGCACAGGGTATACCTTCCCAGGTGGTGTTTCTGTCCCAGGAACCTTCCTCCAGCCCACGGCTCACTCGCCTGCAGGAAACCAGGTGCAAGGTGGGAAACAGTCCCACATTCCTTACAGCCAGCAGCGGCCCTCAGGACCGGGGCCTATGACCCAGGGACCTCAGCAGACACCACCTCCTTCCCAGCAGCTCCTCTCATCTTTACCAGCTCAGGCAACAGCACAATCTGCAAGCCAGTTACAGGTCCAAGCTCTGGCCCAGCAACAGCAACAACAGTCCCCAACAAAAGCTGTGCAGGGCCTGGGGAAGAGTCCGCCACACCACTCTGGGTTCCAGCAGGTAAGCTTTCCTTGAATCTCCAAGGATAGTGACTTCACCACTTCCCTGAGCAACCTATTCCAGTAACTCAGTGCTTCTTCTGAGATTTTTCCTAATTTCCAATCTGAACCTTCACTGGCACAACTTAAGGCCATTACCTCTTGTCCTGTTGCTGATATCTGGGAGTAGATGCTGACCCCCACCTCACCACAGCCTCCTTCCAGGCAGTTGATAAGAGCCAAAAGGTGCCCCTGAGCAATTGTTCTCCAGACTGACCCATCCCAATTAGCTGCTCCTCACAATATTTTCATTCCAGGCCCTTCACCAGCTTCGTTTCCCTTCTCTGGACATGCTCCAGGGCCTTTATATCTTTCCTTTAATGAGGGGTCCAAAACTGAACACAGCACTCAAGGTATGTCCCCACCAGGGCTGAATAGAGGGGATGATCAACATCCTGGTCCTGATGACTATGCTATTTCTGATACAAGCCAGGATGCTTGGGACACTCCTGGTTCATGTTCTGCCAGCTGTCAGCTAATACCCCCAGATTCTTTTCCTCCACATAGCTTGCCAACCACTCTGCCTCAAGCCTGTAGCAACACATGGGATTGTTGTGACCAAAGTGCAGGACCCAGCACTTGGTCTTGTTAAAGCTCACACAGTTGGGCTCAGCCCATTGATTTAGACTGACTAGATCCCTCTAAAGGACCTTCCTGCTCTCAAGTGAATTTATACTTCTTCCCGGCTTGGTATCGCCAGCAAACTTACTGAGGGTGCACTCAATCCTCTCATCTGGATCATCAGTAAAGATACTAAACAGGGCTGGCTCCAACACTGACCCCCGAGGAACACCATTAGTGACTGGATTATCTTTCAAAAGCTGTTGTTAAGAATCTTACTTTGGAATTTTGATCTGTGAACTTCTGGGAGAATTTGATAAACAGATGAAGTTTAGGGGGCATGAACTTATGGTTCTGAATTAAGAGGGAAGTTGGGTACGTGGTAATCTGCTTTATCTGTTTCTGTTTATGGACAGGGTATGAAGGTGATGTTTCTGAGATGCTTCTCTTGGATCTTTGTAAATATGTCTCACTTAAGTGTGAGAATGGAGTCTGAATCTTACTCTTTCTGTTGGGCTCAGTTCCCTCACACTTAGTTCTATATGTACGTGCTCGACAAAATCTGCATTCTGGCCTGTCTGACCTTACAGGCAAGACCCTCCTGTTGTTCTGGACAGCAGTTCAGTACTTTAATAAATGTGCTGTTAAGTGCTGGCTTCAAGTAAGGATTATGCTTGACTATTGGCACATAGCTTGTTGAGGCTAATATGCCTATCGAGTCTGAATGTTGGTGAGTAATGTAGCAAATTAGAATGCCTGTAATATATCTGTAATGGGTTGGCTAGAACAACAGTTTGAATGAATTTAGGCAATCAGTTAATATTAATTGTTCCTACCTGCTGATGAAAGCATGTGTCTTTGTCTTAGTTTCCACAGACAGACTCATCAAAGCAGCTCTGGAACCTGCCTCAAGTCCAAGGTTCACTGGGGAAGATTATGCCAGTAAAGCAGTCCTATTACCTGCAGGCCCAGGATCCTCTAAAATTGTTTGAACAGTCATTACAGTCTCCTGTGATGCAACAGCAACCTCTGGAGAAAAAAATGAAGCCTTTCCCAATGGAGCCATATAACCAGAACCCCTCAGAAGTCAAGGTGCCAGAATATTACTGGGACTCTTCCTTTGGCATGGCTGACAATAGGGTGATGGCACAGCAGTCTAATGTGGAGCGCAGGGGAAAGCGGCAAGGAGTCTTCCGTCCAGAGCAGGATGCTGTCTCCAGGATGACCTTTGAGGTAAAGATCTGTATTACAAGTGAGAAACAGTGAGGTTCTGGCATTGCTGACAGCTCAGGCAGGAGTGCTGTGTTCAGGAGTCCCCTCTAGCCCCAGGCAGGTTACTGAGTGTATTTAGTGGGGGGCTGGATGTTGGTATTGGTAAATAGGATCCCGGCAAATGGTGCTGAATTTGCCACTTCAGTAGGCTGTGTTGTGGGATCAGACTCTTGAAGATTTAAATCAAGGAGGTGCAAGTTCTGCTGAGTGTAGATATAGATGCTGATCTCTGTACTGTGTCTGCCAGGTCAAGAAATGTGGCAGCTGACAGGGGAAATTCTTGTCTGGCACCTGATGAAAACCATCCAAATAATTGCAATTGAGTTATTACACTTTAAATAAACTCTTGCCACCCACAGAGTACCTTGAGTGTGTTGAATAGTTTGGCTACTGCAGCCTCAGCCTGGGCTACAAATCAAGGGTGATTTGTAGCAGCCCCATTGTGGGATTTTTTTTTTCTTTGCTTTTCCCTCTCTGCAAATCCCACCATGCAGCAAGAGAGCTGAGCGACTCCCTTCCTTAGCTCTTGATTGCACTGATGGAATACTTTGCTTCTGTCTGTGCAGTTGTGCTTCATGCTGCAGTTTATAAAAAGCCTGTCACCTTTTTATTTATTAACGGTCTCGAGTTGTCTGGAAGTGCTTCTAATGTTGTTTATAAGGAAACTTAAACAGAGGCTTTTTTAAACCTCTGGTCAGATATGCCTCTGTAGATGCACTCAATGTTCAATAGATCAGCTGGGATCACTTAGCTTATCCTTCAGGGAGAAAAACCAGACAATATCCAGGAGACTGCCTCTACCCTGATGTCAGGCTGTGGCTTTTAGATGGAGAGTGGGTCAAAGCCTTGTTCTCCTCCCTAAAAGGAAAGCATTGCCTTGGTGCAAGCACACTGCATACGGATAGAGACAGTGTCCACGGTGCTTGTTTTAGGCATCCCTTCCAAATCTTGGGATGCCAAGTTTTATTTGCACTTGGCAGGGTATTTTTTTGCCTGGTCTGTGGAGCTGTGCTGTGGTGTAGTAGCCATGAGCAGAGAAGTGAGTCTTACGGGATTTCAGTTCCACAAGCAGAGGAAGGAAGGTGCAAATGCAACCATAGTTGAAACCTAAATTACTCACAGCTCTGGAAGAATAATTAAAGATCTTATCAGGAAAAATAAATCATGTTCATTGTCCTTAAATGTAAAAAACAGATTTTGGTATTTGTCAGTAACGCAATGGGAAGCACGTGCTGTGTTAATTAAAAGTAGCTGCCCATCACTTTGGCTGTACCACTTACTTCACAGGCAGCTGCAGCGCTCCTGGCACACGTTAGGCTGGTTTTGTTTTCTGCTCAGTGTTTTCTCTGTGCACCTCCACACCCTTCTGTTGCACTCTTCTCATCACACCCTTCTGCATGCTGCCCTCTGCACTCCTCACAAGTCTGCCTCCCCCTCTGCTCTCTCGTCCTGCTTTGCTTCAGCCTCTCTCAGCTCTTGCTCTTCCCCGTTCTGCCTTCTGTTGTCTCACTGTGCTCGTTTCTGTCACTAGGACCCCAAGAGCTCCCCTTTGCTTCCTCCGGACCTGTTAAAGAGTCTGGCTGCCTTGGAGGAGGAGGAAGAGCTGATTTTCTCTAATCCTCCTGATCTTTACCCAGCTCTGCTGGGGCCTCTCGCCTCTCTTCCTGGACAAAGCCTCTTTGTATGTATTTGACTTAATACTGCTGCTTCTCTAACTGGCATCTCTTTCTTCTGTGAAGTTGTAAGAAATGGGAAGTTACTTTCTCCTCCCCATTCCTCCCCTCCACCTCCTCACCATTGAGTCAGTCTCTGTGTGAGAGCTCAGACCAAGGCCCCTGGCTCTGGATAACTGCAGAGGTGACTTAGCACAAAGTACAGCTCTTTGTCCACGTCCAGAGAGCAGTCAGTGTAACTGGGACTTCTTTTTTTTGTAAGCACAGTTCACGGGAAAGACACAGGATTGTCATTTAACATGCCTGTTCTTCTGCAGTTGTTTGGGGTTGGTAATAAGGATGTACATGGTGGAAGTCATCAGAACAAGAGTGTCTTTTGTTGTGAGGATTGCATAATGGCAGGGGGAAGCCACACTGTTAAATGCAGAAGAGACTGTAAAAGGGCCAGATGGTTTTAGAAGAAAACTGCAAGCAATTGTCCAAATAATCAGTAACTCCTATATCAGTACAGTAAGTTTTGACAGATTACTGTATGTGTATTCCCAGTTCAGTAGCTAGAGGGCCTTTGAGCTGCTGAATTTTTACATTACCTCTGAAAATGCAGTAAGCCTTTCTTCTATAGCTAGGAGCAAACTCATTAAACACGTATTTTGGAAATGTAGTGGTAATAAGGAAGAGTTTTTTGTGGCTTGACATGGCATTTCTGCTTAATAACTCCATTCCTCAGGTTTTTCTACATGTCATTGCAAGGAGCCAGTAGCAAAGCAGGCACCCATTGCTGTTGTCTTAAATTTGCTAAGAAACTAATAAATAGCTGCTGCTTCAACAGCTTCCTTTGAAGCGCTTACGATTGCTGTCTGCTGTCAAAGGAAATACTTCTCTGTGCAAGCTGTGTGCATATGCAGAGTGTGAATTTTGTCTGCCTTTTAAAACGTGTTTTCAAAGTAATGAGTTGGCACTTTGAAAGCCTAACAAGCTACGAGCTGCTTGCCAAGGAAGCAAGGCTGTTTGTCTCAGGCTTATAAGACAAAAGCAAGGATATTCCAGATAGTAAGATGATGGTAGAGAAGGAAAACTAATGCAGGTTTTTGTTATTGGAATAATAAAATCTGATATGTCAAGCTGGTTTGAGTGCAAGAGAACTTTTGTTTGGAATGAGACTACAGATGTAATTCTGGATCATACGTGGTTTTAATTGATTTTACTGATTCTGTGACTTCAGTGATCCTGATCCTAAATTCAGTGGTGTTCATTGTCTGCCAAGCAAGCTTCAGAATGTTGCTGTGATTTGTGCTTTGGTGATAACCAGTTTCTTCCCCAAATAGGTTTGCTTCATGTTTGTATTTTTTTTTTATTACCTAATGATAATAAGAGCTGAAGAAGGAAGCTGAAAAACATTAGGCTGCAAATAACAGCTGTATGGGAGGAGGTGTAGATGATAGAATGGGTCATGGAAAAGGCCACGATATCTTAACGTGGAACCAGGGGAAGCTTTGGAACCTGTGCTGTAAATACTGGGGCTTTTCAACTGTAGTCATTCTTAATGAAAATGAGAGAGCACTAGATGAGGCTTGCACTGTTTAACACGATTAAATTCGCAGCTAATCTTACTGTCTAAGAGTGTACAGGAGTATTCAAAGCTGAAAAGTCCTGTCAGTGAATAGCAACATACAAGGGTCTCAGCAGGTGTGGGTGAGTTCTCACGTCACTGGAAAGGATCCTGTCTCACTGACACAGCCATAGGTTTGGTAGCTTTGGTAGAAATGTCCCCTGTAGATGTGTCAGACACAAAAAGGCACTTAGGATTCTAAAAGCTGTTCTGTTAGCAGGGTTTGCCCGAGACTCTCACCTGTTCCAATTGATTTTAGGCAATGATTACAGTTAGAAAGGAAACTTGTGATCTTCTGTTTTTTGCTTGGTCACCTCATCCTCCAGGGTACCAAGGCTGAAATACAAGAGACTTTAAACACGACCAAGTATACTTTGGTAGCTCTTCATAGTTTACTTTCCTCCTGCTCACTTTGCTGAACACTAACTGCTCTTCTTCCACTTTTGGTTTTTGAAGAAGTCCCTGTTGGAGAAACCATCAGAATTGATGTCTCAGTCGTCGTCTTTCCTGTCCCTCAGTGGCTTTTCTCTTAACCAGGTACGTGATGACCAAAGTTGGAAGCCTTTATGCTGTTCAGACCTGCCTTTAAGCTAGATGTGTAGGCGCATCCTTTGGTATAAACTAATGGCAAGCACCAAGGAGACCAACATGCCTAATTTTAGTCCGTATGAGCAAGATGATCTTTGCCTCCTATTGTTCTTGAAAATCAATTGTCTTCTGAAATTCATCCTAGCTATAGCTCACAGATGTGCTGTTGAGTCTTGTTGAGTTCCTGGGATGCTTTCGGAGGAATTGCTGAGAGAAAGGGTTCATCCCCAGGCCTTGTGACACAGTTGTTTCTTTATTCCTGACTGTTGGAATGCCTCTTCTCTTCCAAGGAACTGCTGAGCAGGGTCTTTTGACTGGAAGCATGAAAAGTTTATGAAGGCATTGCGATCCAGCAGAAGAAATTCAGAATGTGATGGACTTTGTCAAGTAAATGTTCAAAAAAGATTCTGAGGAATGAGAAAGGTGTTAGAAAAGTGTTTAGATCTGTAACTGCTTCATTTGTGCAACCTGATTCTCAAATTAATCTTGTACTCAAGCTCTTGCTTTTTTATTTCTTTGCTTTGCAGGAAAGGTATCCAAATAACAGCATGTTTAATGAGGTATATGGGAAAAATATGAATACCAGCACAAAGACAGAGGTCACCCCTTCAGTTGCCCATCAGGAGACTTCGCTATATTCTCTCTTTGAAGGGACCCCGTGGTCTCCATCCCTTCCAGCCAGCTCAGGTAATCCTGGCATGAATGTCTCGACTTCAAGAGGATGGGAGTTAATTCTGAACCTACTCCAAGTTAACTGTAACTAGAAATTAAAAAGAAAATCTTTTACGAGGTCTGAAGGTCTCTGTTTATCTTTACATATCCTCTGAAATGTGATGGGATTCTGTCTCTATTGTAGTGTAAGAGCACAGATCTTAGTTGAAGCAGTTGAGCAGGGTGAAAGTTGCAGGAAGTGTTAAATCCTGAAATCTTTTCAACTTACTCCTCAGAAGTACTTGGGAGTAGGACTTAATTTTTAAAATGTCTGCTTGTAGTGTTGTTTCCTTGCAAAAAGCAGGAAGAACTAGATTTCATAATGCTGATATTTGAAAGAGAAACTGTAAAGAGTGAGGAGTAGAATATGACAGTTCTTTTTTTGAAGCAGCCTACAAAGCAAACTAGCTTTTTCTTTAACCATTTTCTGAAGGGCATAAAATACATTAGAATTGTCAAGGCTTTACCCTCACTAAAAATCCAGCAGAGTGTGAGAGGAAGGAAGGAGTTAGCTGAGTCTAACGAATGAGAGGATTTTAAGTAACTTGTCCCCTGCAGATGTTGCTTGGTCATAGTGAAACTTTTGCAACAAACCAGAAGTGACTGCTGTAGATGAAATGGAGGGAGCTGCAGAGGGCCTTAATGCTAGTAGGGGTAATGGCAGGACATGGTTACAGCTTTTAAGCTTTCACTTCACCTCATTTGAGACCACGTAGCTTCCTGGTGCCCTGCTCTGCTGGTTCTCTTTAGGCAACACTCTGTCTGCAGACACTCCCATGTCAGCCTCCTCCTTTGCTCTGTGTTTGGTTCTGGTCTGAATTACTTTCAGATTCACAGACATGTGAAACTTTCAAATTTGAGTTGTGAACTTGAAGCTCCTTGAGATCTAAAGTTATTTTATATTGGCTTGTGGAGCTTGGAGATAGGATTTTTATTGCTTTGGTTTGAGAAAAGGTGCCCAAGAAACTTGGGGAAAGCTTAATCTGTTAGCCAACCCTCTTGAGGTTGTTTTTTTGTTTTGCTAAGTGCACGTATGCATTAAACAGTCATTCTGGTTTTTTTATATGCACAAACATTTCCACTTAGAATTTAGGAATTTGCATTACACTCATGTGAAGGAATAAAAACAGGCCTTCAGCATTGGAAAAAATGGTGATGGCAGAATCGTTAGCAGCACTAAGAAAGTCAGAATGAGGAAGCTCCTCATCTTCACCTTTTTCCTCTTGCCTTCTAACCATCAGATCACTCAACACCAGCCAGCCAGTCTCCTCACTCCTCCAACCCCAGCAGCTTGCCAAGCTCCCCTCCAACCCATAATCACAATTCTGTTCCCTTCTCCAACTTTGGACCTATTGGGACTCCAGACAACAGAGACAGAAGAATCGCAGACCGCTGGAAAACAGATAAGCCAGGCAAGTGCTGCATTCCAGGCCTGGAAGAAGCCAGCTGTCGGCGTTTGTTTTGCAATAGATTTGTTTGAATTTGTCTCTCTTCCCCGTTTCAGCGATGGGAGGGTTTGGTCTGGACTACCTCCCAGCCACGTCCTCATCCTCAGAGAGCAGCTGGCACCAGTCCAGCGCTCCCAGTGGCACCTGGGCAGCCCAGGGCCCCGCCATGGAGGACTCCTCAGCTGTGCTCATGGAGAGCCTAAAGGTGTGTTGAACTGAAGCTGTGCTCGGGCGTGGGTGCTTGCCTATGGAAAGGGTGTGGTGTTATGGGATACAGGCAGTGTGCACTGCGTCCGAGTTCACTGGGACCTTGAAGGTTTCTTCCTGCAGATCCAGAGCAGGGTGGGAGGTGTGACCAGTGCTAGGAGATGTCACAGTTCTGCAGTTCTGTTGTTGAATATTTTGTGGAGCAAGAACAGGCTGGCAGAACTGGGAGAAAAATAACATTTGCTTTGACCAGTCTAAAATTAGTGATTGTTAATGTGCGACAGATTTTTCCGTTCACGAGGCAAGGGTAATCTTCAAGGGGAGCCTCTCTTCAGAAGGCCTTCTCTTGAAGTCTGGGTAACTTTCATGACAGGACAGGTATGAGTTGCAAAGGGAAGAGAGAACACAGAACAGTTTCTGAGAGAAAAGGTCTGCCTCAAACCAGGAGGTGCTAGTGTTGACTGTTTGTTTTTAGTCCATCTGGTCCAGTTCCATGATGCACCCTGGACCCTCGGCCCTGGAGCAGCTGTTAATGCAGCAGAAGCAGAAGCAGCAACGTGGACAAGGCGCCATGAACCCGCCGCATTGAGAACGAGGTGGCAACCCTTGCAAACCAAGGCTCCATAAACCATGGCATGTTGGGTTTGCAGGACTGGCCCACACAGTCCTGTGCAGGTGGCAGCCCTCTCTTCTGTTCCTTGCTGTCAGGAGGGCGTAAGTGCTCCACCAACCCACTGAGTGTGCACAAAATGTCTGCAGTGCAAGCAAACAACATCAGGAACTCTCCCAATCCCTGGGCCCTCTGGAGGGAGAGAGGAACTGCTGTTTGTCTCACTCAGTGACCCGATATCACCGCCTCTCACCTTCTCCATCGTGCATGTCCCCAGCCACATGGGAAGCAAAAGCTGAGAACGAAGGGCAGATGGGAGAAGCTAATGAGAACTTCTCAATCCTTTTCCTCTCTTTGGGGATATAAAATAGGAATCCATTAATGATTGCTTTGCTGACTGAGAATGTAGTTGAAATTACTCCTAAACATCTTTATTACTATCTCAGTAGTAAGATCACACTGAATTCTTCCGTACACAGATGTGCTTTGTAGTCAGTGTGTAGCAGTGAAAGCCCCAGCTGCTGCTCCAGTCAGAGGTGGTTGGTGGCAAGGTGGGGCTCTATCTCCTGGGCTAGCAAAGGAGTTTCATGAAGGAGAGTCTGGCACTTGACACCACTTCACCTTTCACTCAAAGGCTTTGGCCGGCCCACGGGTGGGTTAGAGATTCCAGCATGAAATGCCCTCCTCTCAGTAGGTGTTTGAGCTGTAATGGGTGACGTGGGGCATTGCAGCACTCTGCTGGACGAGCAAGTTAACTGCTATGGGGTTTTAAATTAATGTTTGATTCCTGTACATTTTACTGTAGCAAAGTGGCTAGCCCCGCAAAGGGCAGGCTGCTCTGTGCATTCACAGCCTGACTCATTTTAATAGGTAGGTAGAAAGCTTTCAGTGTTTTTCATTTTTTCTTTCTCTCCCCATCCTTCCATCTTTGCTGGATGCTAGTAGTTTTATCGCCAATGTGCAACATCTTGCAGAAAGTAATCAGGAGTCCAGCAGGACTGGGTAAAGACGACAGTCAGCCTGGACAGTGTGGAGTGTACGAACCCCACAGGCATACACCAGCTCTGCAGAAACCCGTCCCCCGCCCTCCCAGCAGCAGCCCTCAACTTCCAGTTCTAGAAGGAGATCTGAGGTGCCACGGACACGCGTGTGTAACCCGCGCACGGAAGAAGCATAGTGCTGTTCGCATATGAAAAGGTGCAGAAGGGAAAAGAAAATGTTTTATTTGCTATTTATTTAGGGGGAAGGAAGACTGGAAACGTCATTAAAGAAAAAGACAGCATTTTTGTTAGGTTTCCCAGGGAAGCGATCTCAATGTCCGTTTGCTGTGTTTAGCAATAGGGGTTTGTGTGATGATTCAGGATCTCTGGGCTGTAAGTCAGCTGCAAAGCAAAGCACACGCAGGAGCTTAAGTGACACTGGAGTCCGGGCGGCCCCAAAGAACGTAAAAAGGGAAAACTGAGGCCCAGTACCCTTGTGAGGGCGTGAGCAGCTCCCCCACGTTCTCCACCTTCGCAACATCACTGTTCTTTGTTGCATTTTGAAGATGTATTTCCTTTTAAAAAAGTCCAAAAAGTGAAGTTTCCACCCAATGCTAATACTGACTAAGCTCCCTTCCCCATCCCAGCCCCTCAGTTTGTGTATTGAGCCGTGCCCCCGGCAGCTGCGACATTCCAGTGTTAGAAGTGCCGCTGACTCTTGCACCTCAGCGAGCCGACCAGGTTCACCACCTCACTCCTGGCAGTGCCAGGTCCCAACGCACTGCTCCACTTGTGCATGAGAACCCGGTGTCAGGAACACGGCTGGCTCTCGGCTGGGACTCCCATCCCGCCCTCTGGCGCCCGGGGGAGCGAGGGGAGGGACCCCAACAGAAACTGGTTTGTGTCGTAAGCTTTTTTTGTGTTTTTTGTCTGTCTGTGCAAGAACTGCAGCTGCTGAAATCAGCTTTGCCTTTAATTAAACCATGTTCTCTCCATCCGGGTCTGTGTGTTACGTTTATTTCCCCATGGAATTCAGCTGCAGGCTTTGAAAAACACGTTATTTTTCTGGAGAAATTGGAAGAAGGTTCAAACTTTAATTTTTTTTTTTTCCAGTTTGAAAGAAAAATAAATTGCAGAGATTCTGGCTTGGGCTCAGTGCAAATAATTGGATCGTGGTTTTGTGCTGTGCTGTACAATGTGTTTTATGTATGGAACCAAAAGGCTGGGATGGTAGCAGCTTCCAGAGCTTAAATCTGATTAGAGCACAGGCAGCAGGAGCTGAAGGACACACAGCCTTCTGCTGTGGCCCTGCTGTAAATCAGGATGGCACCTGCACTGCTCCAGTTTTGAGAGGTCATGAGGTTGTTTTCTTTTTTTTTTTTTTAAATCCAGAGTAAGTTCCTTTTAAAATAAATATGAGATTTAGGTAATGGGGTTGTATAGGATAAGTGTTGACTGGTGCAGGGTGAGGCTGCATGGTGTCTCTTATTTCAGCTCTTGAGGCTAGCAGTGATGTTTTAAGGAAGTAGATTCTCTTTGCAAGTTCCTGGTCCAAAGTTTCCCGAGCTCCCCAGTCTGTTTTTCCCTGCTTTTCCATTGATTTTCACAGAACCACAGTATGGCCTGAGTTGAAAAGGACCACAGTGCTCATCTAGTTCCAACCCTCTGCTATGTGCAGGGTCTCCAGTCAGCAGACCAGGCTGCCCAGAGCCACGTCCAGCCTGGCCTTGAATGCCTGCAGGGATGGGGCATCCACAGCCTTCTTGGGCAAGCAGCTGATTTACCTTGTGGAAGCTCTGCCCAGGGCAGGCGAGTGGGGTAGAGCTGCTGCTACCAAGCCTGATGGTAACCACAGTCCTTGGGACTGACTGTGCTCCTAGCAGGGAGATTGCTAGTGACCTTTTTTTTTAATGTGTTTTATACATAGCAACACAAAAGGTAACACACACACACACAAAAATGAAGATTTTAATACATGTAGCAATAATATTCTAGGTCTGTTTTCAGATGCAGTGATTAATGTGGGAACTTCTTAGTTGCAACATTTGAATTCTTAATTTCTTTCAGTGTCCATGTCCCCTCACACTTCTGAAATCAGATCTCTGGGTCTTTAGTGTTACCATCACAAACAAAAGCAGAGGGGAAGATGCCTATCTTGCCATTGCATTGCCCTTCCAACCAGTCTTCATTCACTGCAAGATAAAATTGACACCATTTTTGTCACCCTAGAGATGTGCAGGAGCACGATTACCCATTTTAAGATCATCTGCAGGTAAATATCCTGGTGGAGAGGTGACAGGAGGCGGGGAGGAGGAGTGCAGAAGAGAGAGACAGCAAAGTTTATGAGGTAAGAAAAACCTCAAAAGAAAAGCAGTCAGGAAAGGGTGCCAAGTGAGAGGAATTGGAATGACAGCGCTCTGGGCATGGTGCAGGGTCAGAAGGAAGCAAGAATACACTGATCAGCGAGCTTGAAGACAGCTGAAGTAAAACTCTCCCATCTTGCAATTGTTAGGACAGCAGGTTGTGTGTCCTTTCCTTTGGCTTCCACCTGCTGTCCCTGTGATGTTTTCTGACTGGTCTGAAGCCTTTGCATTCGATGCAAACCTTCTCACCCCATTTTCCACCTGGAGGTGGCAGACTGCAGTTTGAAGGAGCAGCATCCTATCGGCACAGGCTGCTCCATGTGTTTGGCACCTCGGAGCCAGGCCCATGCTTTCCCTCCCATCTCCCGCAGTGGCCGGAGCACAGTTACCTTTGGATAAAACAAGTATCACATCTCCAGCCTGAAACTCCAGGTCTTCAGGCTGGATGGCCTCGTAACTGTACTGTGCTACCACTTGGGTTGGACCCGTCTCTGCTGTTGCCTTCTGCGACTCCTCTGGTTTGCTGTCAAGTAAGAATCCCTCTCCCTAGGGCAGGAAAGAAGCTGGTGAAGTCACCCCGTGGCTTCTGCTTTGCACCAGAAAGTGGCAGATGAGCTCTGCTTAGGCTTCAGCCTAAGTGAGCCCCTTGCCAGCACCAGCAGAAGAGCTGGTCGCTGCTGCTGACCTCTGTGCAGTCGCACCACACCGTCAGGCACCGATCCTTGCTGTGGTTCCATGCTGCCTCTAGGTTCTGCGTGCTCAGAGTCACCAGCTCTCTGCTAACTGCAGGCTTGTACCTGGGCACCGGAGGAACAGGTAAGGGGACAGCCACAAAAACTCAGCTCCTGCAGCAGGCAGTTCTCACCTCAGCATTGTGTGCTCAGGCTGCAGCTCCAGCTTGTCGCAAACCAGGTCCAGGAGCTCCTTGTAGGACAGGTCTGGCTTGACTTGCATGGCAACTGTGTATTTGTAATGCACCTTGAGAACGTAGGGCTTGGGGACGGCCGGTTCGGTTTCCTGCAGGTGGGGAATTGAGGCGTCAGGGATCTCCCTGCTCCCACAGCATGGGGAGCTTGGCTATGGGCAGGGAAAGGAACTGGGGCATAGGACTGCTGAGCGACAGCTGAGCTCAAGAAACCATCTCACTGAATTCTGGCAGTCCTCAATACTTCTGGAGCAGGCCACCAAAGCCATGCTGCACGTGTGGCTGGTTGCCTGCCCTGGGTTTGACCTGGCAGTGAGTGCAGCAATGCACTGGGCACCTAGTGACCGCAGTGTGGCTTCCCAGTGACCGGGCTCAAGGTGTGCCCCCACCCCTCTGCACTTGTTCTCATTTGGGATACTGCTTCTCCTGGAAGAGACCTCCCAAGCTGTACGTAACGCGGATCTGGGCTCTGCCTTCCACCACAGCACAAGGTCTTACCTTATTGGCTTCTCTCTGCTGCGTTGATGCAACAGGAACGAAGTCTGAGGAGGCAGGATAAGGTAGGTCAACAAGTGGAACAGCATAAGCATTACTGCTGTGGGCTTAAATGTGTTTCCAGATCCTCTCAGCCCTTCAACACCCACTGTCATCTACAGCAGCACCTCCCCAGCCCTGAAGCCAGCTGTGGTTGCTCGAACAGATCAGTATCAGCTGCAATGAGGTTCTTCTGTGGGATTCTTCAGTAACCACTGAGAAAAGAGGTTAGGGCTCTGCCTTGCCTGCTGTATTTCAGGTGCTCACATGGTAGGGCCTGTTCTGTGTTTGTAGGAATTGTAACTTTAGGTGGGATGCAGTTCCTCAATGAGCTTTGACATACCAGTGCATTTGCAAGCACAATGATCTATCTTGCCCACTGTCACACGGCTGCTTCTGGCAGCTAATAACCTTAAATATGGGAATTTGCAGACAAAACAGGAGCCCTAAGCCACACTTTCAGCTGGCAGTGCCTGCCTTGGTTCACCATGTTCAAGCATCTGCGTGGCCCTGGTGCCACCACCCCTGCGCCAGGTGCTGAGACACACCAGCCACATCTCCTTCCTGTAGCTCCCTAGAACTTGGCCTAGCACTAAGATAATCCCAGCTGCTCTGCTTTACGGAGAAGCCTGTAATTCACATTCTGCTCTGGGTCTTATGCAAGCTGGGTCACTTGCCCTGCTGCTTTCCCTAGGCCCTTTTTTCCATTAGCTGCTGCCCTAATTAAAAGCAAAAAGGGGACCTCGAGCTTTATTGTGTTCCATCCTCAGTGCTGCAGTTGCAGTATTGTCTCCTCTTTTAATGCCCGCACCCCAAAAGAAGCAGGGATGGCCCCCAGCCCTGGTTCTCCATAGGACACAGTATAACAAGAGACTGTCCCTACAGCTTCCCCCGTTCCTTCCCTCCTTACACTGACCTGGTGCTGGCCGCCGGGGCCTTGGAGCAGTGCTGCTGGGTGGCTCAGGGATGTCAAGCTCAGGTGGGGCTTCGTCCTGTGCCAATAGGAAAAGGGCAGCACTGGCACTCAGCATCCCTAGGGGAGCAGGTACAGTCCCCGGGGTGCTGCTGCCTTGGGGACCCCCTCCTGCCATTCGAGGCAGGAGTCCTGGGGCTGAGTTCTGCCTACTGTCCATTGATTCGGGGTGGAACAGGGCAGTTCTGGTCTCTGTGAGAGCAAACAAGGACAGTTTTCAGAAGACAGTGCCATTTAGGAAGCAGTGTCTGATGAGTATGTCCAGACCTGTTTTCTCAAGGTGTGTTTGGAGTTTCGAATCAGTGAATTGCAGGGTGAATTCACTGCCCCTTCACCTCCCCAGTGCTACCACCTCCCTCCCCAGGGATCATCAGCACGGTGTCTGCACAGATTTTGCAGGCTCTGAGCTTGTGCTGAAATGGCCATAAAACCAGGAGTCCCCCAGCATTGAAAGGAAGAAAGGTTTGAGGTGTGGGTCCTGCTGGGTGATCTATGTGATGTCCTGGGGCCAACAGCTTCTCCTGGGCTCCTTACCTGGACGTGCAGCTTGTGCTGGAGCTCCATGGGCTCAAGGAAGTTGCAGGGGACAATCCCTTTCTGCAGGGAAGAGACAAGGGAGGAGCATTGTTGGGACTCAGGGGTTAGTGGCTGCCTGGGGTGAAAAGGTCGTCTAGTTTCAGCCCTGTGAATAGCCTTGAATCATCTTGAGATGATTACTTGGCCATCCAGGAGACTGAAGATAAGGGAATGATTTCTGCGTGGTACTTATGATGGGCAGCTTGGGCATACGTGGTCAGGCAAGCAAAGCAGCACATCTGGCCCCTGCCTGGTAGGAGCAACAGGAGCAGGACACCAGGAGGTTCCTTCTACCAGCCTATAGCCATCTGCCCTCAGACTTCAATACAGGATGCAAGGAAACTGGCTTCAGAAACCCCATTATTGCCCTACCAGTCCTCTGTAGTCCCTTTGTGCCAGCAGACTCCCATACCTTCCCGTTAAACATCACCGTAGCCCAGTTGTCCTTCTCTTTCTTCAGGACAAAGACGATGTTTCCAGGCAGGACCTGCAGCTCCTCAGCGGTTTCAGGTATGAACTCATACAGGACGCGGTGCGGCTGCCCCTCAAGAGCCCTGGAATGGAAGCCAGCATCATGTCAGGAGGGGACGTGATGCCGCTGCTTTACCTCACAGGGGGCCTGAGCTCTGCTCCCTCATTTCTCTCCTCCTCTCTCCCACTGATTCTGAACACTCAGCTGGATGGTGCAGGACATGGCTGCACCAGGCTGTTTGTTAGCAATGCTGCCGATGTTTCATCCGACCTACCTGAGGATTTCCGGTGTCTTGGGCCTGGGTGGAGGCCCAGAAGCCTGTGAACAAGAAGACAGAAGGAAATCCGTCATAATCTGGAGGATTTGGGTTGCTTTGCAGAAACGTCCTGCAGTCCTTTCCCTGCCTGTTGTCCTCCCTGCGTGGGTCCCTCCTTCTCACACTGGTATCAGGTCATTAGTTTCCTTCTCCACTCAGCCCTTATGAATCTTACGGGAGGGTTTGTCACCTCCCCGAGCTCCCAAAGGCCCACCCATGGCTCAGGGCCTGGCTTCCCCATAACCTCAGCTCAGACATGAGTGGGCTTGGGCTGTGACTTCTGGTGAAGGAAGCAGCTGGGATGTGGGAGTAGCTTCCTCCTCACCCTGGCCGTGGTAGGAAGTTTGGGGTGGTGACGCTGCTCTTTGCTCACCACTCTCATCCAGATGTCGCCCACCCCCAAGTATGCCCAAAGTTCTGCTTGGTATCCCTGTGTATGCTTGAAGCTCTCTGCACCACATGGACTGCAGGGCATTGATTCCTTACCTGTGGTTGGAGGGGAGCAAATCCTGAAAAACTGTCCTTGTCCACCACGGATGCCACCACCTACAGCCAAAGGAAGACATGCTGTGACTTGGTGCTCCTCTTAGACCTCTGATCTCCGACATCCACTGTCCTCCTTTGCTTCCATCCAAGTCAACCTCTTTGGGTGTGGGTGCTCTGGGTTTGCTTTCCCTGGCAGCGCTGGCACTGGGGTGTCCATTCTGCCTCCCAGGACCTGAGCTTGAGGGTGCACCCTTGTGCTTGGACCTTCCACAGTAATGTGGGAGAAGCCCTGCTCAATTGTCTGAGCTGCTTCAGGCTGAGCAGAGCCAGTACTGGAGGTTACTTGCGGGTGTCAGATTTTAAATAATTCCTTTTTTTTTTTTTTTCTTCCCTTGTGCACCAAATATCTTGACTTGGTTTGAAGCTCCAGTGGGACCTTCCCATCTCACCACTCAGTGACCATCCCTCACTTCTCATTAAGGAAAGTGAAAATGGGCCATGCTGAGCCACACAAATAAAAGGGTGTTTCTGTGAGCTTAACTCTGCTATTCCTACATAGTCCTGGAGCCTGCAGCATCCCCAAGCTTTGGGCTGGCTTTGCATCTCTGTGCTCAGCAAGCACAGCTCAGTTCTTGGTGGCTGTAAGGCAGAGGGCTATCGGCATCTCTCTTCAGCCTGCAGACGTGGCTTGCATTAATGTTCCTTTCTTACCATGGCTTTTCCCAGGTAGTCCTTCTTCTCCAGCTGAGCAACTTGCTTTTCGTTTGGTCGAAACAGCTTCCCTGTGGGAATTGCCACTGGTTCATAGAGCTTCTGCTTCTGCAGCAGGGAGAAATCAAAGAGCCATTAAGGTTGGAAAAGCCTTTTAAGATCATCTAGTCATGGACCTCCATAGGCAGGCACTGAGCTGAGACCTGCTGCTCCTCACCAAGATGGCTTCCATTGCCCTGTCAATCTTGTTGTGCTGGGGCTCACTCTTTGAGCTCATTGCCAGTGTCAGGTGCTCCTCAGCTTTCTTCCAGTCCTCCGTGGTGGCATACACCAGTGCGATGTTGTAAAGGATCTGCAGAGGGATGGGAGCCAGAGAATGGTCTTTTAGAGGCACTAGACCCTTGCTGTGGGTGTTTTTTGCTACCCTGATGACATCTTGGGTAAAACCAGCTCTCTATTCCTACTCTAGCATGCTTGATTTTTTTGCAAGGCATGAATTGTAGAATCCTTCAGGTTGGAAAAGACATCTCAGTTCACCAAGTCCATCCCCATCATGCTCACTAACCACATCCCTCAGTGCCACATCTTGGACACCTTCAGGAATGGTGACTCCAACACCTCCCTGGGCAGCCTGTGCCACTGCATCACCACTCTTTCAGAGGAGAAATGTTCCTAATGTCCAACCTGAACATCCCCTGGCACAACTTGAGGCCATTCCCTCTCATCCAATTGCAGTTACATGGGAGCAGAGGCCAACCCCACCTCACCACAGCTTCCTTTCAGGCAGCTGCAGAGCAGTGAAGTCTCCCCTGAGCTCCTCTTCTCCACTCTGCCCCGTCCCATTCCCTCGGCTGCTCCCCGTCGCGCTGTGCTCCACACCCCACGCAGCTCCTTGCCATTCTCTGGACATGAAGAGTCCAGTGAAAAACCATTGGGTGCATTTCCTCTGGATTTTGTTGACCAAGACTGAAACACCGTTTGGTTTCCATCACCTCACAAGCAAAGAGCCTGTAGCGCAGCCCCAGGATCTTGTAGTCGATGAGCTGGTTGCCTCGCAGCTGGGCCAGAGCCTCCTTGAAATCCTTCATGGCCATTTCATAGCTGGGGAGGAGAAGACGAGGTAGAGGCTCCCAAGGCCCCTCCACCTCCTCCTGATGGTGTTCTGGTAGCCCATGTAAGCACTTCACCTCAGGGCTGAGTCCTCAGCCCCCCACACTGCCCACGGCTGCTCAGCCAAGAGCCACCAGCTGAACAGGGGGGTAAAACCGAAGCCATGCACTCACTTGTGTCTCTTGTAGAAGACGTTTCCCCGCTGGAAGTAGGCCACGGCCAGGTGCTTGTCACAGCTGATGCTCTGGGTGAGCGCCTGCAGGGAGCAGGGCAAGAGGAGTGAGAAGGGAACATCTGCAAGGAGAACTGGGCGACGTGTCCCTGCAGCCTTGGGAGCTGTGCCTTACCTCCTCTGCCTCGGCCAGCTGCCCCAGGACCAGGTGGGTGCAGCCGATGTTGAAGCAGATTTTGGCCGGTGGGTTCTGGACGGCGGTGAAGGCCTTCAGGGCTGCGTGCCACTCCTTGCCATCCGCAGCACACACCCCCTCCTGCCACAGCCGGATGGTCTCCACCAGCGACATGATGGACGCGGTGCGCCCAGCCTTCCCCGCGGTGTCTGCCTCCCTCTCCCAGCCCCTCCCGGCTGCACGTCTGCCTTCCCACAGCCCGCCTGGTGTCACAAACCCACCAGGAAGTGGCCCTGGTGGTGTCAGAGCAGCGTGGCCCCGAGATGGGGAAGTGGAACTGCCCTGCTGCTACGGGCTTCCACTCGGGGCTGTGCCTGCATTGCAGCTTCTCCTCCTCGGGTTGTGCTTCTGGGGGCTTTGTGTGGGGGTGCCAGCATTGGAGGGGTTTATTGGCTCGAGGTTGGCCTTGCAAAGCTGTTTGGTGAGTGCTGCAGCCCATCATAAGCGTTTCGTAAGAATCTGAAAGCTGTCAGCCAGACTTTGCCCTTGTGTATTTATGCAGGCTTCCCCATAGATAATGCCAACAGCAGGAGGGAGAGTGCGGAGGAGACTTCTGCTCTACTGCTCAGAAGAAACCTGATCTGCTGAGGGCTGGGTTTGAAGAGTGTGATAGAGCGCATCTGCAGACCTCCGTGCACCCTCATGGCCTCCCTGCAGGGCTCTGCTCTCACACTCCCATCCAGCAATGGTTCCCCCCTGTTGGGGTGCTGCCCTGCTGGCTGGGCTATCTGCTAGCCCAGGTTGATCCCAGAACTGGAGCCAGCGATGCGGGGGAGGATCTGAGATCCCTCCTGTGGAAAGTGCTCATTTCACCTGCATTTTGCACACGGATGAGATCCGAAGCACAGCAACTGCACGTAGCAACTGCTCCTGATAATTTTAACCTCACATACAGCTTCCGATTTTGAAGCTGTGATAAGCACTGCCTTTCTAGTAACAGAGCAAGCCTCTTGTTCCCCTTTCTCTCAGTTTAGTAGAAGGAGAAACCTATTTCTTGTCTGAAGTGAGGAATGTGGATGTTACCATCTGCGTTGTGAGCCTCTTGAAGCACAAGCACAAATCACTGAGAGCTGGTAGGAATGGCACAGGACTGCCTGAAATCCAGCGACCGTGCAGTAGTCGCCTTTAAGTTTGCACTGCAACAGTATGCATGGTTTTATCATCATTGCTGGAGTGAAGAGACACAAAAGGAGCCCAGATCAGCACTTCCTCGTGTCCTACATCTGCATCTCCAGGAACAGGAGTGTGCCCATCATGTGACGCTGCTCTGGAGGCAGATGGGTGAGCAGGGCCAGCATGATGCACCGTGCTGTGATGTGAGCACAGCGTGCTCCTGAGCTCACTGCCCCTTCCCGTTTCAGTCAGCAGCAGTCAGCAGAAGAGAGGCCTTCCCTCAGCTCTGCCCTCCTACGCTGCGCCTGCAGGCAGGCTCATTTCGCGCATCGCTGAGCACACAGGAACAAAATAAACACATCTTTATAACCGTTCCTAAATACTTCATAGCATACCCTGAGGGGAATCTGGAAAACCTGAAGATTGCTCTTCCGCTGCCTTTGTTAGTCCAATGCCACACAGAGGGAGCCGGTCCACTGAGACTTTGATTGGTTTTGGAAAGTTGATTACAGGTTCATCCCCTGGAGATGCCAGAGATGAACACAATCCCAATCACGAGATCAGGACTTTCACCCCCTGCAACTACCCCGCCTCACTGTTTTTCTCCTTTAGGTAAGGCATACAGCATCAGTGGTTGAGAACATCACTCCATGGTTCAAGTCTGAGTGCAGGCAGGGACACCTCTAGCAATCCTGGTTTGGAACATCTCCTGTTGTTTAAATGTCTTGAAACAACCTCAGATTTTCTTGTATACCACGTATTGCCATGACTTGCTTAAGAAAGCAAGCTTAGCAAGATAAATAATGGAGGGGAGAAGCTCTAGGGCTTGCTTTTTATCTTTGGTCAGCCCTTGCATTCAGCTGCCTGCAGAATTAAAAAGAAGTTAGCCTCAAGATATTTCAGACTCCAAGTAAATATTCAGTGACGATTTATTTGTCTGGTCTTTATTACAAAAAAAAAAAAAAAAAAAAAAAAAAAAGCAGGTATCAAAAAACAGCAAAGAGTTTACAAGTCCCCCAACCGTTTCACACAATGGAACTGTTGTAAAATGGCAAATGTAAAACTGTGTATCTCAGTCCTGGCCCTAACCTTCAGTGGTGAGCTGTGGGCTGGGATGCCCAGGGCTTCCTTAATTCCTTTTTAAAATACTCCTCTTTATTTTGGAACTTTTATTTGTCTACTAATGCGCTGTGGTACAGCAGGAATGTCAACTGTCTGGTAAGCCTCAAGACTACGTCCCTTTTCTTCTCCTGTGTAGGATCTTTAGTTCCCAAAATAAAAAGCTTCCTGGACTGGGCTCCTGTGTAAATGGACCTTTAAATTCTAACATACGAAGCACAGGAAGGACAGCTCCACCCTCGCTGTGATCTGCCTGCTGTTCACCTGGCCTCTGACTGAGCACAGCACGTCGGAACAGGCCACGAGGTGTGAGGTTAAGGAAAATACCTGGCTTACTGGAATGACGATCGGTCAGAGGGAAGCTGCTCTTTTCTGTCCTACTCACTGCTGTAGGCTCAGAGGCTGACCAAAGGAAACATGGTCCAGTTAGCAACGTTTGCAGCTGCCCCACTTTTCAAATATTTATCTTACATCAGAACACTGCTTGGCTAGCAAAAAGGATTAAGACATTGCCCTACGTCCCTCAGCACTTGTGTGGAAAGTCAGGCCCAAATCTGCCATAATTATACACAAATACAAATCAATCTAAACATGTTGTCAATGTAGCTATGCGTGTCACTGAAATGCTCGAGTACCAAATAGTCCTGTTAGAAATAAAATTGCACCTTCATAATTTTCCAGAGTTTAACAAAAAGAGATCACGATATGCATTACTTGTCAGGTACGAAAGAAGCAGCGAGAAGGCAAGCTGAGAGACAGGTGCTGCCCACGGGGCAGCAATGGCATCTGGGTGGGTTTTGCACCAGCATTTCCCACACCACGGAGAGCAAACAGCCATTTGCTGCTGGAGTTAAACCGTTTTCCTGGCAGTCAACACACGGACGATGGACCCCAATCCACCAGCAGCCAGTGCCTGAGAAGAGAAACATGGCAGTGAGCAGCAAGGCCTGGCTACAGACCCAACCAGCTGCTGGTTGGACTTCCCCACTGTATACAAATAAGCACCTTTCAGCAGCTCAAACCCAGAACAACAACAGGGAAGCATGGCTGCATTCATTTTAGGGACAGCAAGTTAACAGGCTTTTGTTTCCCTGCATAACTAAGCTGCAAATCTGGCTTCCCTCAAGGAAGGAAATTCTATTTCCATCCCCTTGAACCACTATGTTGAACTATTTTGTTTGCCCCAGTCTGACTTAAAAAAATACACATAAATCAAACTCTAAATGCAGAATTGTTACTTAAGGAATCAGAAGAATGAGGAAGAACAACAGAACTCTGAACGTGCAGGACTGCGCACTCCTCACTGCGGGAAACGCAGCACTTGGCTGTTGGCACACTGTGGTTATGGACAACTCCGAGCTGGTCAGAAGGGACAGGTGAGGAAGAAGGGAGGTGTTCCCTCTCTCTATCATGAGAGAAACAGAGTGCTCATCACGAATGGCTACAGACAAGTTGAAAGCTTACAGGTGGGAGTTAAGAGACCAAGGAAACAAAGGGAGCAAGAAGAAAATGCACTGGCAAAGGAAGCAGGGACAGGTACTCCGGGAGGAGTACAGGGATGCTGCTGGGCTGTGTAGGGGTGGGGTCAGGATGGCTGAGGCCCAACTGGAAGTGGGCTTGGCAAGGGACACAAAGAACAAGAAAGTGTTCTACAGGTACATCAGCCAGGGACACAGATGGTCTTCCTTAGGGGTCAGTACTGGAACTGGTGTTCTTTAATATCTTCATCAGTGGGACGGAGTGTGCCCTCAGCAAGTCTGTGGGTGACACCAAGCTGTGTGGTGCAGACAACGTGCCAAGGGATGAGATGCTGTTCAGAGAGACTTAGGCCAAGCAGCAGGCCCAGGAGAGCCTCATGGGGCTCAACAAACCCAAGTGCAAGGTCTTGCAACTGGGTCATGACAACCCCCACCATCAGTGCAAGCTGGTGGATAAAGGATAGAGCGCAGCCCTGATGAAAAGGTCTTGGGGGCTGTAGGGAAACTGCTAGGTCACAACATGAATTGGTGATTGAGCACCTGGTTGAAGGGGTGTGGCTGGGCCAGGGAGAACAACCAAATTGTTTGCACCTGTGCTTCCCATGTGATCAGAAGGGGTGGAGCCAGGGTGGATCCACCCTGAGCTCACATAAGGGCCAGGAATAGAAGGGTGAGTATCTCTTAGCCTTGGGTTACTTCCTGGGGGATGCTGAGTACTTGGAGAGACTTTTCTCCAGTTGGGTGAGTTTAACTCTTTATATGGTATTAGCCTACCTACAAATACTTCACTTGCTATAACTAAGAACCTGTCAGAAGCAATTCTGCTTCTTCGTAAGTCAAAATGGATTACTGGTGGATGGCAGCTGGGCATGAGCCACTCATGTGCCCTTGCAGCCCACGAAGTCAACTGTATCCCTGGCTGCACCAAAAGCAGCATGGCCAGCAGACTGAGGGAGGTGATGCTGCCTCTCTACTCTGTGCTGGTGAGACCTCATCTGGAGTACTGGATCTAGATGTGGAGTCCTTGGTACAGCAGAGACATGCTCCTACTGGAGCACATCCGGAGAAAGGCTACAGAAATGACCTAAGGGATGGAACACCTCCTCTGTGAGGGCAGGCTGAGAGCTGTGGCTGTTCAGCATAGAGAGGAAAAGGCTCTGGGGAGACTAAGAGAAGCATGTCACTATCTAAAAGAGGGCTGTAAGAAAAAAGGGGACACTTCTTAGCAGAATCTGTTTTGACGTGATGAGAAAATGGTTTCAAACTAAGAGGGGAGGTTAAGACTGGATTTAAGGAAGAAGATTTTTACGATAAGGGAGGTGAAGCACTGACACAGGTTGCCCAGAGATACAGTGAGTGCCCCGTCCCTGGAGACGCCCAAGGTCAGGTTGGGCAGGGCACCGATGGAGCTGTAGGTGTCCCTGTTCAGTGCAGGGAGGTTGGAGCAGACGGCCTTTAGAGGCCCCTTCCAACTCAAACAATTCCATGATCCTGTGAACCTATTTTAGTTTCACCAGGCAAAGGGTGGCTCTTACCAGGCTCAGTGAGTGTGCCCAGGACCCAGGAACCTGTTCCACAAAAAACCCAGGGGAACAGCACATTCTATACACACACCTTCTCATGCCACTGCAGCAGCACAGCACTGCTGTTGTCAGAGGGGCTCTCAAAGCCTTTGTAGATGTATTTCATTAGCAGATCAACACCATTCTTATCCAGGGACTGGACTGCCTTCTCGATATCGTTGGCTTTGAATGAGATGAGGACCTTCAGGACAATACTTTCTGCACGATCCTGTCAATAGGTAAGAAAGGCAGCGAGACTTATTCTTGTATAAGATGCAAAATAATACATTTGAGTAGAGCAGTTTGTACACAAATCTTATAATACTTTCTCTATTTAATAATTGTCTTTCAATGCTAAATAGTGTAATGAAGTTGTGAGTTTGCTCTGCTCTACGTTTCTCTGCCTCTCTGCTTGTTGCAATTTTTCATCCATTAAATGAGGTTAGGACTAAATACTAACTTGCATATTGAAATTCAAGTTCTGACAAGCTCCAAAAAAGGTAAGGATTGAGTACTTGGCTGGCCTTATTTGTTACCAGAGCTTTTCCCATATCTTTGCCCTGTTTAACGAGACACAAATATTATATTCCACGGAAGTGGCACTGGCCAAGCTGGAAGGAAAAACTGCTGTAAGCCACATGCTTTCAGGAAAATCAGCTCCTGTCCTAGGTGCAGAGGACACAGTCTGGCAGCATTAACAATATTATGCATTAATGACCATTTGCAAGTCAGTGTGGATGTCATTTCAGGTCCAGGAGTTTGTGTGGCATGATTACAGCCCTAGATTAGCCACGCAATCAGCAGAAAGTGACTGTTCCTGTTCATCCATCACTAACTGAGGGAGGATGAAAGAGAAGAGGTCTGAAGCTTGTTAGAGTTCTAAATAATTCCATTATACAAATACTTCCAGCAGCTTACTCTTGCATTATAGATGCTTAGTTTCCTTATTTCAAGTTTCACAGTCACTTGACTTAGTGAGACTTCTCACATGAAAAGCTCTGAGCAAAGCTTAAGTCACATAAGGATGACCAAATGTTTAGTGAAACACAAAAAGTCAGCTGCTCTGCCCTCTCCAGTTGCACTACCTTTGCACTGTATTGTTAAGAACTTCAGTACAGATCTAACAGAAACAAGTCATTCATCTGAAGATAAAGCTGGTTGTGCTTTTAGACAGTGTCTGCAACAAACACCAGCTGGTTCTCTGTGAAATGCCTTGGGAAGGGGCTTGGGGAAGATCCTCTACCAGGGGTCTGCTGAGGACAGTCTGGTGTCAGAGCAGCAGAGCACAGAGCTGTGAGGCTCTGCTCAGCACCTCCTCCCATCTGCTTCTTCCTCTCGCCACTGCAATCACGAATGACTCAAGGCTCATTCTGGGGAGATACAGAACTACGTGCAAGCAGCACTCTCCTGCGTTCTGTCAGAGGGGAAGTGCACGTGATTGCTGAGGTTCCAACGGCTTAATTTTGATTGGCTGCAATAACCACCAGTTCTTCCTTTTTTGTAGGCCCAGGTCTAGCTGTGCTAGCCGTTTCCTCAGTCGCTGCTGGCTGCGGTTCTGCAGCCGTTTGGTGCTGAGCTGGGGAAGCTGCCCTGAGGAGCGTGACCTGCAGCAGGGGCGAGCTGTGATGTGCCAGACCCACCCAGGCACAGCACGTACAGCTGAGGGGCAGCCAGCTAAAGGTGCACCAGGCTGTGAGCAGCTGATGGAGCTGTGGGTGCCCCCCGTTCACTGCACGGGAGTTGGACCGGGAGGCCTTTAAAGGTCTCCTCCAACTCAAAGCATTCTATAAAGGCACGCAGACATCCGAGCTGCGGTTTTTAGACCAGGACAGAGATGGGGGATGTCGGGACACGTCCCAGCGCCCGGCTTTCTGCAGACGCGGACAGGAAGGCACGCTTACGGAAGCGCCGGGCTCACCTTCACGGCCTGGTTCTTCGTGTTGATGGGCGGATTCTTCAGAGCCGCCTGCAGCGCGGCCATCATGTTCCCTGTGCCGGGCGTTAAGGAGCAGCAGCGGCAGCGCTCCCTCAGCACCCGCCCGGCTTCGGGGGCGGCCCGTCGAGGATCGCACCGCCTCGCCCCGCTCAGCCGCCCGGTTCCCGTCGGCCGGCCCGCCATCGTTTCCTCCCCCACCCCTCCTCTCGCCCCGTGACGGAAGGATATTGCCTGAGGCACGAATCCACCTCGCCTTCGTCGGGTCCCGCTTGCCCGTCGCCTCCGTCCTCCTCGTCCACGAACTTGTTCTCGTCGTACTCGTCCACATCCACCCGGCGGAAGCGGGCGGACGACACGGTGTGCTTGGCCATGGCCGCCCGCTCGCCTCCGCGCTCTGCCGCCCCGCCCGTCCCCGGGCGCAGGCGCCTACCGCCGGCCGCACTGCGCAGGCGCGCTGCGGGGCCCGCTCTAGCGACGCGAGAAGACAGCCCGGGGTGAGGCGAGCGGCCATTGCTCAGCCCCGCGCGCTCTTCCCGCCGCCCGCGCGCCGTTTCTGTGGTGACGGGGCGGCGCCGCTCCCTCAGCCGTGGGAGGAGCGCTGCTTTGATACCCGCAGCGCCCTGGGCGGCTCCTGCCACTGCGTCACCGCTCCTCGTACCCAACCTGAACCTCCCTCGGTGCAGCTTCAGGCCATCGCCTCTTACCCTGTCGCTGTTACCGGGAGCAGGGGCTGACCCTACCTCACCGCAGCCTCCTTTCACGCAGTGCGAAAATGCAATGAAGCCTCCCCTGAGCTCCTCTCCTGCGTGCTGCCCCGTCCCGTTCCCTCAGCGGCTCCCCATCACACCCCGCACAGCTCCCTGCCATTCTCTGCACGCATTCCGGAAGCTCGGTGTCATCCTTGCCCAGAACTGAACACAGCACTCGTACCGTTAGTACCGACTGTACCGTACAGTCAATTAATTTTCAAGTTCCACAGTTGTAACCTGCATTAACATTAATCAGAAGCAATATCGGGGTGGATTTTTTGGCTGCTTGTGTTCTTGGTTTTACAGCCTGGAGGTGGTTCGGGTTCTGTCACCTTTGCTGTTGGTTCCTGCTGGACATCACCGCTTCAGGATTACAACTTTCATTAATAAACTCCTTTGGTATTTTTAAATGCCTTACAATATTTATAGGCCTGGGGTGGAGACGTTCCCTCTGGGAGGGCAGAAACAAGCCTGGAAAAAGCACCGAGTGTCTTTGAGACAGGGGATGTGGCAGACTGCCCTTTGTCACTGGTAAAGGCTGCTGGAAGGCAGGGCGAGAAAAAGCCTTTGGGTTTTGCTGCATAGCAGGCTCTCCATGTGTTGCTTGTGGAAATGCTGTCCTACAGTAGGTTTTCACTCCTTTGAAGTTGTTAATTTGGTGTGGATTCTGTCCATCTGATACGGTTCCTGACGGTAAAGCCGCATGCTGAAGCGTTGACCCTGGGATGCCATACACGAAGTTGGAGAGGAGGTGACACCAAGTCCCCATGGGCAGCGGTTGCAGTGTGACCCATGGCCACAGGCTGGCCAGGCTGCGCAAGGCTCGGCGGTTCCACGCGGCCGTGGGGAAGCTGTCCTCAACGTGGTAAGGCTGGGAGAAGTAGAGGCAGAGCCTGGTTTCTGAGTGCTTCAGCAAGAAGTTGTAGATTTTACTTATGCAGCAGTGGTAAGCCTCATTACAAGGAGAGTAATTTGAATAGACTGTGATGCAGTCAGTGTTTCCATAGGCATGTATCACTGCATCCAGATAACCGTCTGCCTCAAACAGCATGGATTCCGGGTGGTTGCCCTGCTCAGCACAGCTGCTGGTGTGGCCTTTTTGGACTACAGTGCCAGAGAAGCTCCTCAGTTCGTAGAAGAGAAGGTGGTGGGTTTGTGGATGTGCTGTGCTTCTGCATGGGAATCCAAAAGCCCTCAGAAACTCTGTGTAAGGAACTCTTGCTTCTTCACCTGTCCGTATGTGATAGGGACACTTAGCACAGGTTTGGCTCTGTGTCTGCCAGCGGTAGGGCTTTACCACAGTCCCCTGGTTTGTGAGATATTCTTGGAAAATTTTCTCTCCTGGGTTCATGTTCTGTTAGAATTCTCCCTGCTTATGTGCTGTAGAGCTAACAGTCCTGGATAAAAAAAGTGAAAATAGTATTGCAATTTAATCCTTTGATTGCTTTTCCACATAAACTGCAAAAATACTAGTAGATAGCCACTTCCAAAATGTATTGAAACTCATAACCCGGATTGGAATGTTGATCCACAACGCAGAGAACAAAGCTTTCTTGCTGCCTGAAAGCCATTCTGAGTTTACAAACCAGCCTTTTTGCTAAAAACATGAGGCAAAAATATTTATCTGGCTTCTGCCCTTTTTTCCCCAGACAGGAGAGGCTGCATGGTGAAAACAGCCCTACTTTTCCAGAGTTAGCAGGTGAGTTTTTTGCAATCTGGCAGAACGAACAAATAAATACCAACCAAAGGAAAAAGAATAAAGCTATAATTACCATCTCAGCAGCTCCAGCTCAGGGCTGTAGTAAAAATCTTATGGTAAATATCTTATTTCCTTCACTGGCTTTTTAAGATGATGGTTCAGAGTTTCCACACCAGTGAATATTGCAAGCTTTCTTGTCCAAGCTGCTTGATGAAAAAGAAAGTCACTGCTTCTTGCTGTGGTATGGCAGCTCAGCTGCAGAAGGGTCTTTCCCAAAGGTGGTGCCTTTGCTCCACTTGTGCTAGGGACAGCAGGCAGGTTCCTTTGGCTGTGTGCAGGTGCCCGGTGCTAGGAGATGGGAATACAAACAGGATTTTCTTTCCTACCTCCAGCCACCTGCGGTGGTTAAGCTGCTGTTCTTTGCCTGTCAAGATCTGTTTCCCGCTTCAGAAAGCTTCCTTTGTTTCTTTAGTGCTGCTTTGATATAAGATTTTTACAGCTGCGGGATGGATGTTTTTCTAATGAATGTGTTACTAAATTCGATTCTAGGTCACTTATTTCTGTGTGTTCCTGCCTGTTGTGCCAGGTGAGCAGAGAGCTCCTGTTTTACTTCTGCTTTCATTTGAAGGCAGCAGTGTTGCCCCTTCATTTTTGCCCTGTAACTGAAGCAAACAGCAGGCCGTTCCGTGAGCAAGGTGTTTCCTTTGCGTGGGCAGAGCTCCATGTGTGTGCAGATGTGAATGTTGTGAGGATGGGCAGCTTCTGAGGCAGATGATTGATTTTCCTCCCTGCCACTTGAACTGAGTCACTCACCATCCCTGGATTCAGTTTAATTCTGTCACTACTTTTCTGGATTTACATTTTTTTCCATCTGCATATTTTATTTATTACAGCTTGCTTCTGCATTCCACGCTGTGTTGTCCTCTGTCACTATTTCATTTTCTTCTTAAATTACTAATGATTCATTTGCTTTGTTTTCCACTCCTGACTCCACGCCAACAGCCATCTGCTTTCCTGTGTTGGGGCTCTTTCCTGATCTGGGCCATTGTTCTGTTTTTATTCAGATTACTTCTAAAGATTGGCTTCCTGACATCAAGAGTGCTGCATTTGTCATTGTTGATGTTTCTATACAATTTTTGATGCCCATGATGACTGTGCACTGCAGTGTATTCATGGCAAGGGTGAGCATATCCAGAAAATTAAAAAAGTGTGTTTGCTGCCTAACATTTGTTCAGAGGAGGGCCACAGAAATGACCCAAGGGATGGAACGCCTCCCTGTGAGGACAGGCTGAGAGCCAGGGCTGTGCAGCATGGGGAGGAGAAGGCTCTGGGGAGGTCTGAGAGCAGCCTGTCAGTATCTCAAAGAGGGGCTGTAAGAAAGGAGGGATAAACACTTCAGCAGGGTCTGTTGTGTTGCAGGAGGCAATGCAACACTGTTGTGATAGGACAAGGGGAAAGGGTTTCAAACTATAGGAGGGGAGGTTTAGACTGGATATAAGGAAGAAGCTTTTTTGATAAGGGCTGTGAGGCAGTGGCATGGGCTGCCCAGAGAGGTGTGGGTGCCCCATCCCTGCAGACACCAAAGTCAGGCTGGATGGGCCATGAGCACTGATGGAGCTGTGGGTGTCCCTGCTCAGTGCCGGGGAGGTTGGGGCAGATGGCCTTTGAAAGACCCTTCCAGCTCAAACGATTCTATGATTCCATGATACAAAGAGCAGGACTGAAGAAAGGAATGTTTTTCGTCGTGGAGGGGCGTTACGAGACCACCTCTGCAGCTTATCTGGAGGTCGCCTCCCTTCAAAAAGCTGCGCGGCTCTGGTAAGGCTTCCGTTCCCTGTCCCTGCCGGCGGAGCTGGGTGGCCGCACGGTGGCAATGTTGCCCACCAGAGGTGGATCAAACTTAGGGCTTGTTGACTCCGTTTCATTGCGTTTAAAGGAATGCCACCAGAGAGACCTAAAATATTACATCTCTCTCTATTACTTGGTGATTTGGCCAGATCCTAGCAAGCTTTCCATCTTTCTCCTAATAGCGCTGAATCCTTACCCAGTGGCAGTCAGATCCCACAGTACCCCATTTGCTAGGTTGGTTGGGACGGTGCTGGCAGGACCGAGTGCATTCCTGTGTAAACTGCAGCTCACAAATCATTTTAACTGATGGATGGATGCCCGTGCGTGTGGATGTGTGTGTACATACATGTGCATGTGCATTAAGCAGCTAATGGGAGCACACGTCACTCAGCTGTCATGCAGAAAAAAATGCTGTTTCCACTCACAAATATATTTAAAAATATTGAATGGTTCTTTAGCATTAGTCATCTTCTAAATAGTTTATAAATCTGACCAAAAGGTTAAAATACAGGCTGGTGCAAATGGCTTTCTCTGTGGTATTTCTGCTGTTTAGCGTTACTTAGATCTTGTGCAGGAGAAACTGTGTAAGTGGCTCAGCGATCCTGATGTATCTGCAGAAGTAGGAGGTGCTGCAGTTCATAGTTTAGATAAGTTTGAAATTTGAAATTGACGTGGTTTCAGGCTGGGAAATAAAAAATGCAGGTACTCCAAACAACCCCTGCCTTTTAGGAGCTCTTGACTTCAGAGTTTGCAGCCCTTAGTTCTGTGAAAGAGGAATTTTGCCTGCTCTCTGTCTTATTTTGCTCTGTCGTTGTTTCTGAGATGGCTTTCCCAGTGCTTCCCTGCACGTGCACAGCCAATAGGCTGTTCCACGTTCTCAGAAGGAATGCTACATTTTAAACATTTAACCATAAGTCAGGCTGATAGGAGAAGTACCGTCTCCATCTATCAGTGTAATTGCCATGACCTGATGCAGAGGATCCTGTGGAGTGGATACAACCAGGAACTCAAAACATATGTTAAGGAATGAAAGACACCCCTGTCTCCTCCAGAAACGTAACAGGGGGAGATAAGGATATAATTATCATTAAAAAAAGTAGTTTCACTTATTACTAAAACACAGCCGTCTCTGGGGCAGAGGGCAGTAGCTGTTTAATAGTGCTCCACAACGCAGCATAAGCATTCACAGGAGGAACCAGAGAGGAATGCTGTATCCAGTTAAAATCACAGGGGAAACTTACGTGGTCAGAATGTAATTACTGAGGTTGGAAGTTAGCCAGGAGACAAGCCATATGTTCTGCTCCTAGGGAAAAAAGGCGCAACGAGGGCCCTGCTATTTTTTTGTCCAAATATTGGCTAAAACCTGGGATTGCTTTGATATACAGAGATGCTGATCCATCCCAGTGCGGGCAGCTTGGAATTCAGTGATCATTTACTGGTGTAACCATTGTAAACTTGGGATTCTTTGATTTATGAAGATGTCTTCTGGAAGCAAAGTCGCACGCATTGATTCAAGACTAAATCAGGATTAGGCCAAAGCTATTTTTCTGGAGTGTGATTATATGGAAGTATGAGCATTTTTTTCTTCAATGACTGAAACATGCTCTACTTCCATAGTCTCACACCAACGTCGTTCTGTTTCTGTGGGGGATCTGCTGCTTCCCCCCCTGGCACTGCACTCCTGTACGAGAACGGTTCCTTTTTTTGTTGCTGAAATACGAGTGTTGAAATTCTGTAGCACTTCTTAGTACAGTTTGGTTCAAAATAATCTCTGTTGGAAGCATTTCACACATGACTTCATTCAGTAAGAAGTTTATCTGAGTTCAAAGTACAGAGGAGTCACATGGCCCTTACCCAGCCAGGGCCTTGAAGTTCTTCTGCAGTCGTAGGATTTTAAAAACTAGGGGCAAAGCCAGCGAGGGTCTGGGGCACAAAAGCGACAGGGCTGCATATGCTTTGCCTATTTAGGATTTGGAACTAGTAATCCTGCAAAAGCAGCAAAAAAAAGAAGAGGAGAAAGATGTATTTTGTACCAGAAGTGTTTAAGAAAGGAAAAAAAAAAAACTTTCTGCTTCTTGTCGAGAGTGTTGTTGATTTGTTGGGTACCAGAGCAGTACATGTTATCAACTTACTGCAAAATCATTCTTTGTAGCTGAAAGTCACCTACTGTGTGCATGAACTTTGGAAGGGATGAATGTTGTGTTGAAGATGTGCGTTGGATGTGTTGGGAAATGTAAGCTAGTGAGAGCTGAATGGTGTGACTGCAGAGTTGTGGTGCCTGGGAATGTGACGTGCTGAGGGCTGGCTGGAAGTGATGCGTTTCAGTTTTGTTGTTCCCAGTTTTGCTCCATTAGGGGAACTGAAAATTAGATCCCCTTGTTCTACCAAGTCTACATATGTGATCAAATTAACAAATGTGAGGGCTTCTGCTGATGGCACTGGCACTGTTTATGTGCATGAAGTTAAGCAGATGTGTAAATCTTTGCAGGGTACAGGGCTAGAACAGTAACAGCTGCCAAAGATGATTTAGTTATTGTAGGAAGGAATGTACTGGCTGCTCTGCTTTTCCTATCACAACAGAGTCTGTCCCCTTTAGATACTGGAAGGCCGCTCTCAGGTGTCACTGGAGCCTTCTCTTCTCCGTGCTGAACAGTCCCAGCTCTCTGATGTCAGAAAAAAAGATGTTGAATGACTCCATATGCCATGATTCTCAAATAAATTAGGACCCAAATTTACACTGTTATGATGTCCAACCTTCAGCAGTTCCTGAGCCTGGGGTGAAAGTTCAGCCACTTTTACTGGAATAAAGTGTCATCTGCCTTCGTTTACCAACTCTTTCAAACCTTGAAAGACTTTTCAAAACTGGCAGAAGTGAAAAACACTGAAATTCTTTGGAGTAACCTGATTCTGTGAGCTGGATTCCTGTCTCAAGGGCTAAGTATGAGTTTTGCAAGCAAAAGGTTGTCATCTGTAGTTCATATTTGTTCATATGGCTCTCTTTCAGGTAGAACAACGTTCTTCAACCACATCCAGGAACAACCATAGTATATCTTACGTTGGAAAGGGCCCTCAAGGGTGATCGAGTCCCGCTCCTGGCTTAGAGAACACTGAAGTGCCTAAGGTAATTCTGCCTTGTTTGGGTGGCTTATACTGACATGTTTCTTCCTGTGCATCACTGATTGTCTCATCGCTTACTTCTGCTTTGGCTTCATCTGCAGCAGTGCAAGGGGTCTGGTGCTCTAAATCACCACTATCTCAGAAAAACTCACAGTTTTGACTGGATTTGGTAGAGTTCTTGCTCATGACAGTGTCATTACTGGTTTTCTGTTGTGAAGAGGAATTATTGAAGAGGAATTTTAAGGACCCTGAACTTGCTTCCTCTTCTGCCAACACAGGTGGGAGCAGGGATGGCATCCATGTTGGTAAGATTTGCATGGATGGATGAGGTGCCCGATCCTGCAGTGCGCAGCTCAATACTATACCCTGGTCTTGTGCCTCCTGCTTCTCTGGGTTTCCAGTCCTCCTTCTCTCATATAATTTTCTCTTCCTGGCAAGGTCGTGCTCCTCTTAACCTGTCCAAGGCTTTTGGAGTTCTTTAGCTTTCAAATAAATCTTGTTGTTTTCTGAAGAATGCTGATCCACAATATCCTTCCGTCATCATCTTCTGACTTTAGCTTTCAGTCTTCCTCTTTTCAAAGAAATCCTTTTTTGTAGCTTCTTCCTGGAATCTAGCTTCAGAGTCCTTTCCTAAATCTTCAGGGTGGCAGTCCTGGGACCTTTCTTGTCCCCTTCCTCAGGCCTTGGTCAATAATTTCTTCTGGTGGCTTCTTCCAACCCTCTGCAGGAAGGCCTTTTTCATATGTATGTATGCTGTCTGGCTCTTACTTCGTTGGCTTTCTCTGCAGGCAAGGGACAGGTTTTCTCAGCTTTCACTCCTCCTTTCCTGAGGAGGGCATGATTGCACACTCTGACACGGATGGATGATCAGAACCAGACATTTGTGTGCTCAGGTTTCAGGGAGCCGTGTGGGCACAGTAAACAAGAGTTGTTTGCTTTATATTCCTGTCCAGCAATCTCCTTAAAGGCTAAAACACCTTTGGTTTGTGAAGCTCAGAACATACATATGTCGGTCTTTTGTGCTAGAAAATACTGTCCTTGAGTCTTCATTCTCCCAGAGATCATAAAATGGAATCGTAGCATTTGCTGCAAGGAGTTTTGTTAAATTGTGCACAGTTCTTGAAGTGAAGACTGCTGAAGAGGGTGTGATGTTGAAATGGGGGGCAGAGTGGGATCTTGATCTGTTATTTATCACCATCCTAACATCTGACCACCCAAAAAATATTATGGAAAGAATATGAAACTACAGCTTTCACTAGACAGAGATGGGTGGTTCAGGTTTTGATTATTCTTTTTCTCTTGCTTTTTGCTTAAGGATGAATTGCTGAAAGTTTGGTTAGTGGTTTGCCAGTTTTCGGATAACGTTCACTTGTTGCAGTCGGTTATTTCTTTGCTTGCATATGGGAACATTCTGACTCCAAGCTTAAAAGGTGTAACCAACCGCATCATAAAAATGAGAAAATAAGTTTCATTATTAACTGATTAAGAACTCTGTCTGTCAGTTAGTTTCTAATACATATTGAAGAGAAGGAAAAAAGAGACTGCAATTTTCTGGATTAGGCAGAGGTAAAACCAGAGAAAATGAAAGGCAAATTGGGTTTTCTGGCTTTAGAATATTGTCTAAAATAAAGCAGGAAACTCTCGAGACAAGCATAAGCTGTAAGTACCTTAGAGCAGGAAATGCCAGCAGCCCTTCTTCATATTTCATGTTCTCTATGGCATCTTGAGATGCACACCGTCACATCCATTTGAATGGCACTCCTCCTCCTCCTGACACCTGTCTGCAACACTCATTTCAGTGGCCTTCCTTACACTCTTCCTACTCACCTCCCCAAGGAATGGGAGTGCTCTCCTCCTGATAGCTCTCCTCTGGGTGTTGCTCCCATTAGGCTGTAGAAGTGGGCCATCTCCTTAGTCCTGTTTCAAGGAGGCGATGCTGCAACTTTTTGCATTGAAATGCAGACTTGTCTCGTAGCAGCAAGGGGTGCAGAAGGGGAATGACAAATAAGGAGTGTTCCAAGTTTCATAGGGTGACTAGTTTAAACGTTAGGATTGTAAGAAACATAAGGAAAAAGACAGGATTTTGTTTGCTTTTGGTGATTTAAAAAAATAGCTTTCCATTGAGTGTGATCACAGTACAGATCCTAGGCTGATAATTTCTTCCCTATTACTTTATAGACTGTTTCCAGTATGCTGTGATTGTCAAACAGTTGGGCAACTTTCCTCTTAACCTATGAAAAAAAAAAAAAAGTGAACTTGCTAAGAACCTCTATTTGTAGACAGAAGGCCAAACAGAAAATCTAGAGGTGAAAAAAGAAGAGAATTTGTCTTTTTTAAAGTTAGAATATTTCTGAGTTGTGTTCTATTTAGCTGTCACTTTTTTATAGGACTGAAAAATGCAGTAAGGGTATAAGTCTGACTCTAATGAAACACATGAAGCAAACAGAAAGAAGAAATGACTGCAAACAGTGACTGTATGGTACCACAGAATCACAGAATGGCCTGGGTTGGAATGGACCTGAAGGACCATGAATCTCCAACCTCCACATTTAATAGCAGCCTTGAACAGCTCCAGGGATGGACAGGGCATCTACAGCCTCTCTGGGCAGCTGTTCCAGCACCTCACCACTCTCACAGCAAACAACTTCCCCCTCCCTCAACTTCAAACCATTTCCCCTTGTCCTGCTCTTATTTACCCTTTCAAAGAGTTAACTCCCCTTTGCCACATTCCTATTTAAAATGAACATAATCATTGGACTCAAAGAGCCGTTCTTCATTCTTAGAAAGTATCAGTTCAGAAAATTAATTGAGGTTTAGTACCAAATGATCAGCATGACTACAGATTGCTTCAGTGAAGATCAACAGAGCTAGGCTGGTGTCCAGAAGGGCTGGGAAAGTTTTACCAGTACTTGTCCTAAGCATTGTGAGAGAGGCAAAAGTATTCATTTGTACTCTTGCATGACCCATGAGCTGTGTATGTTTAGGAAATTTCCCCAGTATTCTGTCCAATTTGATCTCACTTCCAGCTGTCAACCTAAAGGGCATTTCCTTTGAAATGAATGGAGTTGTGCTGGCAGAAAAGCAGAGTAAAGTTCTGACTACGCCCCGGTGATGGCATGAAGCAGGCAAATCACAGTCAGTCAGTGCAATTAGGGGTGAGTACACCTATCACCTCCCCCTTCCAAACCAGCTGCCAAGGCATTCAGATCAAACAGACTGACAAACACTGATTGTGTATCAACAAGGAGGAGGAGGAGGAGGCCAGAACGAGGTGTTCTTTGGGAATACCCAGTCGTGCCTGTAGGTGTTTTGTCTGGGGGTTTGGGCCTGGGTGTCCCAGTCAGCTGCTGCTGCCCTTGTGACCTTTGGAGTTATTTACAGAATTGGTCAACAGAGAACCGAGAAATAGGACTGTGTGGTGCCTGTTTCCAAATGGTTTGGTGGGGCTCTGTTATTTCGGGCTGGTTGCATCCCTCCCCTAGCCATTAAAGCAGGAGCAGAGTGCAGACAGAGCCGCTGGTTTTTCTCTATTTAGCTGAGCCGTGTTCTTTCAATATGCAGATACGAGCGTAAATAACACGATTCAGAATCTGCTGGTCTCTTGCAGAATAAGACTTTTTATAGTGTAGGAAAATCTGCTTTCAATTTCTATTGTAAGGCGTTATTTTAGTCAATGAAAACAAAGTGTGCTTGGGAGGCTGCCTAGAAGACATGTGATTTCAGGGCATTGCTATTTTCTTTTTGATGAGAAAAGAACTTGCTTTTTTCTTCTATGTCATGGTCGGATAGAGTGATGTATTCAGTGTGGGTGATGGGAATTCATTCCGACTCCTTTGATACGTGTAGGGCAGCTCCACACGGCCACTTCTTGAATGGGGGAAGCTGTTTCTGGAAAAAAAACTGAAGTATTTTATTTAGGCTAACTAAAATTCATGTAAACCACCCGACTTCTGTTAGTTGGGTAAAAATTGCAGTGTGGATCTCATTTCTGGTTATGTACAGTGTTCAAATTAAGCTGGTTTTTATTCAAAATCGTGTAGGAGAGAACAGGGCAATTCCTGGTATAACTGATGGACAATGGGAGGCTGGACATTCATGTTACTTGCACTGCTGATTAGCTTGGAGTACAGCGAAGAAGCAGAAGTGGAAGTGGATGAGAACAAACAGAAATGTGGGAGTATCACTGGCTGTGCAGTGATTCTTATTTACAGCATAAAGGACTTCCTCTCTCTCCATTTTCTACCCCCTTCTCCCTTTTGCCAGTGTTAAACTGAAGAAGAATTGCATGACCTCATTTTGTTTCCTACGTGATTTCTTGACCAAATCTGTTGAGGTTTCCTGTGTTCTCAGCATGGTGTCTTGTTTAGTGGTAGTAGGCGAACCTCAAAAGGTTCAGATTGCAGATGCAGATCAGATAAGCAATGAAATTATTTATTCAAATTAAGCCTCAAGGGTCTGCAGTCTCATCCTTCCTGCTCCTAGTTATGTTGAAAATGTCTCAAAGCCTCTCTCTGATATTTCTGTCCAGATATCCCAGACACTGTGTGGTGTAATGTTTGTGCTATTTTAGAGTAATAAACCTGTGGGTGAGAAATGTCTTTTTAATTTTTTCTTTCTTTGGAATTTGACTATTTCCAAAGTATCCATGCCTGTTCTGCTACAAGACCCTTGTTGCAGGACTTCTAAAACACTTTTACAAATACCAATGGAATGGGCTGTACACTTCTCTGAGCTACAACTACAAAGTCACAATAAAACTCTTTTTCTGTTCACTGTTCAGAGC
This sequence comes from Tympanuchus pallidicinctus, assembly GCF_026119805.1. NCBI lineage: Eukaryota > Metazoa > Chordata > Aves > Galliformes > Phasianidae > Tympanuchus > Tympanuchus pallidicinctus. Next base: position 26,455,596 of record NW_026294791.1, read on the forward strand.
GACAAACTGAGGTACAGGTGAGTTACTGACTGAGCCAGGAAAGAATCCAGATTCTTCCAGGTTTGTGTTAGCAGCAAGGCTAACTTTCCTCACAACAGCAGTTTCTTCACTGCCCCAGTGCTTGTGTGTGCCAGCTGTTCCCATTCCAAGCCAGATGTAAATATTATGATGTAGCCTTCTCACATTCCCCTAGATTTGACCCCTAGAGAAATACATCAGAGGACTGTAGGTCAGCATCACATCTACAAAGATGGGGGAAAAAAAAAAAAAGAAAAAGACTATTTCAGAGAACCCCAGCATCCCCTGCAATCTGCTGAGTCACATAGCACCACCAGGTGAGCAGGTCCTGAGTCAGATCTGACAGCCCATTTGGTTGTCCTTCTAACCAGCATACTGCAGGTATGCTTCTAATTGATGTCAATGGCAGGTTCTGGACTGAGGTTGTTTTTTTGTGTTGTTGCTTGTATATGAAATAACAGCCTCATTCTTTCCAGGTTTTGCTCTGCTGGCTCCTGGGAGTGTTTACAATATCCTGCACTACGATACTGCAGTGCTGCTGTCTGCTGCAGGCTGTAGCTGTGTGTGTGGTTGATCGCTGGATGTGAAGCATGGTGGCTGTGGTGTGAGCTCCTTCCCACCTGCCTAGCACAAACAGGAGGGCTGGATCTAGTGGCAGTAGAAGTAGTGGGTGAGCTGGAAGAGTCGGGCTGTTGATTCCCCTTCCTCACAGCTCCAAAGGATGTGATCTTTTGGGAGTGTGCCTCAAGGACTCCATTTCCTTGCGTGCCATTATTTTCTACAAGGCCTAGCCAAGAGGAGGAACTGTATGCTTTTTCCTTTTTGAGTGACACCAGATACCCTGCTCTGCTTCTAAGATTGGAGTTGGCAGAAGCTCTGCAGAGAAGGAGGCTCTGAGCTCTGCTGTCTTCCTATCTGTGGTTGGGTGACGCATTACTGAGGTGGATACAAAGCCTCAGAGCGGAGGACCTCAGCCTTTTGATTAGGGAGATGTGAATTCAGTTCCCAAGTTAGCATTTGGGCTTAGACCTGCACTGCACGGTGTGATTGATGTACGTGGAGCGGTAGCCTGGAACGTAAAACCTTAACATTTCTTCAGCTGTTTGCTCCTAATGGCTGTTCAGGTAGGAGCATAAAGATTTTACAGGCAGTGAGCTGCCAACAGAACCTACTGACTAGAGCAAAGAGCGACAAGTCAGTGTTTCTAGGATCTGTTCCCAGCTCTTGCACAGAGCCAATCCCTCCCAGTATTTTAACTGCTAGTGTTTCAGTTCCTGCTCTGTGATGTTCATCCTTGTAACAGTTCATTCTTGCTTCTTAGAGAGTTGTGGGATGTTTAATCCAGTAAAAATCCGTGAAACGTGAGGAGACCTGATGAGGAATGTTAGCAAACGCTGAACTTTTGAGAATGCGATGAGTTGTAATGTCCTAAATTGTTCTGGAGTTAACAGTGGGTCCTTTGTGCTCATGTGGTTTGCCTACCAAGCCAGATCATAACTGCAGGTAATTCACTGTTCTGCACAACCTTTTGATGCACTTCTGTTGAAGGACTCAGTGTAAAATCATATCCTTTATAGAGAAATTAAAACAGATTTGATTGTGAGAAATGTACATCTGGCATAGTCATGCCTTTTGCAGAGGGCTGGGGCTTTTGTATACCAGAGTGGGAGAAAAATCTTAGTGTGATCAAGGAAATACCTCAAGATCTGGAATTTTCTTTTTCTTAAGCTTTCTAATGCTTTAGCAAGGCTATGTCTGGATTTCTCATCAGCTCTTAAGAGTACCTTGAGTAATTCATAACAGCACTTGAAAAGACAATGCAGGGCAGCTTGTGCATGTTTGTTAGGTGCTGGTGTTGTGATACTTGGTTTTACTTACATACATAAAACTATACCAATTCTAAAGGTGGGTTTTGTCAGATGTGAGTGCCAGGTAGTTGACCTCTTCTATCTCTGTTTTAGGTGTAAGTTTTCAATACCTGACCCTTTAAAATGCCGTGGTTCCATTTTGATGCCAGTGTAGAATGCACCAGATGAAGTGTTTTGCTGCCTCTGAGTTTCTCAACCTACACAGTGCGTTGTACTGCTTGTTGTGCACAGGGCTTTTTGCTCTTTAGTGCCATAGCCCACTGCTTCCCTTTCCATGATCACAGTTGTTAGTGGGTATTGTTGTATGTATTTGTTAAGTGTCCAATGTGACTGCTTTTGCTCTATGGACTCCATTAGATTTCGTCCTCTGTGAGGACATGGCTGCAGCTGGATGGTTGCCTTCTTGTGGGCAGATGGATTGCTGGGATAGCATAACACTTTGTCTGGTCTGGAAGAGGGAAGGAATGGTGGATGACCAGCCAGGACATATATCCACTTCTGAGTTATCAGAATTTAATAGTTTGCCATCTCTGTGTGAATGGAAATCACACATGGCCTGTGTGTTAGTTCAGGACTGTAAACCACTGTGAGTCAACCAGTGTCAAATCTGTGCCTGGTTCTGCTGGAGGAGCCTGAATTTCAGTTCTGTAAAAGCTTTGTGAAAATCTTTAGTGTGACTTTTATAGTTGTCCAAGTTGGCCAAGACACACATTTTTGAGGTTTTAAGGTATTTTTTAGGGTTTGTTTGCTTGTTTTGTGTACAGTTGTGGCTGATCTCTTCTAAAATGTTTCCTGATTTCACTTTGCTCCAAAGCATTGCCTCATTTTCCAAGGATATTTTTGAATTCTTTCTAATCTCCAACCAACACTACTTATTGGCATGAGCAAGTAAGGATAACTTCCTGTAGCCTGTATTTCATTGGAATTTTGAATCGCTTTGCGGATATCAGCTCGGCTTAGCAGAGCAGTAGATGTTCCCCAGGTAGTAATGTGAACGTCATAAAATCAGTGCTTGGATGGAAAAGAGAATTTCTTTCACGACCCCACTGTGAGAAAGGGTTCCAGCTGGAGCTCCAGAAGTTTCTCCTCCACTTTCCTGTTGCAGTCCAGTTGGCACAGACAAGCTGCTCGAGTGGCCAGTGGTGGCCATGCAGCGGTGACCATGCAGCCCAGCTACGGCGTGTGCTGGTTGTTGCGTGGGAAGGAGAGGAGGGTTGGGGTGTTTGCAGGGGGCTCGGGTCATGTTGGGAAGGTTGGAAGGAGTCACACATCAGGAGGAAGCTGGGTCTCATTCATATGTATAGCTGATTTGCTGCAGCTCCATGTTAGTGGATTTCTAGACAATCCAAGTCCCTGAGTTCCTCTGTATTTTTTCCAAATATGAGGCTTGCTGAAATCTATCATTTATGCTCTCACATGTGTTTTTACACACTCCCAGCCCCAGAGGCCAGAACTAATGAAGCCTGGTTTTCTACTGCTTAGTGCTTTCGGACTGATTGAGGAGGTTTATGCTCCGAATGCATTGTTTCACAAGGATGGGGCGTTTTTATCAACAAAATGCTAGAAGCCCTCTTCTTTCCATCTGTAGGTTTCCATGAACCATACAGTGGCTTAAATTTCTGTTAAACTTGGCTTGAATCCACTCTAGGGGGGAGAGTGGCAGGCAACATGACTGTAGGAACACAGGGAAATCAAGTTGAAGAAGAAAGAGTGAGTTGATCTAATTCCTTCAGTGTTGTTCTACAGAGTTAGCCAGCTGAGCTCGCAGGGCAAGGCTGATTCCTGACACTTCCCACTATCTCATCAGGTTCTGGCCACTTTGGTTAAGAGTTTCACAACTTCCTACTAGCTAAACCTCTGGGCTTTGAGTTTCTTCAACATGTACATAATGCTTTTCCAGCTGTAGGACTTAGGAATAATCAGGTTGCACTTGTCACATCCTGAGTTCCTTGTTCAACAGATTTTGGATATTTGGGTAGATAGTATGTGGAAAACAAGCAGTGAGTGCTGTACCTGGGGGATGCCCAGGTAGGTCAGCAGCTGCATGTCCTGGGGCCTGCTGAAGCTGCTGCTGTGTGGGTACTTTCACAGATTTAGTGACAGCTTTCTTTGCAATGGAAGCGTGATAAACCTGAAAAAATCCCTCTTTGATTAAATATTGTTTAAGATGATGTTTACCCAGTTCTGCTCTGTATTGTTGCTGGCCTGAATACCTAGATCAAAGGAGGCTGTAAAACAATTCCTCAAATAATTGAGGAAGAAAAGGTAAAGCAGTGACCTAGATAAGAAACATTTTTACCAGTACAATAACCGTACCAAAGGCATGGAGTGGGACTCCATAGTCCCCTGTGTCTGTCTCCCATAGAGACTAATTAATTTTTGCTGCATATTTTTGGTGTACCTGTGAAACATCTGCATTAGATTTGGATGTTATTCTCTCATTCTTTATAAGCATGGGAGAACGATAAAGCTATGGAGGGTAAAACATTTGTTGTTGTAAGACTGTGATAGCAGATGGGTACTGGAGTATTCTGATCCTAAAATGAGACGTAACTTGAATGCGATGCATGTTGTGACTTCTAATGTTAAGCCTTTTTATTAACTGTGGAGTAACGGGCAAGTTACATGCCCTGCATGTTATAGGCAGTGTGTTTCGTTTTAACCTACACTGATTGTACATAATGTGCAGGTTGGGTGCAACATTCATTTAATGTTAATCGGCATTTTACACAGTCAGTTGGATGTTACTTTGGAGTATTTGTTTCCATTCTCCTCTTTTAAAGGCTTTCCTCATCCCCCAGCTGAAGCCTGAACCGGAGGAACCTGCAGTGTCCGCTGAAGTAGTCTGAGGGCTGGCAACAGGTTGCAGTGAGGGAAATGTAAGGTAATCAAGAAAAAGATTGGGGGAGAAAAGGAAATGGAGTTGTGCTGTCATTCAGTGTGATGGGAGTGCTGCCACGACACAGCCTCAGGAAAAGGATGGGCTGCAAATTCCTAAGCGTTGGAGGTTTAGCACTGCTATCTGTCCCTTCTTCCTTCCCCACTCATCAAACCTAGAAAGTAGTTAAGGGTTAGTTAGTATTATCTAGGTGTGATTAGAGATGAGGAGCAATTAAAAAGATCACATTTCCTTAAAAGGAAGAAATGAGCAAAGCTGAAAAAAAGAAAAATGCAGGGCTGGAGTGTTATCCCATATCAGTGTAGTAAAGAACAAATACATAACCTTGCCTGAACCGAATTATCAGCCTTTCCTGACTTCCCTGGAAATTTAGATGTTGGGTGTCTTCCAGAACCCGGCTACGATCTCAGATGCTTTGCGTTTTGAGATTTAAATGCGAGGAAGTTAGCAAGTAATATTGGGATTTTCAAATTAAAGCCCAAGAAGCAGTCTGATTTAGAATAGCAGGACTTCATGGCTGTAATCCTTGGATTAAACGTTGGCTTTCTCTACACGTCCAGGCAGTGTGTTTCTCAGGGGGAAAAAACAATCTATCAAAACAGACTCGAAGCTGGGAGAGATGTGATGATAGCTGCACAGCCAGGATGGCTTTTCTACATGGTGGAAAGGGATTTAAAGTAAATCTCTTGGTGTTCAGATGAAACTGGACAATATCCTCATGTGTCTGAGCGACAGCTGTTAGGATTACAGCCACATAATTATCAGCCCCACCTGGCAAGTTCTCCCTGCTCCCCAGTGCAAGGATGATATAAACATAAGAGTTGAAGATAATGCAAGCCTTACTTGCTGTTTTCTAGGTTTTAGTGGAGTTACTGGGGGATCCACATTCAGGTGTTCAAGATAGAAAATTATTTGTCTTCAAATGAAAGACAGGGCTTTCTGGGGAATAAGTAGGACGTTCTTCACAAAAAATGCTGAATGGGACAAAACAGTGATGTATGGCAAGATGGCATTCCTGGGTCGCTTGGCTTAGGATACACATCTGGCCAAGAAAATGTATACTCTCACCTTGAGACATCAGTCAGGTGGTGATTCAGAAGCAGCATCTGTTGCTCTGTATTAACGTTATTTTTGGAGGCTGTGTTTAGGTTCAGACGTTATAGCTGCTCAAGCCCAGGCCATTCCTGCACAGACTTTACAACAGGTCGACTTTTCTCATTATAGTTTTGGTTGCCACTTGGTGGAAAGCCTTTTCCATGGCTCAGTGGTTGGATGAGGTTGTTAATATGTTCTGTGTTACAGGAGAGTGAATGCGTTTACTTAAACACAGAGCTGAAAATAACATCTTACAGAAGTCATCGTGGGTTTCTTTGTCAATGATTCTTTCTTGTTTTCAGCCTCTGTTTCTTTCTGTTTCTTTCTGTAAGGACTAGGCCACCAGGCCTGAGTGGAGAATAGGAAGTCGCTCCAGCTGTTTTCCTTGTGTTGGCACTCTGTGCTGAACAGGAATTGCTGAGCAAAGAACATCATTTCCCCAGAGAGGTTTGCTGGAGTAGCACAAAGCAGTCTGGATTTTTTTTTTTTTTAAATTAAAAGTTCCTGCCAAATGCTATCATCAAGGGTTGGGGGATGAGGGGGAGAAAGAAATATATGAAGTTCAGAGTCCACTTGGAAGAGCAAGAAACCTGCGTGGGACAGCAGAATGGCAATGTGTTCTCTGCTGAATTCTTGGGTTTTAACATATAGCCACTTAGCAGTAAGGAGGACTGTTTTCTTTCCTTCTTTTCTGTGAATCTTAGTTATAAATATTGCTCTTCCAACAAAGTTGGACGATTGTGCAACTTTGCACTTGGTTTTGGACTAACGAGTGGAACAAAAAACAAGCAGAATTCCTTCTCTGAAGTGGGCGCCAAATTATCAACTCACACATCTGCACACTGTGGTGATAAATGCACGTCTGGTCGTGCTTTGCAGTGAGCTTAAATTTTAAGGAAAACAAAAGAAAGATATTAAAGCAGTGGCTTTTTTTGCTTCCTTCTCACATTTCAGAAGAAAGGTTAAAAAAAAAAAAAAAAAAAAAAAAAGCCAAGACATAAAGAATAGTTGACAGGTATTTGGGGGAAGCAAGCGATGGAGGCATTTCATGCCTTGCTGGCCAGGTTTAATCCAGGATAAATCCATGAGAACTGAAGCTTGCTGCCACCTGATGCTGTCTGCTGCTGGATGGGAAGCACATCTGGTGGCTTATTCCAGTCCTCGGGGTGCTGGTGGCCACCTTACAAACTCCTTCCTTGTATTTGATGCTTTCTGATGTTCTCACTGACCGTGTTACTAAATTGCCTTGCATTTGATTAGTCCTCCCTAGGAAGGATTTTGTTGTGGATGCAAGACTGTGTGTTTGAGCTCATACTTTAAAGATCCTGCAAAATTCTTGTAGCATGGAAGGCAGCTGTGGCTATAGCAAGATTGACAAAATGCCTATAATATAGAGTGTATTGTGCTCCTTTGTGGACAGCTCTGCAGTAATTACTTATAGGAAAAGTTCTTTCACAGATCCTGTCAGTATTCTTCTTATAACCTGAAGTGAAAGAATATAATACCCCCTTGACATTTTTTCCCCAGTGTTTTCTAATGTAACTGCATCATCTATGATTGTCTATTTTTGTTTTCCAGTCCAGTTCCTGATCTTCCTGAACACAGTAACATATTGCACAGTTAATCTGCCATTTGTAATACTCCTTTGAAAAGAGTATTCTTCCATCCTGTTTATTGGTGTGTTTGCAGCTGATCTCTGGAGATCAGAGCAGTTGGATTCTGCTCGAACTTTTGTGCTGCTCTGCAACCTTAGCCAAGTTTGAAGGCCTTTCTTGTGTTTTTTAATCTCCTTATGGAGATCAAAGATGAAATGTATGGCTTCATATACCTAAAACACCCGTGTGCAGCATTCAGATGACTCTAAAATAGAAACTTTGAAAACACTTAAGATCCTCTTATATACCCATCACAAAGACATCAACTGCTTTTTTGTTTCTTGATTTATAGTTTTACTTGGAAGCAGACAGTGAGATTTCTCCAAGTGGAGCATTGAGTCGTTACGTGTCTTTTTACTGTCGTGCCGCCGTTCAATTCCTGCTTTTATATAAATAATCTTTTTCTAACATAATGCACCAGACTTGGATTCTCTTTAAAATTTTCCACTCTGCTGACATCTGAATGCGAGAGGATTTCCCCTTTGCAGAGTTTTGTTTATATTTTTATTTCACTTTTCGGGCTTCAGTAGAGGTAATCTGTAAGGGAGTTGGGGGAGCTTTCAAAACACGGGCTGCTTCCTGTCATTGTCTGGAGTCTTGAGCATTGTGGACTTCCACCTCCTTCCTGACTTTTGTTTCTGGCTCGATGGTGTTGTCTTTAAATAAGTTCAAATAAAAATAAATGTCATAGAGCTGGAAATAGAAACTAGTATCCTTAGATGCAGGTCTTTGCTGTCTGAGTACAATGCTCTAATAATAACAGGTCAACGTAGTCTTAGAGGGTACTGAAGTGTTTACAGCCTGAATTTAATCCTGTCACCTTTCCCTGCAAGCAAACCCACTAAAGTCACTAGCAGCACTTCTTCTAGGAAGTTATATATAAACTGTGGCAACAGCCAAGCAGCAAGATCTCAGCAGTAAGGGATTTCTCTGTAGCTGAGGATGCTACTTCTGGAATTTGATAGAATGTTTAAAAAGGTACAGATCTAAATTACAGCAGATTGTCCTTTGATAATCTACATCACAGTGTGGCATCAAATGGTGTGACTGTGTTGGATATGGCCCTCTGTAGACCCACAGTAAAAAAAACCAACATTGTAATAGTGCCTGAAGGTCACAGCTAGGGTTTGTATCATCTTTTCCTGGAACCTTTGCAAGTGGGTGGAAGACTGTCTCAAAGAACATGATGAAAATGAAAAGGCAGCACAAGGGTAGCACAAACAATAGGAAGGAGGTAGGGCAAAGTCTGAAGGCAAATGCCAGCAAGATTTGTAGATCACTGGTGATATGCATCAATTGCAGGTTTAAACTTTTTCTAACGAAGGAAATGTTGCTGATGTCCCACAGGTACCTCATGTCATTGTTTTGAAATGCAGATGCATTTTGGCATCAAAATAAAGGTGTGTCTTGAAGGTGATTTATCAGTTTGAAATGGTTACCGAGTGCATGTGGGTAACATGCAAAAGGAAAATCCTAGCCGTGCTAGGCACTGCTCTGTGAGAAGGAGCGTCAGCAGAGGTGAAAAGCTTCTAGAAGACTAAAATAAGGAGAGTCAGAGATCAGATTCTGAGGGATCTTAAAAGTGAATATTAAATAACTGTGGGAAAGCAAATCTTAACGCTACATTTCTATGATTTGAACAGATCGTAGAGGGCAGGAATATGAGGTTTGGAAAGCTCAGAGTTTGCAGTAAGTGGAAAACAAGTCGTAATTACATGAAGTGAAAGGTAGAAGCTGAGATGCTGTTAAAACAAGCTATTTTCAGAAGCATGTTTAGAACCCAGTTTCTTAATCTAGAAGTATCCTGAGCAGGGAGAGGAGGTTCTTAGCACTGCAGTTATGTGTGCAAGGCGATCAAGAGGGAGAAGCGGATGTGGTACGTGGGTACTGGCTTAGGCTACTACAGTATCTGTGCTCACTCCAGTATCAGAGGAAGCAGAAATGTAAGAGGGATGAGAGGGGGTGATGGGTATATGTCTGGGCCATTGGCTGTCAGAGGCTGGCACTGTATCTAACAAACATGACTGAGCATCTTCCTTATCTGTGTAATGATCTAATTCAATTGTTGTGTTTTACAACAGAGAGAAACAGAATCGACTCTGAAAGCAAATGCATTTTAAAACTGCTTTTCCACTGTTTTCAAACAGGCACGGATTTCCTCCTCCAGCTACCTGGTTCTTAACAGCTTTAGTAGAGGAAAGCAGAAGAGCAACACACCTGAGCAACACTTTGAGCTGAAGTGCCTACACAGACTGCAGAAGGCAAGTCGCTGCTGTGCATCTCTGACTGTGCTGTATTTTAGGAGACGGAATGGCTAAAAAAATAGAAATAAAAAACAAAGCAAAAGCCCCAAGCCCCAGCCTCCCCCAGCCTGGATTTTACTACACTGCACTATAAAGATACCTTTTCTGATTTAGAGGTTTCTGTGTTTAAGACTGTGGTAGCTAATAAATCCCTGACATCTGAACTGTTGGGAAGCAGCGTGCACAATGAAACAATATTGTGGTTGCAGAGTGATCATAATATATATTTCTAAGGTTAGTTGTTCCACGTGTGTATTTAAAGTTCTTTTGTTCTTTGCTTCTCCCTGCAAATCTAAACAGTGCTCAGATGAAAGCTGTGGAGTAGGAGGCTGACTTAATGGTGCCTACTTGGCTCTGTAGCAGGGCTATAAGAGGGTAATAAAATCCTTGTAGGATTTGATGAAATCAGATAGAATGAATGTAGCATTAAACAAAACAAAGGACCCATAGATAAGCTGAATTCTTGTTTCACTTCAATTATTTCCCTTTTAATCCAGTGAGAAGAAGAAAAAAGATGACAACTCTGCCTTTCTGTTGTTTGAGCACTGGGATAAAGGTAGGGTCAGTGCCCAAGCCAACTGGAAGATGAGATTCTTTCTCATGTTTTCACTCCAAGCTGAATTGAAGCCTATTTTCTGTTAGCTAGTGGGAATCCTTTGTTGGCTTGAATTAACAGCACTGCAATCAGAGAGCAGAGAACTGCACAGTGTCCATCTTGTATGAAAGCTTGCAAGAATTTGTTGTAGATCTGGCTGAGAAATCTGTCTGTGATGTCCAACAGCCTTCAGCATCCAGAAGAGCTCTCTTACATGACAGCGCAGCAAGCTTCTTAAAATGAGGTCTGTGAATTCCTAAGGATTTTGGAATACACCCCACCATACAAGAGGGCACATTAAAGCCGTAATAAGGGTCACTTAGAATAAAATGAGATAAACTACAATGGTAATGCAAACATTTTTTGACTAATTTGTTCTTGTTTTAATGACCTCCTTGTGTTTGCATGTAACTTGCAGAGATGCCAGGCTTTATTTTGGGGTTCACAATGCGCAATACTTTTTCAAGCTGATTTTCCTCATGTTTTAATCCTGAACTATAGAGTTAATTTTACTGGTTTGAATTAAGATGTCTAGCATATATAATGCCTTTCAAAACATCATTACTAAGATTTGCTATAGGAACAGCACTGAAATTGAACTCCTCGCTTACTCTTTCTGGAAACTATGTATGCACAAAGTGAATGAGTCAAAATTAAGACATGCCATCTGATTATAACTCAATGGGTGGGAGGGACAAAGTCCTTGTGCTTTGAACTAGTTAGATATAAATACAGAGCTAGCTGGCAAAGATCTGCTCAGAGGAATGGGAGGCCCCAGATAGTGGGAAGTACTCCCAGTATCCTAAATAATAGACATTTCAATATAATTATTAAGCCCAGTGTCCTCTTGGGAGAGATTAAAGGATAGCAGAGTGATGCAGACTTCTAAGGGAGGAAATATTTCTTTTCAGGGGGAAAAATGAGAGAAGACTCTAGAGTGAAAATTAAGGAGGTAGAAATCCTCATAGTCAACAGGGGTTTACACTGTTTAAGCATACTATTGCAGGGCCATAAAATTGCAGTATATCTGTGAGCAAAGCAAAGTGAAACAGAGCAGAAGGTGAACAGGAAGTTACATTTTGAGAGCTCGTTTAATCAAATAGTTCAATTTCTTGTTCTGGAAGCTGAAGCTTGCCAGAAATGAGCATGGAGGATGGCAAATAATTTAAGAGTGAGGAGGAGGACCGAGTACCAAGTAGCCAGTAATGAAAAATAACAAGTTTTTAAACGTATTGAAAGCTAGAAGCTTCTTATGGAGAGCAGTTACGGCAAACAAGAATTTGTTTTATGATGCTTTATAAGAGCTGTAGCAGAAAGCTCAGTATTTACAATACTGATGATGTTAAACAGAGAACTTTGTGTGTGTGTAGTCGTAAAACAAGCAGGAGAATCAATCCCCTGGAAAAGGAAGAAATCAGTGAGCTCCCCTCTACTCCTTTATGGACACACTTGCCTATTCCCCTTGGAAGCAATAATAAGATAAAGGAACACTTAGGTCCCATTATTTACAGAACATAAGCAACTTTGATTTTGTTAATACCCAAAGAAGGGTATATCCCAGGGCAGCTTTGGTTCAAGCACTGTGCAGTATATCAATTTTTCATCATTACCTCTTCAGAGGTAAACACTTGACCTCTTGTAGCTCTTCTGTACCATCTTCTTTACAAAGAAATTACTGAATGACATGTCTTGGAAGGGAAGCATCAGGCTGGGTGTTAGGAAAAGGTTCTGCACCAGAGGGTGGTGAGCATTGGAACAGGCTTCTCAAGGCAGCGGGCACAGCCCTGAGTTGCTGGAGCTCAAAAAGCATTTAGACAGTGCTCTCAGACGCAGGGCTTGGGTTAGGGTGGTGCTGTCTGGAGCCAGGAGTTGGACTCAGTGATCCTTGGGTGTCCCTTCTAACTCCGGATTATCTATCATTCTGTGATTATCACGTGATGTTTTGCTTGCTTTTACTTTTATGAGATGTGATCAAGTTACCACAAAAGGGTAATTTGCCATTCCTAGCCAGTTCCAATCTGGTTTCTATGCCTAATCTACCAGCTGAGCAGGGATATGCAGATACAGGGGCAGCTGCATAATCCATGTCTCCATGTGACCAGAGTCACCAGGCAGCCCTGGAGCTCAGCTGCATGCCACGCTCAGACCTGTCTGACCACGACCCAGGAGGACTGATGGGGAACCACTCTCCTCTCCAACCTCAAATAGTTTTGGACCGCTCCTGTTTCATCATTTTTCAGACATCTTGCAACATGAAAGTTTTGTTATGAAGCTTACAGGGCTGGGCATTTTGGTCTGCTCTTTTATGGTGCCGCTTATTTTATTACTATACATACAGACCTAATGCTTTCTGGATAGACATATCTTCTGTTTTCAGTCTTCATAACTTCTTGTTGGAGGAGGAGTAATAGTTTCTCTTAGTTCTCTGTAGGCACTGGGGTTGATTCTGGTCTCAAGGCAGTGTAAACTGGGAGAAATGGAGTTGACATCAGGAGAATTATCCACGATCACACTAGAACTTGCAAAATGACTTTTTTCATATGATTAAAGCATTAATGCAGAATGTTTTAAAAATGTTCAAATGCAGCCCTTGGGCTTGGCTCAAAGGTGGATTTTTTGGAAAGTTTGAGCAAAAACATTTCATCCATGTGTGAGTGTGAGGAGAGTGGAAAACTATTTTTCCCTTCTGTAAAGCCTTTTTTCTTTTGAACAGTTCTGCAGCAGAGTGGTTGAGGCCTGTATGTTAAAATTTGGCATTGAAATAGCTGTAGCTGCAAAATGTCTTGGTTTTGGCTTTTATTTGACTGAGTTAAGAGCCTTAGAAAATATCATGTACTCAGCATGCATTTCAGGATTTCGTTTCCTTCCGCAAAGGTTGTGAAGGATGCAGTCAAGAAGATTTGCAGTGAACAAGCACCTGAGCATGGCACAAAACCAGAGAAAGAGACAGCTTTGAAGCAGCAGGGATGCGTGGAGTTAGGAGAGGAGCAGAAAGCCTTGTACAGCATTTACCTAAAGAATGGTCTTGGTGAGTTTGGTGATACGTGTGACTGAGACTCAAGCTCCTAGGAGCCCCTGCTCCTAGGGGTTGTTCCATAGATCTGGAGGTTCCTGCAGGCCAGGTAGGGGGCAGGTTTGAGATCAGACTCAGGTCCTGCAGCACTGCTTACACTCCTCTGGAATCAGAAGGTTCAGGGGAGGTGAAATAAAATATGCCTGTGCTTCTCTATATGATGTTGCAAGGGGTACATTTTGACAGTGACGTGCCCATAGTTTTGCAAGCAGCATTGCTTTGAAGTCTTAACAAACAGAAGTTTATGCACTTGCTGTTCTTGAACGAAATAGATATGCCACTCAGATCTAAGATTGTACAAAAGCACGCCATACCCTATTGGGCAGCATAGTTTGTGAAATCGTGCATGCTTATCTAATTGCAATCACATGTGAAATGAGAGGCCAAGGGAAGGCTGCATGTGCTTCCTCAGCTACACAGTTTTTTGACTTAGCGTTGTTAATTATGCAGCCTTATGAATCATTAATTTAGTTTTGTGTATGGGAGCTCTGCTGAATTTCCTCTGGCATTTTACAATGAAACTGGTTAGTATTTCCAATTGCTTGAAGGCCTCCATTTAGCTTAGTGTCAATGAAGACAGAGAACAATGAACTTGTATCTGCTTCTTTATTGAGCTGCTACTGCGTTGTTGCTTACATCTTTTAACACTGGCCAGGAGTAAGGATTGCAAAGGTTGCAGGCAGTGGAAGATCAGGCATTCAGTATATAATCTGACATTTCTTTGATTAGTGGTTTGAAACTCAAATTTAATTTTTGATCCCAATGATTTTTCTTCTCAGCTGTCACGTAGTGACAGTGCATGTCATTTGTTTAAAGAATGCAAATATCCAAATGAATTTATTTTCAGCTAAGGAAGGCAGAGGACCTGACTCGCCTTTGTTACCTTTGCATCAGCATGTGGTGTGTGCAAAGCTCTGCCTATGTACTGATGGAAATGACTGCATTAGGTGTATGGCTGAGAGCTGCTCTGAGAGGTCAAGGACCTCTAGCATAGGTGAGATTGTAGCACACTGGATGTTGAGCTAATCCAAAGGACTCCCTGGCAAGCTGTGTAATTAACTGGACAGCAGGAACAGAGGTGTACTAGATGTAAAGAAGCATTCGCAGGTGATTTTCATAAGGTAGGTGTAGTAAACAGCAGCCAAACTACAGTTCAGAGACCACAATCATTAAAGCAATATGAAACTTGTGTTTGCATTTCTACAGTCTGCATGGTGTGGCCTTTTAGCTCACCTGCACGTGAATTTTCTTAGCTTTTAAAATATCTTCAACCTCAAGAACTGCAGCACCTGTTACTTATCAAAAGAGGGCATGTGGCTATAAACATAAAACAAGAACTAAATGCGGTTTTAAAGAAGCCAGACCAATAATAATTAATGAGATAGTCTTAATAGACACAGTATTTGGTTCCTTCTGCAGACATGCACGTCTAATGCGCCAGCCATTGCTGGGGTGTCTCCTTGAACGTGCTTTATTCTGCATCATTTACTACAGAATGAACACAAAGATTGTCTTGTGAAATCCCTTCCTCCAATTTACAGTTGCACATCATTCGGGCAGTGTCTTCAGGTGGTAACCTTAAGGTGTGCAGGTCTCTGGTACCTGCCTCCTTTTCCCTTAGCTATGTGATTCCTTTCTCACGCAGACGCTGCTGTAATACTTACATCACCTGGTTACTTTGCCCTTTTCCTGCACTCTTCTGAACGTTTTCTTTTCTTGATGTCTCTGACTTCTGTTTCCTCTGCACCTTCTGTTAGGCCCCTAGCAGAAGCAGTAAGACTAACCGTTCTTATTTCCCAGATGGTCTGTAGGTCTTTTGCTTGGTCTTCTTATGAAAGTGCCTGCATGCCAGCTGTAGAAGCAGCAGTAAACAAGTAAAAATCATCACTCTCTGACTGGCTTATTTCTCTGTGGACAATGGACAAGTTCTGGCTGGGCTGTCAGTGATCAATGCTCTGCAGTTTGAGAATTTTCCAGGCCCTCACATTTCACTGTGAGAAGCGTGAGGTTGCACTCCCAATCTGTATTTCTTTCCTGCTGTAAGGGGGAGGGAGGACACACTCAGATGTACGAGAGGAACGATTCTGATTCTGCAGGAAGGGCAGATGCAGGGCTGATTATGGCAGCGATGTCATTATTGCATGTGAACGTGATTTGCCAATGAAACACGGTGTGACCGTGAGTGTGGTTCATTGGTGCACATCAGTTTCATGATGCAGGTCTGCTGACAGCAATACAGCAGTTCTGGTGAACCAAGCTGCAGGCTGTTCTTTACTTTTTAATGCTTCCTGCAGTCCTTGAAGCCTTTACAGAACATCTTTTAGATTAATCAGAGGCTGCTTTGTCTTTGTGTTTTCCTGTGCTTTTTGATGATCTCCTGATCTTAAATAAGCTGTGTAACACTACATAATTGTCTTAGAATGCGACCAAATGGAAGTAAAGTACAACGTGTGCTTTTCTCCCCTTTCCAGCATTAGTCTGTGTTTGCATCTAAGGTAGAGTTTTAGTGTATTCCTTACATTCTACAAGACCAGAACAAATATGTATATGCATAAACAGGCATGTATGTTTTGGTAAAACCTGATGACTGAGAATGTGATTGCTGGTTTCTCTGCAATGCAGTGTTGGATGAAATGCTCACGGGGAGAAGACTCAGTCCTATGGTGGTTGGAGGCTGCAATTCATCTTGATTTCAGAGTCTAGGCTTCAGTTCATGGAAAAAAATAAGACTAGTTCCTTTGATGTGAATGTTCTAGGCTTGTGCTGAAGTAAGACTGGTGCTTGATTGCTTTTCTAACTGGTGGGAACTGAAGTAAGATTAAATGAGTTTCTCAGACTGAGTTGCATTGTGTGCTATCCTGGCCATGTTGCTTGCAGTTTTTACCTTCCAGCTAAACCTTTTAATGGAAGCAGCTTCCAGAAGCTTAATCATGTAAACTGATTTATGGGGATAAATAAAAAAAAAAAACAAAACAACCCTAGATTCAGATTTAAATCAAGTAAATACTGGAGGCTTCCACAAGGGCTAAGCTATTTTAATACTGAGAGGTTTTTCTTTTTTTAATTTGCCTCCTCCTTAAAGAGCAACAACTCTTTGTGCAGACAATGAATTGCCAAGCCAATTCTGATGTTTCCTTCCCAGGTCAGTTGTCTGAGGACACAACAGACCCGAGCGTCCCACTGGATACGTACCATCTTAAAGGCTCACTGTGAAATCTGTTGAGCTGGGGAAGCTCAGTGAGATCATCTGGCACTCCTTCCTAACAGCCTCTGCCTGTCGCTTGCTGGTGACCAAGCTTGGAAATGCCATCTGTGAGAGGCTTCTGCCTCACCTTGGATGGAAAGTGCTGAGCTTGTCCCTCCATGAGAAGATGTTCCCTAAGGCCCTACTCTGAAATTTGTAATTCCATGGAAGCTAAATTGGGTCAAATGTTTGTGCTTCTTCCCAATGCTTTAACTCACTGCCATTTTCTTGCTTTCAGAGAAGCAGTTAGAAAAAAACCTACCCTTTCTTTTTTGTGTGTGTATATGTATATGATTGCTCTCCAAAGTAATGGTGGTGGCACCAGAACATCATGATAATCCTTTCAGTACAGGATAATTATTTGGCTTTACTGCTGTATCCCTTGTAGCTGGATATCCATTTTCCTTTGCTAACATATGCCTGTCCTATTCAGTAGCAATTTGTTCTGAAAATGCTTGCATGCCTGCTGGGCAAGCTACATGAATTCAGTGCAGATTCCTTTTTTGCACCTAAAGATTATTATGTAGAAAATCATTTGCAAAATCTAAGGCATTCAGAAGGCTGTGTGCAGTTTTTCCAGGAGAAGCTGAGGGACATTGGAAAATTTAGACTTTAATTTGTAGGGCACAATAAATTTTATTCAGATGAATAAGTCTGTATCTGCCTCAGCACATTCTGGATTACTTTAGTATTACACAAACAAACTAATTGCACAGCCTGCAAAATAATCACATCTGTTCATCTGTAACAACGCAGCTCAGTCTTGGTTTCATGGCTTAAAATAATGTTCCTTGCTTTCCTATGCTTCCTCATATTACCAGCTGCAAGTCACTCTGAACCAGCATGGCTCCTGAGGTAATTGGTAGTAACACTTGTGTATAAAGATGTCAAAATGCAGGAAAGTGGAACTCTCTCCTTCAATTCTTAGCTCTGTCACTAAATTGGCTAGGTCCAAAAAGGAAGGAAAACCAAACAAGAGCAGGTGGCTCTACAGCCAGCCCGAGAGCCAACCTAAAGTAGTTTTTTTAAGGTCTTTTGAGATCCTTGTTAGCAGCTCGTGCTTGTAGAGTGTGGGCAGAGCAGTGCTTGTAAACGTAGGCAGGCTTGTCTGCAAGCAAGGGACTCCCACACTGGAAAAAGAAGGATGTTTTGCTTAGTCTTCATTGAGATGGGAGGTGGGAAATAAATAAATAGATAATCTAGTCATTATAGCATCAGTATGAGAAGTTTTTCTTGCTGGGTAGCAGACAGGTGCCCCAGAGGCTGAGCTGGAAGCACTGTTCCCAGGCAGAAGTCTCATCCACTCGTTAACAGGTGACAGAAGCACCAAGCCCGTGTCTTGCAGGGCAGCGCACCAGGCAGGGCCTCCTGCTCTGCGTGTTCAAACTTAACACTGCGCTGTCATGCAGAGGATGCGGTGGAGGCACAGCCAGCAGTCTTCCAGAGGCTGTTAAGATGGTCAGTGTTGGGCTGACCAAAGAGGAGACCATCAGCACGTGTTCTCACTTTGCACGGGCAGGAGCAGGACGAGTCATTTTTTGAGGCGGGACAGATGAGATGAGAGTGGCCAGGATTTGTTTCCTAACGTCAGTCGTGCAGGTCAGAGGGGGGTAGGAACGCTTCTCCCGTCACACTGAACCTTATCTCAATCCCGCTCCCCTCTGTGTCCGGCGGTGAGGAGGTTCTCCTGCCGCCGCCGGTGCCGCCCTCTCGGACCCGGGCCGGCTGCGCACGGGATGCTGGCACCTCAGCGGGCCGGGCTCCGCCGGCAGCCGCGCTTTGCTAACAGCTACGTTCCATTTCCTCGCTTCGCAACTTGTAGCAATAAGTTTCTGAAGCGAAACCCGTCTCTAAATCCAGCCACGCGCACGCGTTTGTTTTACACCCGAACGGCTCGGCGATGCCCGCCCTGCCCCGCAGCCCCGCCCGCGGGGTCCCGCCGAGCCCTTTGTCCCCGCACCGCTCGGATGGACGCCGTCACGCTCGCGGGGCCGCCGCGATCCCGCCGCTCCGCGCAGGCAAACGGCGCTCGGCTCGGCCCCGCCGGGGGCTTCCTGTTGGCGGCGGGGCCGGGCGGCTCGGGGCCGGGCCGGGGCGGGGCCTGGCGCCGCCGCCCGCCCTCCCGCCTCCCGCGCGGAGCGGAGCGGAGCCCAGGGGCCGCGCGGCTCTGGCCGGCCCGCGGCGGCGGCCGCTGACGGAGAGGAGCGGCGTCGGCGCCCGGCGGCTGCGGCATGTCCCGTCGAGGCGCCCGAGAAGGAACTGAGAATGAGATTGCCGTGGAAAGCTAAAATGGTAACCGGGTCTTCCCGCGGGGTGCGGGATCGGCTTTGCGTCGCGGCGTCCGTCTGCGCTGCGGGTCGGAGCCCGGCCGGGTCCGTGCGGGGCTGCGGCGCTTCTTTGTGCGGCTCTTCGCCGCGATCGTCACGGCACGTGTCCGGTTAAAGTCGGGGAGACGTCGCGCTCCTTTCTTCCCTTTCGTTAGCTGTGAATTTTAAAGCTTCGGCTGCGCAAAGTTTTTGCAGCTGGAAATAATAGGATTTGAAGAAGAGAACCGCAGCGCTTCGGATCCCTCCTGTCAGAGGAGCGGAGGGTCGCTGCGCTTTACACGCTCGTGGAAGTTGAAAGGCTGTCCGTCCGAGTGTGCAACGGTTTTTAAAAGTGCCGTTCCTTCCCTAAATGAAAGGCCGGAGAGATTAATTGCTTTAGAGAAGTGGGGTGGGAGGGAGAGGGAAGAGAGACTGCTAATCAAAACCAAACTATTTCCCTAGAAAAGACTTTGTACAACTATTTGAAATATGTGCTAGTCTAGGAAAAATAGCTAAATGGAAAGTCAGGGTATCTCGATACCACAGGAAGGGCCAGCTTGCCAAGAATATCTCCAGTGTTCCCTCCGTTTAAAAGTATCCATCTAGCTTTGATTGTTGTGCTTATTTTGTGCAGCACATCTCTGCCCTCAGCAGCACGGCACCTGGTATGGATTGCGGTCTGCAGGAGAGGGGAAAAGTTCCTATCTCTGTTTTTCTCTCCCTTTCCCGGCAGAGCTCAATTCAAGACTGGGGCGAAGAGGTGGAAGAGGGAGCTGTTTACCATGTCACCCTGAAAAGAGTGCAGATTCAGCAAGCTGCCAACAAAGGAGCGAGGTGGCTCGGGGTAAGTGAAGTTGGCACGGTGGCATTTTGGAAAGCCGCTCATGGACTTTGGAGCCTGCCACAGAGAGCTGGATTTCACACCAATCTCTGTGATATTAACTTCTAGCACTGGCTGCTCTCGTCATTTAAAAACAACAATGCTGGAGTTGTCTGTCAGGGCAGTCTGAAAGAACTGTTGGCTCTTCCTTTTTTACAGATGTGCATAAAACCAGATCTGACTGGTCGTGGCCGTGGATCAGGCGATGCTTCATGCAGAAATAAGGGTTGTCTTTTGGTCTGATCTAAAATGTTGGGCATTTAACAGTTATTTCACATGGGCTGTGATTCGTTTCAGTCTGCTTCATGTACCTCAAGCGAAGAGTCACTGTATTTTAACTAACGAGGGTCTCTCAAAAGTTAGCAGAAACTTCTTCCAAGTTTAAGTGAATGTAGCTTTGGGTCTTGTTTCACTCTTTCTTTCTGGGCCAGATGAGATATTGGTATTCCCTTTTACTTGTCAGCATTTCTGCAAGAACTACAGCTATGTGCTCGGTGTATTTCAAAGCAGGGAGGCTTTAGCGGTGAGTGAAATAAGCTTAAATGTACACACACTTAATTTGGCATGCTGCTGAGTGCCTTTACCTTTGTCAGGCCAAGTCCCCAGCTGATAGAAAATGTCCTCACGTCCCTAGAATCGCTGCAGCTGTGTCAATCTGAGGCAGGACTTCAGGAGGTAGCTGTAACTTTGGTATTATTTTATGTTAATAGATTTTCTTCAAGATCAAAGGCAGTCACATAAGAACTTGGTTTGTGATAGTGTCCAGGTTAGTATTTTCAAGCCCTTTTAAATCTGCTCAAAGATTTATATCAAATAGTTTTCTTGTGAAGTTTGACGTCGTGAAGCTATATAGCGATGCTGAAACCACAGTCAAGAAAGATAAGCAAATTTTGTCCTGCATACAGATAGCGCTTAGAATTTCCCCTTTCCATGCTTGCAAGAAGTACACAGAATTCTTTTCAGAAGAGATAATTTCAAATCTGCTTCCTCTGAGTGGCAGATTTCCCATCTCTGCCTCCCGTTTTTACCAGGGTCAATAGAAAAACAGTAGAAAGTATTTTTGCACTCCTGTAAGATTCCCAGATGGTGGTTTTGTAAGAGGTGGTCACTGTGAGTGAGCCCACATCCCAAAAGCATCCTTCAGAAAAGCATGAATTTCTCCTGTTTCAGACAGTTGTTCTGCCTGTGTAGAAGGAATCTGCTAAGCCTTGATCACGTTCTCAAAGGAAGAATGTGTCTGTGTTGCTCAGACCACTGGCACAGCTTAAGGTGCTGGTCTCAGTAATAGGACAAGGGACTGCAAGGTCACAGAGGTGGCTTTTGGCTTTCTATGTCTAGTGCAAGCTTCTTCAGGTCAGGTGGAGCCCTGTTAGTGGGGCAGTGTGTTACCTGTGCCGGGCATAAACCAGTGACTGCAGCTTCCAGGCTGGCATCTTTAATCAGCAATAATCTCATGCACTTTATTTAAGGATATTTTTAAACATATGGGGTTTTTGTTCCCTTAAGCTGTTCAGAACAGAAAATATTTTAAGCTCTTTGCGATCTTGTTTTATTAATGGCTTTACTGTGGTTCTAAGGCCAGCAAATAGCCTCTAGCCCAGGATGTTATCTATGAATAGGCATCCCTACCTCCTGTGGTTTTGCCCTGAAAAGCATAATTGTCTCTTTTGTAATTGCTATCAGGTGATTGCTTATTTATCTATTTGTCTTTTTATGTATAATCTGTAGCTTACAGAGTTTTATGATGTAATTTTTATTTTTTTTTCCTCTCAAAACTTTGAAATTCATAGAGCTTAATTAAAAAGCTGTTGGATTCATCAATGGTGGCCCTCACCCTTAGGTTGAAGACAGGAGAACATCTGAAGAATATGGGAATAATGTATTTGTGCGTTTGCAAGTATTGAGCTTTAATTGTAACAAATATGGTAACTCTGTCACTGATTATGTGTGGGTTAAAGTTAGAAAACATTGACTTATTCAGTGTCGGTTTGTATCCTGCAAAGGTCTACTTAGTTTGACCTTCTCTGAGGCATTGAGTTTCTGGTGGTTTACTGCAGAGGGTCAGGTGCCTTGTGACTTGAAAAGCCAAAGTTCTTCAAGAACCTCCATGTTGCATGTGGATATTGAATGTTGCGTGGCATCAGAGTAGGGGTTTGGTCCAGTGATTCCGGAGCAGATGGTTCTTAGTGGTGCTGTGTTTGTAAACTGGAGACGTTTCAGCTGGAAAGCGTTAGGGGGTGAATTACTTGATGTGTCCAGGGATGAATGCCTCCAGGGATGGGGCATCCACAACCTCCTTGGGCAACCTGTTACAGTGCATCACCACCCTCTGTGTGAAAAACTTCCTCCTAATATCCAACCTAAACCTCCACTGTCTCAGTTTAAGACCGTCTCCCTTTGTCCTGTCACTATGCGCCCTCATAAACAGCTGTTCCCCCTCCTGTTGGAAGTCATGGATAAATATGTTCTTGAAGAGGTACCAGTAAGTGGATGACCTTAGATTATTTATATTTCAAGAGGGCTAATACACTTTTCTTAAAATTCTATACACTAACATAACCGTCCAGGCTTCTGAATGGTCATCCCTGCTGTGAGGGAATGTTTAAAAGCCCACTGTAGGATTACAGCTTAAGCCCCCTGACCACTTGTTTATTTTCAAACTTCTATAATTAATAAAAGGAGAAGATAAACAGGCTGTGACTTACACAGTCGTCAGTAGTTCTGTATCTTTCAGAAGTGTGAAGCTTTTGTATAAACACCACATTTTCAGCTTTAAATTTAATACAGACATCAAAGGATGCCAATAATAACTACTGGTTTTGTCATTAAATGCTTAGTCACTAAATATTTAGTGAAGATTAAGACTTTAGGCACTACAGTATTAGGAAGGATTAGTAACCCCAGCAGTAGCTCAGTGTTGTGATAAATGCTGCACAAAAGGACTACCCTGACCAAAAGGAATGTACAGACTAAGTATCAGATAAGGCACATATGTCTGTGCACATATGTTATCTCTTCTGCTGGCCAGTGTCTGAGGCAGTGCTATGAATCTCACCCCAGTCTTGGTGTTTTTCACGTTATTTGCAAACATCAAGGCAACAGAAAGTCTTAGGAAAATTTTCCAAAGCCAAGTGTTTCTTCTGGAGGTGTTTAAAGAGGATCCCTAGTGAGCTTGAAAAGTTCAACAAGAGAAAGCATGAAGACTTTTTTTTTTTTTTTTTTTTTTTTTTTAAACCTAAGTAGGTGGAAGTGTCTCCAGAATAGATGTGTGGCAGAAGGCATCGTCATGAGAGCGAGAGAGGTGGTGTGGAGACTGGGAACAATCCAGGAACCATGAAGGCCATGGAAACAGACTGATAACCTAACTTGTGTGAGAGAATGGGGAGGCGGAGAACTGTATAGATGGATGGGATGATAAGGGCCAGGAGCCTTCTGAGTGGATGTTCAGCATCATTTTGAATGAGATTACATCAGGCTAGAGAAAAAGACCTACCAGTAACTGGATTAGAAGGTGAAAGGGTGCAGCAAAGGGTTTTAATGATATGCCTAGAAAGAGAAGGTTGTATAAAAACTATGACACAAAACCTAAAAAATGAGATTGAGCTTACTTTTGAGGATGTAAAGGCAGCCCATAGAGAGGCTGGTACCCTGCATGTCAGAAAGGACAGCACTATTGTCTGTGAAGAAAAGGCAGCAAAGCAGAAAAGGCAGGTGAAGAGTTTAGTGTTCTGTGGTCTTTTTTTGGTCTTGAACTGTCAGCCATGTACTTGTGAAACAAGGCTGAGAGACTGGCTGAATCATACTGTAGCCAGAAGCAGATAAGAGTAGAGCTGTATAAGTAGATCAGCTTCTGAACACCTTAATTTCTGTTGCCAAGAGCAGTATGCTGACTGAGTATAAGCGCTGGAAAAGGTGAACTCCAGTCGATGACTTACTGTAAGACACAAACTGAAGAGTAAACAGGGAGTTGAAAGAAAAGGGAAGAAGCAGCAAGTAGGTGGAGAAGAAGAAGGAGTTTTTTAAGAGGTGATGTACTGAAATAAACTTTGAATGGGAGAAGTGAGTGATGAGAATATGAGAGGCAAAAGGTCCAAGAGAAGGAGTTATGGGGAAATTGGATGGGATCTGTGAGATAAGTGACAGGATCAGAGAAGGAGCACAGGCAAGAAAATTCCACAGTTGTCACCCAGTAGAAGTGAGAGTTGCTCAAGGTATCCTTTGCAAAGAGGAGTGAGGGCTGGAGAGTTTCAGGAGCAAGGGCTGCAGATGTAGAATGAGATTAAATTGAAATACTGAATTTTATTGACTATGGAGAGGACAAAAATGAAGTAAAAGGGAGGGGAGAAAAGGTTTTACTGGTGAAGATAATTGGCCTGGTGGTTGTGGTGCCAGGTGCCAGTGGATGCATCCAGTGAAGATGCACCAAGGATAGGGGTGAGCAGGATAGACCCTACAGAGATGGAAAGAGAAAGGGATGAATGATGTAGGACAGTAAGGCAGGCAGAAATGAATGACTGTATAAAGAGCAAAGACAGTTTAAGGCTACCTCAGTGGAGGAAGATCCTTGGTAACTGACAGGAATCGAACCAAAGCAGTAGATACTGCTAGGAACCAAAGAGAAACTGCTGGTCTGGAGACAGCTGCCTGTGGGAGTCCTGCAGGTCAGTCTTGTAACTGAACTGCTGTCATGTGTTCATTAAGGTCAGTGATAAAAGCAGAAGCACGCTGACAAAATCTAATGGTCTGGCAGAGGAGAAAGCAACGAGAGGCTGACATTTGGGATTGGTGTAACTGGAGCAGGTTGAGGTTACGTAGCAGAACACAGAGACATGTTTGTGAAAGAATTAAAATTTCTGCTACAGGCTGATATCTTTGTCCTTTTTTGTCCCTTCCAACTTTGGACATTTTAGTCAATCAAAGTACACGTGACCCACGAGGATGACTGAAACCAGAAAGGCAGATGTGATGCTCTGGTGTTTTAGGTTATTGCCAGCAGAGATGGGAAGCGTGGATCTCCTTGGATGGTGTCCTTGGTGTGACTCTGCAATTCTGGTTGTTTTCAAGAAAATTGGTTTAAACTAGGAGATAGGATAATCAAGAAAATGACAGATGTGTCTGACTATTATCTGAAGATTATAGTTTGGTTATCTTAACGAAATGAATAAAGTTTCAAATCATCAGATCAACCAGATAGTGGGGTGACACTGCAGGGAGAGCAAAGAAGGCAAATAACTGTACAGCATCAGCACTGAAGCTGCTTTGTAGTAGAAGTCCCCACTGTCTGAACCAGGCTGATGAGGAAAAGATGAGGCTGTAAAGTCTTGCTTAATTCAAGGTAGGCAGTGGTGCTAGTCTGTCCTGGTGCTGGAGAGACTGCTCTGTGAAGCAGAGTCACTGATGTCATTTTATGTTTGAAGTTGTTCGAGAAGCAGCAGAGAAGGGCAGGTGGGAGAGGAGTGCCTGCAGGGGAGGCAGGAGGTGATGGCAGTGAAAGTGCATGAAGAGTGCCTTGTTTGTGTGAACGTGCACTGGTAAGCAGAACATGGGGAAGCAAATGCAAAAAAAGTAGCAGAGGGGCATTAGAAAAGATTGAAAAAATCTGCTGTGGAAATGGAGGAGGGGGGACAGTGGGATAAGAATGATAGAAAGGATGCATGCTACAGAAAATGAGCAGCGAGGGGCATGGGTGTGGTACAGGCAGATGGACAAGATTACAGAATGAAAAACAGAGTTTTCAAAGTCCAGTGAAGTTATTTTTTGCAGAGCTCCCCTGTCAGCCAGCTGGAGTGTTTTATCTCACCCTTCCAGGGGCTACAGGGAGGGGTGGGAGACTTGTGTCCAGAGCTCCAGGAATCTAAGGGAAGTAGAGAGCAATGAGGACCAGGAGGGGCTCCTTAATGCTTGCAAATGTTCTTCCTGTCAGAGTACTTCACCTTACCCTGAAAGGAGTGGGGAAAAGACCTGTGCTTTGCCTCTGGAGTTTTTACTGGGGCAGGTCTTGGAAAATCCAGCCAGGAATGGGAGTTCCCTTGAGCCCAGTGCTCGGGAGGAGCCATGCAGGGCCTGTATCTCCACATCTTAAATGGTTGCTAAGCTTTGTGAGCCAGTCCTCAAGTATTAAGTTTCTCACTGTACTAATGGATGACACAGACTGCTCTTCCTTTCTGGCTTAAATATCCAGATAACGGTGAAATAATAAGCTCCCTCATGGCCAGTGCTGCCTGATTTAGTTTAGCCATTGGTTACATTTCTAAAGCAGATTTTAGAGACACGTTTTTTTTTTTCCTTCTGCTTTCCTTCTTGGCCGCAGCTGGACTTCTGGCTCTGGAGTCTGTTAAGTGAGAGATTGACTCAAAAGATTACTTATTTCTCAAGCCATCTTTAATGCTATAGCATTAGGCGTACAGCTGAACGTGTTCTTCCAAAACTATGAAGACCTTGTTGTGAAAGGGTGCTTTAAATCCCTCCAAAATTCTGAAAGGGAACACGGTGAGAAGCATCAACTCTGTCGTTAAATATTTATGTATTTTCCTAGCACTGATAGTGTTTGATAAGTACCTTTCCTGAGAACTTCATGGCACATTAAAACTGATTTTTGAATAATTGTCTTGTGCTGCATGTAACCACATGTTTGGCTTCTGAATGCTTCTGTAGTCATGTATGTTGGCAGGAAGCTTGTGTTGGAGAGATCAGTGAGAAACAGTACGGAACTGTCTAATTGCAATTAGGACCTAGGATATCACCTCCTCACTGACTTGAAAAGCAAGTCTGCAAAGAAGTTTTACTTGGGATTTATTTTCTTTCCAATGCTGACCTCCTAAGTACAGGTTGAGATTTAAATGGTGCCTGGAACCATCAACATTTTCAGAACGTGCAAAGCCTCACATTTTCTCTGAGCCTGATCCTGCCCTCCTCTGTGCACTTTTAAGCCAACTCTGTGATTTATTTTTGTCATACTCTTAGGTCCCAGATGTTCTTCTCAAGTGTAGTTTTCTGTGCGATCAGTAGGCCAGCACTTAGCTGATCTTTGTCCTCGCTGCAGCTTTCTGTTTTTTACTCTTGATTTGTAGCATTTGTTGGTCTCTTCTGGCTAAATCAGACTCCTTGAAATCCTGCTGCCTGTTGTGACCACCAAGCCCAAGACTGGGCTATAGTTCAGACTGTGTATTTGGCATAAGTAGAAAGGCAGTTGACAAGGAGCTGACAGGCACCCTGCTGTTGCACTCAGAATGCCGTGTTCTCTGAGGACCTGTCTTGCAGATGGAGGATGGAAGATGGGGAGTGCTCACATGGATTTGGTGTGGCAGAAGGTAGTTGCCAACTGCTGGAGACCCATCAAGGAACGCAGATAGGAGATTTCAGAGACAATGAAATGATTTTACCTATGGACAGGTACACAGTTATCGAAAGAAAGCCCTGGAATTCATTTGGCTTACCTTCTGGTTTTGAGTAGGCTCTTTCCTCCTGCCCTTTCCTTCAGCTGTAGTCATAGTTGTACGCTAGCATCATACCCCTTATTAACAACTGCTTTTTCCTTACTTCCTCATTCAGGTATGCTTTTCTGCTCTAGGGATATTCCAGTAGCACACTGCGATGCAATCATTAGCTGGGTGTCTGTGCAACAAACATTTGAACATGAGACCTGAGCTTATTATAAATCTTAAAATGGAAGCCTGAAAAATTACCGTCTTTTATTTTTGCAGTCCCAAATGCAACGTGCATGATGAGAAGGATAGCTAGCTTTATAGCACCATATCATGCTTTTGGTCATGTTTAAAACCTCACATTCCAAACTGTCAGAGAGTGACTGGATTGCAGTGCTTTAGTCTTGCATACTATTAACAATGAGTGAGGCTATAGGATGCTCTTGCTTGGCCACTTGAAACTAGGAAGAGACACAGAGGAAGCTTCTCTTCATATGGGCTGTGCAGAGGCATCTCCTGCTAATGACTGTTCCATTAAGTGGAATAATGAGAGGTAAGGGAGTCTCAGAAGAGCAGATGTTGACTGCACTGTTCTGTTTTTGCACTGATTGTTTGTGACTGCATCTCGGAAATCTCTCAGGCAATCTGTTTCAACCTGAAAGCTTGCTTTTGACATTCTTTAAGGTTACCTGTGACATGTGGGGACATAACAACACCCTGTACAGTAAGTGATATCCCCTGGGAATTCCTCCGATAGCCAGGATGCCTGTCTATTCTAACTATGCTTCTTGGATGGAAAAGATCCTGCCTTAATTATAGTGTTTTAACTGTCCTGCTGCTAACATCAGTGAATTTTATTTTGTTTGCTTCTCCAAGAAGAAAGGAGTGAAAGGGGTAACAAAAAATCAGCTTGCTCTGAAGAGAAACTGGCATTTTCCTTCTGAACATTGGAAGATGTAGGTCACTTGTTGGGTTAAAGAAGTGTTGGCAAGGAATGTGGCTATGTGTCATCGGAAAGCCTGGGAGAAGCAGCATATGAACTCAACTGAGATGCTGTGGAGAGAACAGCCCTGGAGAAACCATTAGTTTTACAGTTCAGGGTTTGATGTTTTCATTTAAGAAACAGACTGAAGCATTGCGAGCATGTTAGTCATGCTTGGATTTAAATTTAGCCTTGCTAAAGCTAATTAAAAATATGTTTAGTGACAGTGTGTGTATGCACGCTTTGAACGTGCATCTTTTACTACCGCCGTAGGAATCTATTCTCTAAATACACAGCTTCCTATAGCAGCGCTGTAAGGGGCCACAGCTGTGTGTAGAAATGATCACAAACAATCAGATCTTGGCCTAGCTCCTGAAAGGCAAGAGTGTTACCTTGTGTGACGGGGGTAAATGGATGCTGACACAGCGTGATTCATACTTTTTCTTGTCCTTATGTAGCTGGTGTGTGGTTTCTTGCTTGTCGTTGTGCAGCTGGTGTGTAGCCTCTTGCAGACCAGAGGCAGAGTAAGTGTGATGTCTTAGTGTTGTTTATTACCCTGGCAAGATAGTTTCAGAGCTCATAAAACATTATCTTTGGTGTTGTGGTTTGTTTACACCAGAAAAGCAGAATGCCCCTCGTGTTTGAAATGGTTTATCATTTGTGCATCGCTCAGCCAGCAGCAAAGCTCTCTAGTCCAGTGGATATGGGCCAGGCTGACAAACCATTCTTTGAATACTGCATGTACAAATGCAGTATTTCCATGTATGTTATGTACAAACTTTTCAGTCGCTTTTCATGTTCAGTGGCCACAGAAACTCATGAGATTTGGCGCATAGTTTTCCATGAGTGCTACACCAGCAGGTAGCGCTACCTTCAGGGCTGAATTATAAAGTCTGTGTTATATTTTTATGATTTCTGGGATAAGAATTTTTTTTTAAATGCATGAAAGTGGATTTTTTTATGGAAATCACTCTAATTTGGACCAAAATGGATCCATACCAGTGCCTGAATACAGCAGCTTTGTAGTTCAGTTCAACGTGGTGCCACTGATAATTCACCAGAAGTAAAGTAAAAGCATATCCTACTGAAATGATAATGATCCTAAATTCTTGCAGCATCTTTTATCCAAATGGCTTTCAAAGCATGGCCACAAATTTTCAGCAGACAGGCTATGTAAAGTGTGTTGTCGTGTAACGTGGTATAAAACTCTGCCTTTGAGTGGGGCTTACAGCTCAGCAGCAGTGCTGATGCTTTGGATTTGGTGTACCATAGAACCACGTAGGTTGCAGAAGACCTCTTAAGATCGTGCAGTCCAACCATCTACCCATTCCCACTGTGCCCACTAAACAATGTTTGTGAAGTTCCCCTTTCTTCTGGGAGGTGAGAAAAAAGCATTTCTGGGACAATCTCACTTTTTAAAAGTGACTTTTTTTTTTTTCCTTTTTTTTCTTCTTTTGAGGTTGTTG
The DNA here is from genome assembly GCF_026119805.1 of Tympanuchus pallidicinctus. NCBI lineage: Eukaryota > Metazoa > Chordata > Aves > Galliformes > Phasianidae > Tympanuchus > Tympanuchus pallidicinctus. Next base: position 26,485,404 of record NW_026294791.1, read on the forward strand.
AAGAGTTTGAAGCATTAGATAAAGTTCTTGGTAAATTGATTAGTTGTCAGAGTTGCAGGATGATACTTAGTGGCTTCATTGTTTTATCACATGGATATCTTCCCCACATGTGGCAAAGCAAGAAGCAGCTGGTTAACAGTGCATAGCAGCACACTGAAACAATTTAGGACCAGAAGTGAATTAATTGGAACCATTTGAGAAGACCCGGACATCTGAGAGTCCAGGGTTCTGTGCAAGACTTCACTCACCTTGCAGCAGCAGTTGTGAAAGCAACCTCAAATATCAGGCTGCAGTAGGCAAGGGGGGAATGGAGCAGTGCTTAGAAAACACTGCTCCAAGAGGATACTGTAGTATCTCTGTTATTCCCTCATCTCAAAACAAAGAGAACTAGAAATGCGATATGCAGATGGGATATGACTGTTGGCATTTGGAGAGGCACTGGAAAGGTGAGGACTATCCAATCTGGGATTTGGTGCAAGCAGGATTGATTGACACTGTCAGTGAATAGGAAAGAATAGTGAAAATGCTTGAAATGGTGAGTGGAGCAGGGATGCTTTGGTGCCAGGGAGTGTTTCCTAGAATGGCCTGGGTTGAAAAGGAGCACAATGCTCATCCAGTTCCAACCCCCTGCTATGTGCAGGGTCACCAACCAGCAGACCAGGCTGCCCAGAGCCACATCCAGCCTGGCCTTGAATGCCTCCAGGGATGGGGCATCCACAGCCTCCTTGGGCAACCTGTTCCAGTGCATCACCACCCTCTGTGTGAAAAAATTCCTCTTAATATCTAACCTAAACCTCCCCTGTCTCAGTTTAAGACCATTCTCCTTGTCCACCCTTGTAAAAAGCCATTCCCCCTCCTATGTTTGGTGGAAAGCAGTACATTAAAAGCAAGGGGAAAAGATACCTGTACTTTTTCACTGCATGTAATTACCCTGAAGGACTCACTGCTAGAAGTAATCGAGTCCAATAGCCTAGAAGGTTTTTGGGAGGACTGGGCATTTATATAAGTAATGAGAACAAGCACACGAATACTGCCTGAGATTGAAAACAGCCACATAACTCTTTACTGTTTAGGTATAAAACAACCACTTCCCATGACTGAGCAGTCTTTCCTTTTAGGTCAGTTATTCTTTATGTTATGAATGTTATTTCTGCACCTTGGTCTGTAACATCTGGCCACTGTCAGAAAGAAAATCCTCTAGTTTAGTTTAAGATGACAATTATTATGTGTTGCCATTTATAAAGTTCTGTTTTCTATTTGTTTGTAGCAAATATTTAACGAGGCAGAATAAAATTGAACACAGGCACTCATAAAAAGAATCCTGAGAACTCAAATGTCCCCAAGATGTCAGAGCCATATTGCAACATGACCTGGGAGTTTGCTGTGGGCCTGCTTTCCTACAGCCTCATGCTGCTCGACGAGAACTTTGGGTGCTCAGATCCTGCTTTTTTCATGCATAAAAATGAATGTTTGTATCTTTGCTGCTTGAGGCTCTGTAAATGTAGGAATCGCGTGGGTTGCTGTGCCCATTCAACTTCATAATAGCTGCCTTAAAAATAAGACAGCTAGAACAGAGCTCGGTACTCTACATGTGGTCTCATCAGACCCTTTATGCACAGGAAGAATAATGTCCCTTGACTTGATTCAGTGCTCTCTATTTATACATTGCAAATTGTTTGCTTTTTGCTGCTGCTTCCAAGTGTTGTGCTGAAAGATTGAGTGCTCTGCCTACTCTAAGCCTTCAGATCTTTTCTCTGTTCCGTGTGCCACAGTGTGACCTTTGAAGGTAGTACTTTCAACAGACCTTTTCTGCTGAGCTCTTAAATTTCTCTGCGTTTGGGTGCCTAAGCCATCTGTTGCCTATGGGATGTCGATACCCTTTGACTGCTTTGTCAACCAAAGGCGTGAAGGTTTTTAGCAGTTGAGTTGGTAGCAGTCACCAACCTTGTGACTGTCAAGCTGCTGGGTTGCAGCCTGGTGGAGTTTTCACTTGTTCCTGTTTGCCGCGGTTTGATTTACCCCTTGACAGAAGGGATGGTAGTTTACACCTCACATCTTGGCACTGTGTGTTGAATCATATTGAGTTGCTGATTTGATTCAAGCCAGTGCCCAATGTCCTTCAGGTTTTTTTTTTTTTTAATGGTACTCATGGATTGGATTTATTAAAAGGAGGCTGGTAACATTTCAAAGCTTCATCAATGTTGGGTGCCAGTGGCAAGTCAGTACGCCCTTCAGGATTAACTACTGACTTCAGTGCAGAAGAGATTAGGTAACTAAATGCTCCTGAGGAGTGTTTGGGAGCCAGTATAAACAGTGCAGGCAAATACAACAAGAAAATGGTTATGAAGATATGCCCACACATCCTTCTGTCTTAGTGCTTGGCTTGTAGTATTCTCTGGCCCTACCTGTGATGCACTTCGCATTTTTAGAGCAGAAACCCTTGAAGGCAGGGATGGTGCCTTACATTTTGACATAGCAGCCATTGTGCTGCTGTTGTAGATGTCTCTTAAGTAACAACAATCCATTTCATTTGGAAGTCAGATCTTACACTTCGCATTCTTCCCAATGAGTGCCACAGATTGATTCTGGCTGTGCAATCCACTGGCTCCCTGCAGCATGTGAAACGGGAATGAACTCTTGCACGCTTACTTGAACCATGAGGCTTGCATTCTTCTTTGTACAAAGCAGTCTTCTTGTTCAGAAAACTTCAGATGACTGTGGAGTTAGAAGAGGACAGAGAAGAAAAGAAATACGCCATTAACTCCTGATGCATAATTAAACAACAAAAAAAGGACAGACAATAACGTGGAGGACTTCTGTTTCATCTTACAGTCTGACAATTTTCGCTTGCTCTTTCCCCTCTACTTGTAAGCTATGCTTCTTGTGCATTCTAACTCAGTACTTCCACATAATTATGTGTGTTTTGATTTGTATTCACTGCCTAAGGATTTAAGTTCAACTGCAACAGAACTCCAAAACTGAAATACAGATGTCTGCAGTGGGTTCAGCGCCAGCTCACGCAGCTGGTGCTGCTTTCTGCAATGTCAGAAGAGATGGGTTAAAGGCCGGGTGCTGCACTTAGTTATAAGAATGCAGTCATTTTTCTAGATATATAATGTGCTTCTTTATCATACACATTGGCAGATTATTGTGCAAAAATGCCAGTTTCTCATAGAGACCTATGTAATTGGCAGAAGAATGTTGCCATCACAGACATGGTACGTACACATGTGAGCGTTTGTACACGTAGGCTCACACTACATGTTCATGTGTGCGAGAGAAGGATCTTAATAGACTCCATAATCAATCCCCTGTGCTGTCTAGATAATCTAGTAAAAATGCAGTTTGGCCTGAACTACTGATGGAACTAATATTTTTGGACTCTCTTAGCGCTTGAGTAAATGTTCAAGCTAGTAACTTTTAATATTAAGTAACATTATCTTGCTGCTTTTTCTGGTCAGGCCCCACCCTGGAGACATCTCTTAGTTTCAAAACAAAGAGTAGTAAAAAGCACAGCCATTGAAATGAAGTTTATAATTCAATTTAGATATGTACTCATGCTGTGGTCGTAAAAATGCTTTACTGCTAACCTATTTCTGCTTTAAAATATTAAAAAAGCTTGGCAGTGGAGATTACTCACAGAAATCATTATGAAATGTAAAAACATTTCCTTGTTTCTCTTCTTTCTTCCACAAAATTCAATTTATTTTAAAATCTGAATCAATCTTCTGCTAAATATTTTCTCCTCTGCCAGAACGCGCACCTACAGTGTTATTTTCCAGCTACTCATGCTGTTAAAATCCATCACTCTTGTCTTGTTGTTTGCACTGACGGCAGTAGCAGTTTACATTGATTTCCTGAGTCAGTATGATTTTAATTTCTGGGCACTTCTGGGGCAAGCTTTATAGTGTGAAAGGGAAGCCAGCCATCCAATCAGGATAAATAAAACCATTTTGGGTTATGTAATGTGTATTCATGTTATAATTATGCAACACAATTCTTACTTCTGCCATCCTTACAACCATTTTGAGTTCACCAGTTTTGCCTGCTGTCTCACACAGGACGTTCTTTGTTTCTACTGACTGAGCAGAAAGTGATGATGAGCTCCACAATTAAATTAAATTACATTCCTGGAAGGGAAAAAAGTGGTGCAGCTTTTCACAGGATAAGCATCACAGTTTATGACTACCAACAATACAAGCACTGGGGAAAAATGATCTCTGTGCATCTGAATGGTCAAAATACCTTTTTTTTTCTTGCTGATCTATAATTGCCATCAAACGGTGTAACTCTTGCCACCCTAAATGTCTGACCATGTTAGTGGCAATATCAAGCACTCCTTCTCCCTGCTAGACTTGGCATTTATTAAAAAACCGCAGCGTGAAAGAGTTGTGGCAAATTACTTCACCAACCAGTGTTTCACAAACTGAATTTCTGTAATTCTGTTTTTCTTGGGGTAGATGGAGAGTTTTCATCATCTCTAAGAACCAGACAGCTTATAAACATGAGGGTAATTAAGAATTTTCAGCTTCTGTGTGGTAGTGATGGAGCGGGGCTGATTCCATAGCAGCACTGAGTGGCATCAATATTCAGTTGTACTGGAAATAATATCGTGCTGTCTGGCCCTGTGTTAAAGTATGCAAGGGCTGTATAACAACCAAGAGGGAATTCAAGAGCTGGGCAGTATGCAGCAAAGCACTGGTGTTGAGGTGGATGAGACTGGGATGAGACTGGCTGTAGGGAAAGGGGTAACCTGGGTACAGAGGCCTGAGGTCAAACAAAGCTCTCAATCCCAAGGCAGGCTGTAAGCTTGGAGAATGACTTCAGCAGCTGTATTTTTTACCACGTTTTAATCTATCCTGAAGAATGTAGGTGTAGGTGACTTGGGGAGAAGGGTCTGAGACTGTAGGCCTTTCACATGTGCACTGTGTTAAAACAGCAGCAAATATTTTGTGTGGAGGCCATACTGTTGTGATATGTCACCGCGTTATGCAGCCTGACTTCCAGCTTATGAAGCCTGATGTGTATAAAGTTCTTAATATTTGCATACAAAAGGAGTCCTGGAAGGATTCATATGTGCTTTTAAGTCAGTAATTTAACCTCAGCTGCCTAATTAAATTAAAGAAAGTAGGTTGTGGCATGTGCACGTTTGTTTATATGTATGTAAAGCTTGGAAGTTGACATGATCTTAGCCATTCATGCAACACTTTTGCAGTTGGACTAGGTGATCTTTGAAGGTCTCTTCCTACTGAGCTGTTCTACCCTATTTAAATACATTTCAGAGTTCATTTAGCTCCTCTGTAAGAAATGCCTGCTGGGAAATGAGTATCACTATCACGTGCTATGACAATTATTTGACCTGCATACCAGTGTGTCATGTAGTTTAACAGAAGTATGGCAAGTTTGTTTGGTTTTTTTGTTTGTTTTTGTTTTTCTCCTTGTTTGCTGTACCCTGTAAGTTGCTTGGGACAGTACTCTGTAATCACTTTATCCCAGTGCAAAAGCTCCATAAATGTCTGTTCTGCTGAACACTTAAGTGTTTCAACCCAGTGCTCAGACCCAGACTGACTGTTGTTGCATGGCACTGGCAGATCCCTCCAAAGACAATAAAATGGGTGAGGAAAAATAGGGGAGTTTTCATTTTGGTGAGAGACAGTTTGTTCTCGAGTAGGTCTTATAAGAAGGGAGCTGGAGCCTGGCCTTTGAGCTGAATGTATGGATCTGTCATGTTTACAGCTGCTACTTCTACCTTCCACCATCTGCTCATTGCAAGAAAACGATGTTAAGTTGGTGGTCTTCTACATCTGTTGTATGGACTCAGTATAGGATACTACTGCTTAGCTCTGCAGAGCGCTTGTCATCTATGAATTCAGAAGTAGTTCACAGAGCAGGTCAGTTCTCAGCTGCCCTTTCAGAGCTGGCAAAACAGAGCACACAGATGTCTTGCACATGGCCACCCAACTGGTCGGTGCTACCACAGCCGACATTGCTGGAGCGCTCCCTTGAGATCCCTTGGAGCATAGAATCATTAAGGGTAGAGAAAACCTCCAAAACCATCTGGTCCAACTGTCAGTCCATCCCCATCATGATCACTAAACCACGTCCTTCAGTGGCTCATCTCCGCAGTTCTTGAGCACCTGCAGGGATGGTGACCCCACCACCTCCCTGGGCAGCCACTGCCTCACTGCTTTTTGGAGAAGAAATTTGTGCTAATATCCAACCTGAACATCCCTCAGTGCAACTTGAGACCATCAGCTCTCATCCTAAAGCATTTGCCAGAAGGGACTCTTCTTGCGAGACTGTGGTCTGGAGATTTGCACAGCTACTCTGAAAAGAGTTGCATTTCTCCTAAGAGGTGGCCAGTGGTTCTGGCTCAGCTCCGTGGTGCCCAGCCAAACACTTACCCGGTGATTTGTCTGAAGTTTTATAGATAAGGGTTACATTAATGTCTGGGGTGGTTTGTGGCAGAAACTTCCCGTCTGAGGGCAGTGTTTTCCAGCACTCATGACTGAGGCCTGCATTCTGCTTGTAAATACAGCACCTTTACCCCTTGGTACTTGCAGAGTGCAGTGTATTATCATTTTGAGCTGAAGTCAAGATTACTAGAAGCAGTTCTCAAGTCAAAGTCCAGTGCAATATCTGATCTGCCTGCCATCTTTAGTACCACTTTCCTCTGCTCAACAGCTCTTCCTTTCTCCTTTGGACTTACTAGTATGTAGCTCAGCCTTGGCACCCACCAGCCTCTCAGAGAGGCTGCAAGCAGAAAATGTGAGGAGGGCATGGGAGGAATGAGGCTAAGATGAGGTGCCTGCGGAACAGTAATTGCTGCTCACTGCTCCTGTGCACAGAGGGACTGCTCCAGCTGCCTGTGTCTCCTTCTTGCGATTCTTAAAAGCCATTCCTGTTTTTATACCTGCTTTTATTAGTTGTGACAGTTTTATGCAAGGCTGAAGACTCTGTGAAGAGCTCTTTGCTCATGGAGACACTGTGTAACACATCTGAGTCTACGCAGGTCAAAATATTTTGCAGAACGGGCTGAGCTTACTGCCAAAAGGGGCAGTAAAATCTATTTCCATGCCCTCATTCTGGTGCACTGTTCACTTAGACTTCTGCTGTTTCTAGTATTTATTTACTGCTCAGTTTGGAGACTGGACATTTTGGTGTTCCTATGCACTGAAGCAAGGAGAATGCCAGGTTTTATAGAAGTTATTTTCCTCTAATATGAAAAGGGTATAGAAAGATGTTTAATATGAGTTGTATTTGTTAGTGGGCTAGGAAAATATTTATACTAAGTGTCATTTGATGACAGATGCTTCTCAAACAGTATGAAATGCACATGACTGTGAGTTCTACCTGACTTACCAGTTCCTATTTCTTGGTTTTCTGTTTTAAATTAAGCACTTGCTAAACTTCAATGTCCGATCAAAGCCACCACAAGGAATATTTATACATCCCAACATATTATGAAAATAACATATCCATGGCACGCTAGTGAAGCACCACACTGTGGCAAACTGCTGAACTGTGAAATGTGTCAGAAGAAAAAGAAAGGAAGAGAGAAAGAGAGAAAGGGAGGAAGGAAGGGAGGAAGGAAGGGAGGAAGGAAGGAGTGGAATGAATCTGATAGGTTCAGTTAATTCAGTCAAGACAGTAAGTTAGATAAGAGGGTGCGAGGGCTTGTCTTGATACTGCTGAAAGGCACAGCAAGGTGGGAGAGTCAGCATGAGAAGGGCCTTTTCGTAGGTTAGAAGGAATGAGAGGGTAAGCATGTAAATCGTACAGGATAGCTGGAGATGAAGATTAGGATGAAGTTGTTGGGGCAGTTTTGGTCCCTCTAAAAAGCGTGTGTACTGCACAGCGAACCTCTTGGAGGACCTGCTTCTCATTGAATGCCACAGCTACATTCCTTTGCATGGATATTTCTAAGAAGTATGCCAAATTAGAGAGGGAGAATTTACATGTTCCCTTGGCTGAGATTTTTTGCACTACTATAAGAGTCTCAACTGCTTTATGCACTTGCTTAAACTCCTCTAGATACGCGCAGCAAGAGGCGGTGTATAAATTAGTCTTCTTTACTTTTGCTTTGATTCATTTAGAGGTGGTTCCACACCATTCATGATACCTGAATGAGTCCAAATTTGCATAACTTCAGAAGGTGTGAGAAATGCCCCTCAGTGCCTCCGTATGCTTGTTGTTTCTTATTTTTCCCCCAGTAGCTGCAAGGTGCCTGAGTGAAAGGGTTCTAACTGAGCAACAGTGTTTGTGGAAGGCTCCTCTTTCTTTTACCTACAGCTTTTGTTGCTGTTTGCTGGTTCTTCAGACAGATACGTGCCAAGCTGTGAGCTCTAAAGATATGAGAAAATGAGAATGCCTTTTGAACAATGATCATGGAATTAATTAGTCCTGGAAACTCTGGGTTGCTGCCAAGAAGAGTTATTTATGTGGTATGAAAGGAAAGGAAAAGGGTGGAGCTTTGGAAATCCAGGAATACCCCTAGCTGTCAGATCACAGGAAAGAGCTCATAAAGTTACATTGGCTTCTGAGTTTGGTGCAGTCAACACACGGTATTCTGATTTTCAGCAGCATCTGAAATGAGGAAATGGGAGTTAGCAAAGTGGAGAAAGCTCTGCAGAGAGCTCTGTGTTCATTTTATTTCCAACTGCACTGTACGATAAAAACAGCTGCTCCTGCAAAGGCAAGCATCCATGCTGCCTGGAGCCTGCAGGCTGCAAGGAAATCTAGCGCTGGCCACCCAAATCCTGCATTCCAGCCACGGTTTCCTAGAGTGGAAATTCTGCTTCAAATTCAGCCTTATCTCACGCGAGCTATTTTCCAGGCTGACAGCTTTGCAGCATGGAGGACAAGGACAGAGAGGAGAGAGTGGTGGATGCGAGGTCCTTATGTACTGTCAGAGCTGCAGAGCTGATTGCAAGAGGAAGCACAGGTGTGTGCACCCCAACAGCACTTGAAATGCTGTGTCTTCACCTGAGGGATTTAGTCTGGTCGCCGATGTCAGTGATGTACACTGCTACGTGGTGTTGTTAGAGCAAAACAAAACATTTTTCACTTATTTTCTTTAATGATGATGTGGCCTGGATGGGGGCAGTCAGCAGAACGTGTGCACGTTTGAGTCAGTTCAGCATGATGGTCAGCTGCTGTGGGTTTTATCTGTCAGCATGCACACGGGGCTTCCTTCTGAGGGGAGCAGACTCAGCTATAAGGGTCATTAACACTTCAGTTGGAAACGCCACGTCAAATACGTCGTTAATATCTTTGAAGTTGTCATTAACTGTAACACCTAACTAAGGTGATAAGAAGTTTTGTAGAGCATCGTCAAGTCTTCCTGCTGCTTATGTTCTGTGCTTTTTTATTAGTAGTATTATTTTCTGTTCTGGAATCCAGTTCTTGAAAGAATTTCTGTTTTACCTGTTTTGATGCTCAAGGGTGAAATTGCAAAAAGTGTTTTATTCCTCTTTTCAGAAGGTTCCCAAGGAGGTTGTGGATGCCCCATCCCTGCAGGCATTCAAGGCCAAGCTGGATGTGGCTCTGGGCAGCCCGGTCTGCTGGCTGCTGACTCTACACATAGCAGTGGGTTGGAACTAGATGAGCATTGTAGTCCGTTTCAACCCAGGCCATTCTATGATTCTATGATATGATCCTATGATATTAAGGCAAAGAGCAAAAAGGGCCTTTTTTTTACCTAATGTTACTGCAATTTGGGCAGCATTAGTCCAGTGTAGAGCGTATGTCCAGTAAGTTGATGAGAATAACTATAATGGAAAAGTCCACATCTGGAAAAGCTGTGAACTTCATACACAGTCAAAAGCTTTTGAAAAATCTGTCACAATCAATAAAATGGGGATTTATAGACAGTGGTTGATTATGCGCTCTTGAAAATCATTTTGCAGGATTTCTAAATGAATAAATCTTTACTGAAGTGGTGATGTTTTACATGACTGAGTCCAAGGAATATTTGATTTACTTATTTTTCATCTCATTTGTATTTTTTAAGTATCTATTTCAGCCTGCTTAATGAATAGTGATTGTGTTGACTTCATTCCATCATTGTGACTGTCAGAATCTCAACAGATAATATTTGCATTGGAAAAACCTTCAGATTGTGGTTTTGGGATAAAGGAGATTGTTTCCAATGGCAGTTTCGAAATCCTGACTACCAGTGCCTCCTAGCAGCGATCACCATGTGTCACTGTCAAAACTCGCACAGAGTTTTAGGCGCCTGCAAAGAGCAGTCAGTCAAGACAAAAGCAAATATGAAAACTCTTTTGCTTTGGGCAGCCCGGTTATGTCAGTGAGGAGATGTCCTCTTGATTAAATCCAGACCAAGCAGTTTCCTGTTAGCATGCGAGCGCAGCCCACAGTGTCTTACTCTGAGAGCCTGGCCCTGAACTCCTCTGCCAAGTCCTTTCCTCTTCAGCTTACAGGCAGGATTGCTAAAATAATACAAATACAAACAATCCCTAAAAGACTCTTAAAATGATTTCTAGCAGTTTAATGTCTTGCAGACAAACTTAGCCTTAGATTTTCAAAGTTTTGATTTTTATTGTTGTTGTTTTTTGTGTGTTTTTTTGTTGTTTTAAACATTCTCCTAGGGTTATGTATTGGGGAAGTTGCAGTTTTGCAATTACAGGAAAATTTTGTGCACGCATCAGTCTTGGGAACACATTCTGCCCTTGTTTGGCACACATCAGTGAGTGCGAGGAGGCTTTTTTATGTGCCAAGGAGAAGACAGCCTTCCTTCAACTATCGTGCAGTGGAGGAATCTGCTGCATAGAAAATGAATGGTTAAATGCAGTGGTGCACAGACATTCTGTGTTTGAAAGTGGTTGTATTCTGTAACTAGTAATTTTCAAAAGTACAGTTTAATCAGAAGATGAAAGGTCAACAGTATATATTTTTTTCCAAGCCAGTTTTACTTAGGGTAAATTTGGATGGAGTTGTGTAGCATGAACAATCCGTTCATGACAGGAGACCAGGTTAACAGCCTGCAATTGCATGGTCTGTTTGAACAGATGTAAACCTGCAGTGCTTCTGGGAATCGTCTCTCTCCTTGAGCCAGAGCTGTTTTCCCTGTGTGGGTCCGTGTGTTCCTGCAGCCCTGGGGTAGCAAGGTTGGGCAGCTTGTCTGGGTTACATCTCACCCCACCGAGTGCAGGCTGTGTTCTTCCTAGACTCCTTTTGTGCTCCAGTTCATCACATGGCTGCATGAAAAACAGCTTTGGAGCAGGGCAGCATGTGGTGAGAAAAGGGTCTCTGGAATGACTTCTTGCAGTGGCTTAAAATCGATGTGAAATGGTGCCATTTTCCTGCTGAGTTGTGGCTGCAAGTTTCCTGAGCCCTCTGCCTGTGGACTGAGCCATTGGTATTTGTAGGCTGTTGAAAGGTCCCTGTGCCTCGACCCTGCACGATGCTCCTGGTTCTTCCAGTGCTTTTTACAAACCCAGAGGAACATGGCAACCAAAACCATTGCTGGGACCACTTCTTGCTATGAAATCCAATCGTTGGGAGTACTGCTAGAAACAAACAATTGCTAGTGAGGATGCTGGAGCTACTAGTCCCATTCTTTCATTCTCCTCTCAACTCTGTTTTAGCAGGCTGGATTTTCATGTTCTACCAAGCATCTGTTGGGCCCTGTGCCCTGGGAAATGGGATCTCCTCATCCTAAAGCAGCTGAGCTGTGCACTCAGTAAAGACATCTACATTACCCAAGAGAGGAAGAGATATCTATTATGAATAATTGAAAAGCAATAGAAGGTAGTGCTATAAATATGAACTGGATGGGCTGTCTGTTCCTGATTACTTCATAAATAGCTGACTTTTTTCTTCTTCGTATTTTGCCAGTGTGCAAAGCCAAAGTCTGTAATGCCTGTGCAGTCAGTGCCGTGACATCTTCAAGTCCTTGAGTCTAGGTGCTGGGTTGGTATTTGGAATAGAACTGTCCTCATTGTTTTGAACTTACACCTTACTGGAAAATTTCCGGAGCAAAATCTGTGGTCAAAATGTCCGTGTGTCTGAACTTCACGTGCAGTCCAAAATGTAGTTCTTCAGGGGGTACTTGAGATGTGTTGTCAAGCAACCATGGAGAAACACAAAATATGCCTTAATTTGTTACTTAGAGGAGCCTCTCAGTCTGATGTTGCTCATCATACGTGCTGGTGAATTCAACATTCAAAGCCCAGAAGCACTGCTAAATTGCAAAATATTACTGTAAGGCTTCTCTGGGAAATGTGACCTAATGAAACACCATTATTGTCTGTATTGGGATACAGCAGGGCTGTTACCCAAGAAGGGAAGGCTGTGTGGTTCAGAAGAGCATCATCACAGCAGTCCCAGCTGAAAGCTTGCTGTGAGTGCATATGTGAGGAGGAAATCAGCACTGCAATACTGCTGCTCTGCAAATGGCTTTCTTCTGAGACTGTAGGAGAATTGGTGATGCAAAGTCTAAGCTAGGCTGTTGTGTGCTTTGGTTCAGTTTATTTCCTGTAGTATTTTGCTGCTGATGTATTCAATCCAACCTAAACAGATTAAAGAATTGGTTTTCAGGCTTGAACTATTTCCCGGTGGCCTGATTTTTTTCCTTTGTGTAAACCCATTAATCCCAGCTACTTACAAAACTCGCTTTAAACAGAATATATTCTGATCTCATTGAATGTGAGTGAAAGTAACTCCATACTGTGAAAAGATATTTCAACCATTCTGATGGCTGCCCAGGAGTTTATTTACCCGTAGATAAATCCTGATGTCCAGGGTTTTTTGCCAGGGTCTGTATTTTTACTGATGGTTGCAAACAGTTGGATGAGATGGGGCCATCTCTTTTTCCCTCAAGAGAAATGGCTTTTTTATTTCTGCCATTCTGTTATTGGTGGTGCAGTGTGATTACAGTAATTAGTGACTGTTTAAAAAATAACCCTTCCCCCTCATAAAAACAAAGCATCAAACCTGAGATCTGTTGCCAAATACTGCACCAAACGAAAACTGTAAGAGTGAACTGAGGGGTTATAATGGCATGTGTACTAGGTGAATTGACACCTTCCTTCCTTGCGAAAGTATCATGAAATGTTTCTTGTCCAAATGTGCTTTATGACTATAGGTTGTTTGTCAACCCAGAGCTGGTATTTCCAGCACAGGAGTCCTAAGTTCTGACACTAAAGTTGTGACTTCATTGCAAACTTTCAGTAACTTAAGGGAGCCTACAAACAGAAGAGGAGTTGGCTCTTTACAGGGGGAGATAATGGCAGGGCAAGGGGAAGCAGTTTTGAATTGAAGAAGGGAAGATTGAGGTTGGATGTCAGGGGGAAGTTCTTTGCTATGAGTGGTGAGGTGCTGAAACAGCTGCCCAGAGAGGCTGTGGATGCCCCATCCATCCCTGGAGGTATTCAAGGACAGGTTGGATGGGGCCTTGGGCAGCCTGGGCTGGAATTAAATGTGGAGGTTGGTGGCCCTGCATGTGGCAGGGGGTTGGAGGTTCGTGATCCTCGGGGTCCCTTCCAACCCAAGCCATTCTATAATCAGTTTTAGAGTTTATGCAGAAGTTAAGTGGGACTGAATCATCACTGTTGTTTCCTTTAGCAATGTTATTATTCTCTTTGTGGGATAATGAACTTTCTTCTAGATTATAATACGTAGTAGTGCCACAAGAAACACTGATAGCAGTCAGAGTGTAAAATATTCCGCGGAACATGTCAGGGAAGTAAAGATAAACTTACTGAATAACGTCCATTCTTGACAGAGCTCCTGGTGTTTGGAGAGCCAAAATGGACAATGTAGTTTAGTAACTAAGGGTGGACTCCCAAATAACTGCTCCTGTGAAAAGATGAGTTGAGTGTGACAGCTGTGTGAAGGATTTGGTTTTTGCCTGATTTTTATGTTTTGTTTTTGTTTTTGCTTTGTAGGTTGAAGGGGACCAGTTGCCTCCAGGACATACTGTCAGCCAGTATGAAACATGTAAGATCAGGACAATAAAAGCTGGAACTTTGGAGAAACTTGTGGAGAACCTTCTGACAGCTTTTGGGGATAATGATTTTACCTACATCAGTATCTTTCTCTCAACATACAGGGGCTTTGCTTCTACTAAGGAAGTACTAGAGCTTCTCCTTGACAGGTAAGAGCCAGTGGATGGTGGGAGCTGAGCTGTCATTTACATGGCAGGGAGATGTTGTCAGGAATTGTTTCCATTACTGTCAGTGGACGTGGACTTAATAACCCAATGGACAGGTGTCAAGAATATGTCAAAATTTGGAATGTATAAATACATGCTGCTCACATTCACATTCTCATTAAAGCATGCTCACCATGTAGGGAAAATATATTGTGTCTGGCAACTGAGGAATCAAAATGGGGCTAGCACGTGGAAATTAATCTAGCTTGTATCTCTCCAAAAAGACCGAATGAGAGGGCTGCAGAGTCACATCTAGCCTTGATTCCTGTATTTCACTGGATATTGAATTTTCAGACCTAAGTCTCCTGTTGGGGGAAATTGATCTGAAGCAGGGATAATGCAAACATACTCAAAACCATGTCTACATCTGTTCACATCAACACACTGTAATAATTTTTTTTGTGGACAGCACAAAACCCCCTAGATATACAAATTACCCTTAGATACACAAACAGGCAAGGTCAGAGGTGGAAGTATCATATTTATTTCATTTTGAAAAGGAAGTGATGTACAAAAGCAGCTATTCAGGCATGTAGTAATAAGAGGGCTAGTGTAAGAACTAGGTTTTGATTTTGGCTCTCCCACTAGGTAGATAAGGAATAAGGTGCATGTAAGTTATCTGTGCTATTCTTTTACATCTGAAAAAGAGTGTGATACCACTTGCTTTGCAGGAATGTTATGTGCTTAATTAACAATGGTGTAGAAATGCCTAGCTGCCAAGCCTGCTGTAATTATAATAACAACTCTGGTAGCTCAAGAGTAGTAACTTCACAGCCAATGAAAAGTCAGATCTGAAAAGAGAAGCCATCATGGGTAGAGGCTGTGCAGTTAGATTTCCTACAATGACCTTTACGTCTCAGTCCATACACATTCTGACATAATTAGGACATAAGCAAAAAAAGAGCAATGGTTCATATATGTAGGATTGTAAAAATGCAGAGGAATTCCTTCTCAAGAATAAGGAATTCTGCCTTTACATTCAGTTTTTTTTCATTCTGCATTTTGGATGTAAGTATCTTTTGAAGAATACCTTGTGAAAGACACCAAATTCGCGTGGATTCTATTAAATTTAAAACAGAGCTGGCTGGCAAACGGGCAGTGTGGTAAGAGAATCTCTTGCTCTTAAGCATGTGGGTTGCCCAGAAGCTGCACATCTATGGTTATGGGCCAATGGTTATATGCATATACACTCTTATTTCCAGCCAGTAATGCTTCCTATGTGATTTAATTGAATTATTTTTTGTAAAGATAGAGGTTAGCAGAAGCAGCTCTTTTTATTAAGAAAGAGTTGGGTTAGATAAAATAATACCTTTTGCAATGATGTGTTACCCAGAATGGCTGTTTAAATTCTGTTCTAACAGTGCAGTTCTTGTTGCTCTGTGATGGAGCCAGACTGCTCTTTTGGGGTTTTCTATTAGTCGACATGCACCTAGGGAACTTGCCTTTCTGTAATCAATGAGATCTTTAAGATGGCGTATACAATGTGAATTAGTCATTCCAGAGTGGCTCCAAACCTGTTGATACACACTTAGTTTTTAAATTAAAGGTGCTTGTATAAAACGCAAGTAACTTATTTTGTCTTAAAAGTGTGTTCACGTACCCAGTTTAAATGCCCAGAAAACATCCTTATGTGTTTGCCATCCAGTTTAACAGAGTTTAGACTTTTAGTAGTTTTCCATTTTTATTTCTTTGTTAGTGGGGTGTTTTGGAAATAGAAAGAAATGTCCCACCTGAGACTATGACCTCATTTTAGGGCTCACTGTACAAACATGCCTAGGAGTGTTTGCAGCAGCTCCCACCCTAAGGCCCTTCTTCTGTCAAAAGATCCTAGAGACACAATGAGAGGAGCAGGCTGCTGGCAGATATTTAGGAGTGCCCTGAAGCACAGAGAGAATAAGGGTTCTGCTTCACCTTACGGTTTTGGAGCTGGATCTCTGTTTTTGTGTCCACATCTGGTTGTTGTTTTGGTGTGCTTGGGAGACAGAAGACTATTATGCAAAGAGCAATTCATATGTTGTGCTTATTTAATTTGCATAAATTATACAAGATCCCATGTATCTGACAGGCAAGTCTAGAATCTACTATCAAAACCTGTTAAGATGGATGACCAGCAAAGTGATGGTGTTGGAGAGACATTCTTGTTGCTGGGAGGCTGCCTGCATTTTTAATGGGGGGCTGGTTTGTTGGGGACTCTGCACAGAGCCCCTGGGCAGGACTAGAGAGGGCCCCTGTAGTGCACAGCTCTGCAGAGAACTCGCTGTGCATAGCACTGCAATACCAAAATAATGAAATAACATCTCTGGAATTGAGGATTGAAGAATGATAAACTTGGGGTTTGTGCCAGATGGGTAATCCGCTGAAACAACAGGCCATCTTACAGTCAATTAGCCTGGTTATGGTTTTGATTGTTTTGTGGTGTTTCATCACTAGCCATTAAAATGTTCAAACTCTACAAGGCTGTGCTGCTGTAAGGATGATGAAAAAGTCTTTTGGGAATCTTGCTTCTTTTGCACTGACGTTAGCAGACTCCACTAGATAAATGGTTCTGATTTCTTCCTGTATTCTCCCCAAGAGAAAATTATCATAGCAAGCTAAAAATAGGAATGTACAAAATTAATAAAACACTGAAGTTGTAAATTCAGATACTTAAAAATCAGGAATCTGAGCAAGGAAAGAAGTCAGGATCGTTTTTAAGTTCATACATCATGTGCTTTAGTTTCTACTTCTATATAGGTTTTTAACATAGGCAGTAATGATAGGATTTTAAAAACAGCCTGAAGAAAGTAATTACTCATTCTCTGAGAATCACTAGTCTTACGACACCTGTACTCTTCAGGCTTATATGAAAATGCAGCAATGGTAGCTGTTAATTGTATTTTTGGTGCCATTTAACTCAGTTAACTGCAATTAAGTTCTTAGTATTTTCGTATCTGGGAATTACATCTCTACCATTACAATTAGATTGAAGCACAAAAGTAGTAGCAAGTCTAACTTAAGAGTCATATTTTTTCAGGCATTTATCAGGGGAGCAAATGAAAATCAACACTGGTTAGAAAACAAATTGAGCAGACAGGACTAACTTCTTAGCTTTGAAATCTGTGCATGGCTATTTTGTAATGAGTTTCATTTGAGTCTTCAAGCAGACAACCAGGAAAGTAGAAGTCTTCTAAAGATGAGGCCCTTGTTGTTCATGGCTTTGTTGGCTGTCGATTGAAGGGAAGGATCTTGGCCCAATCTTGTCTGCTGCTGTGTGTCTTCTTGGGCTCTGTCTGAAGAGCTTGTGCCCCATTGGAGCTTTTGGTAACATGCTGGCGTGGCAGCTGTTCTGCCTTAAGGAAAGGAGAACAGGGGAAGTTCCAGTGCTGCAGGTCTGCTTCAAACAAGTAGGCCAGGTGATATTTCTAGCAATGTCTAAGTTTGGGCGCTCAGGTGAGCGTCCTTCTCCTCCAGAGCAACTTAAAAGAGGTGAAAATGTCATAAGATGGCAAGAAAACACAGGGGACAGAGCAGAACTTACTTTCCTGAGCCAAGTTCTGGTCTCCAGCTTACATACCTCTTGGAGCAAGCCGTAATATAGTCTACGAGGAGGGGCACGTAGGCTGCTTGACCTTGTCAACGTTATCCCCAGCTTTTTATAACAAATGGTAGAATCCTCAGGAAATCCTAGGAGGTCACCACTTCCTTCCCCTCTCACAAATCTCAGGAGTGCAGTGTTTAAGAGTCTGAGTTAAGTGTTTAAGATGTTTCTCTTGGCTTTTCAAATATCATGGTTTATCTAGAAGTGTACGGATTGGGACAAAATATAGATTAAATGTAAGCTGTAAAGGTTAGAATGATTTACATCATGTGTGGAATATGAACTTGTGAAGAAAAGCAGATGTTGTAAAGAAAAATACATAGAAATGGATAGTAATTGAATTTAACTAACTCAGTTTTCATCTTTACTGCAGAATAGGTAGCTAAGAGTCTGCGTTTTTCAAATTTATTGTTAGCAATATTTCTATATAACAGCACAGGCATGAAGGTGGGTATTAGTGTATAGTCTGTATTCTGTAGCTATTATTTTTACTTCCCAGTTGAGTAAAAAAAGAATGTGAAAAAGGCTCTCAGAATAAGCTTTAGTTGTCAATTCCAACTTCATGTGGAAAGCTTGAGCACTGTTTCTTCTTCTTGGTGACAGAGTGAGAGTGTAGAGTAAGGGGGCAATCATGGATGGCAACGCTCAATCTTTATTTGTAGGTGTAAGGAAGAACAGTGATGTGGCCAGATCCAAAAAGGCCCTTCCATCTTTCTGCAGGGGAGCAGCTCTACGACATGGGGTTGAAGGAACTGCACCAGTACTTCCTGCTCGTAGGACACACTGTATGTGGGAACGTACACATTGGGAACGTACCTGCCCAGAAACATAGGTCAGCCCCATGAGTGTGTGAGGCTCTGCAGCCATCGGGACTTGGAAGGGGCCTTCATTTCCTGCCTGGCCATGGAGGAGTTGGTAGTTTTGACCCTGTGGAGTGGTGGGATGAGCTAAAGGGACATCCGCATTGCTTACACTTCCTTTGCTCCTCTTCACACGACATAGGAGTGCAGGAGGAAGTCCTCCCAAAGCCACACACACATGGCTTCATTTATTTCACAGCAGGAATCTCATGGTTGCACAGCACTTGTACTTGTGGTGTCTCGAGCTCCCACATCCTGTGCTGGTCAGCACAGAAACGCACAAACAGACTGGGCAAAGAGAAACATTCCTAAAGGTGATGCATCCAGTGCAGTGAGTACCAAACAAGATGTGTGAAAAGGGTTAAATCTGCTAATGTAAAACTCAGAATATTGTTAAGATGGATGCAGCACCCTCTGCATCATCCGGGAGGTACTTGCTGGATTTCTACAACTGTGCTGCTTGTAATGGACTACCAATTGTGCTCTTTGATAATTCCTGCCTTTAATATAGTCAGAGATGTGTTATTTGCCCTCTGAGTAAACTAACATTTCTTGCAGACTTTTTTATTTCTTTGCCCCACGACTTCAGATTAAATTTTTGCTTTTTATTAAATCTAAAATTGGAGCCTTATTCATTATTTTGGCTGTATTTGGTCTATGAAGATTTTCTTTTAACATAGAGTGGAAGTCAAACTAAACAAAACACTGAGTGTAGGCCAGTATGTTAAGAAGTGAGAGGGATGCAAAGCTGGTTAAGAGTAATTGGACGTCCACGACCCTTAGTATGCATGGAAGTTTGGCATCTAAATACACTAGGCAGCTTTGAAAACCTGCCAAGTCTTTAATACTATGCATCCTGATATTGCCTCTTTGTTTGGTAGAAGTGGTTTAAAAATAATTTAAAAAAAAAAAAGTCTCGTCAGCATTTGGATGTGGAAATGCTGGATGGAAGACTGTGGAAAGAAGGAAAGAAGGGGCAGAGCCAAGAACAGACAAGCTCCTCCTGCCCCCAGCACAGCACTACAGCAGGGTGCCCTCACTGAGCCTTCAGCATCCCCTGCTGCTGTGTGTGCTGTGGCATTAAGTGTTCCCAAGCGTGATGGAAGCCAAAGATATTTAGCTGTCCAGAGGAGAGCAGGCATAAGCCAAGTTCCTCTCTGATGTATTTTACTTTGTCATGGTAATCGTGTTCCTTGCAGTGGTGCTTAAAAGCAGGCTGTGCTGTGCTTGTGCAGTAGCATATAAAGTAGCAACCAGTCCCTATCTGAAGAAGTGTGCAGAAAAGGAGAGCTGGAGCTGTAAGCCCAGCAGTATGATGATGGCAAATAACAAGTTAGTTTTACGTTTCTGGTTCATTTCTTTTTCTGGAGGCTGGCTTGATAAGAGGGCAAATGGAGATGGAGAGGAGAGAGGGGGGGAACTTGAGAAAAGCCTGGCTGGGTAGAACAGAATAAGGAAGCAAGTATAAACAGAGGGCTTTGCACAAGCTGCAGACAGTCCTGAGGCCATTTTGAACAAACAGGGCAAAAAGCTATCACTTAGGACTGTGTGAAGAAGAGAAATCTCCCAAAGAATCTGCTCTTGCCATTTTTCTTCTCTGGAACCTGAGTGCTTTCGTTCCAGGTTTTGCACCCTGGTTACAGTTTGGGTGAGCTTATCATTGTGTGCTGCTTTCTGTGGGGGGTTTGTGCCATTTCTGCATGCTTCTTCCAAGGAGGGATGGCCTGAGCAGCAAGCCTGTCCATCTCTCCCCCAGTACCACAGTGTCTGCTTCTGGAGCTTCCTCCCTCACCAGGCACCTTCAGCTCACATCTGTGGTGTTTTAGGAGGCACAGAGGAGTGGATCCTCCTGTAGCAGAGCAGATCCTTCTGTGCTTTATATGGCATCAAGTTCGCTGTTACTGCTGTAGCATTTATCTTTCCTGTGTTGTTTCCCTGTATATCACTTGGCTAAAGAATTGACTTTGTTTCCATTATTCTGTGTGTATAATTCCAAACACCTCACAATTCTTGCTGAATATCTGTGCTTCCAGTTATTTTCTGCTTGCTTTGATGCTTCCAAGCATTATTTAGGGCTTTGGCACTTCTGCAGAGAACCACCTTTCCTTATTATTTCCTAATCATTCAAAGAGGATTTTCCTTCCTCTTCTTCCCTTTCCTTCTGAGCAGAGATGCAGGGGTGCATTTTCTACCAGATTTTTCAGTATTTAAATATTCAGCACTACGGGTTACATTCCGGTCTCATTTGCTTAGTCAGATCTTTTGAACTCAGTCTATAACTTTCCAAACACCAAGCAAGGCTGAAAAGTTCTGTGGGCTACAGGATCCTTTTGTTTCTCATGTCTCTTTTTGTATGCAAAGCATTCATACAAGGCTGGGTAGTGAATGGCTCTTTGTCCAGGAGCTGGTGAGAACAGAGTGGTGGAAGTCTGCAGAAACACTGTTCTTTACATCAGATGTATCATTAACTCCTCCTAACCCGTTTTTAATGGCCTGTTGCTCATGCAGAGCTCTTTTTTGTTGAGAGATAGGCAGAGATTTACATTTGGCAATATGACAAAATGTTATATACGTGCCAGGTTTTGTACTGCAGATTGCTTGCTTTCTATGACTGGGTTATAGATTTATATTAGAAAAATCAGCATAAGTACCTCTAGTGGGATTTATGTGCAACTGCCTAATGTTCTTCAGATACATCTTTTATATTTCACATGTTTCTAGGACAGTGATACTGAGAGTCATCTCAATGCATTTTGCTTGGAGAACTAATGGGAAGTTTTGAAAAATGAGTATAAAAATGTGATTATTATTCAAGAGTTGCAGCTTTCTTTGCTCAGTAGGGGAAAATTGTCTTTTGTACTGACTAAGATGTATTTTAGTCACTTCCTAGCAGATGGTGATGGAGAGTGAAGTCCTCTCCTTTTATCAGCAGGCCAAGAGCATACGATACACACTGCATCAGCAGCACGGGGTGTTGAAACTAAATGATTATTGTGGTCCCTTTCAACCAGGCCATTCTGTGATTCTATGATTGTTCTTTCAATGTCTGCTCCCTCTCAGCAACCCTCTCCTGTAGCTGTTCCTGTATTGGAACCAGTGTTCCGATATTTGGAAGTGCAAATACTGAAGCCAATGGAGTTCAACCTATTTTGAGGTAGAGTGTGAAATTGCTTGGAAGCACATAGGAGAAAGCGGAGAGGCCACTGATGGACTGAAAAATTTACGAACAAGATTGACAGCAAAGTAGTGATTCCTCTGTGAATGCTGCTGCTGTGATTCACTGCGACCCTGTGGAGACCAAGGTGTCATGCAGCGTAATCAGAAGTAGATTCTTACCCCACTGTCACCATAAGCATAAGCTGAGCATGTTTTTCTTTAGATGTTTGCAGTAGCTCTATGAAATCACAATGGAGAAATGGCTTATTCTGCATGAACCTCCAGGCCAAGAACCCTTTACATTTTTAGGAGTCCTTATAGTGTACTCTCATGTCTTCAGTCCTGTAGGACCAGCAGTATTGTTTGGGTATAACTGAGAAAAATTTGAGCCCTTCAAAGTGTAGTTTTGCAAGTGTTTATGTATGTGTTATACCTTTGTTTCGTGGGCAGACATAATGCTGAGATTTCTGAAGTTTTCACTACTGGTCTTGTGTTGAACGAGGGACAGCGTGTTGGTCGGACTAAGATACTGGGATCAAGCAGTCATATTTTGCTCTCAGCTTTGCAACAGATAAGTGGAAACAACATTTTTGTTGTGTCTACATGCAGCTGGAGATGCAGGAGCCAGTTTTAAATGAGCCATTGTTGCAGATAACACAAGTGGTCCTACTGTGGTACTCTCAAGGTTAAGGAAGCCCAAAGTGACCTCCTTACAGCTGCAGCCACGCTGCTGCTGTCTGAGGAGCTTGCCTTCATTAGTTTGGGTTTACTTTGTAATGCACTGGAATGAGCTGTGCATTAAAACCACTGATCTTTCTGTGCCTCAGTTTCCATCAGTATTGAACAGTCCAACGTTAAACCCCTGGCATCATATTGTTGAAACTTATTCTAATGTATTGTGAAGTTTTGAGATTGAGAGCAGAATGTCAACATGGGGGTGGTGCAAAAACACATTATTTACAACCCGCTGGTGAGAAGGAGCTTGAATTAAACTGTGCTGGTTCAGTTTCTGTACAGATCTGCAGTTCTTGCATATGAAACCTTAGACTGATACTTTAGAAGAACA
Organism: Tympanuchus pallidicinctus; assembly: GCF_026119805.1. Taxonomy (NCBI): domain Eukaryota; kingdom Metazoa; phylum Chordata; class Aves; order Galliformes; family Phasianidae; genus Tympanuchus; species Tympanuchus pallidicinctus. The sequence continues at coordinate 26,508,239 of NW_026294791.1, forward strand.
TAAAGCTACCACCTCATATTTCTAACCTTTGAAAGTTATGGATGAATTTGTTGCAGTTCTGCCGTGATCTTTCCCTACACAAACTGACAGCCCATGCTATTTTCTTTGTTTGATGTTACTAGAATGTTACAAACACTTAAAGATGCACTTGTTCTCCTAGCTACTCAGATTAATTGCAGGTGCTCGACTAACATAATTAGTCAAACACAGAATGTTTAAAATCAGCTTGCCTAAGTCTGTACTGCGAGTAATTGTCTGCCTTCATTAAAGCTGGCTGTAAGGAGCCATGAAGTTCTTTGTAGAGCTGTGTATCTGAAGCAGTGGGTACTCCTGTTGAATATGAAGTGCATTATCCTGCCTGCAAGGCACAAGCATTATGTATGTAGGTGTGAGATTTTGCTTTGTGCTGATGGAGTTGTACCTCTGGTTTCCTTTTTCCAATGGCATTTTCACAGTGCTGCACACCATTCTTGTTCATGACAACTGCATCAAGAGTTTTGACACGAATGGGCAATTACCACTTAGAAAAAATCTGTGTGGAAATCTCACGTGGTAGGAATGATGATAATTGTGTAAGAAGTGCTTTATTTGGGCTTGTGTTTTCATTTCGTAGGTGTTCCTCTAAACAGCCATCTCCTTTTTCAGGTATGGAAACCTGGAGACCTCAAGCTGTGAAGAAGTCGGGAGCCAGAATTCCTCTGAATCCAAAACAGTACTCAGGAAGTAAGTGTGGTTTTGTACTGTGCAGCAGTCAGGATTCATACTGGAGGAGGATGTGGGTAACAGAGCTGTTGTTTCCTTTGAAAATGCACAGCACTGTTTTCTTGTTTAAACAAGCTTGTGTAAAAGCCAAATATCAACCATCTCAAGACATATCCAATGATGTAACCCAGAGGTCTCTCAGTCAGCAGAACTGTCTTGGAATTGAACAAGAGCTGAACACATCTAGGCCAATATTTTATTGATTAAACAAACAAGGAATGTTTGTTTCCCCTGCCTTATCTATAGCAATAAACAGTTATTGCTTATGACTGATTTTATTGTGCATTACAGCAGCATCTGCAGAGCGTAGCTGAGGGTGTTCCAGGCAACATGTGCATGCATGCATCTTCTCCATTAGTGCCCCTCTGATTTACAGTGTTGCTTTTTGAGTGAAATTTAAATTCTGATGTCATCCCGTGTTGCAAGAAGAATAGCTGAGCTGATTTGAAATGCAGTTTACATGGAGAAAAGTGGTTATCTTCCTAACATCCTGTGAAACTGCATTTTATCTTTAGGCATGGGATGTAAAATGTTCCTTAGGTCATCAGAGTTTGTACTTTGACATCTGTATGATGTGTGGTTTGCACTATGGCAATGAAAAGTAGCTGAGTAGTTATATTTGATTACAGTATGTTGGGAATCAACATTGTTGTCAGCATCACTCTATGATTCTATTTCATCTATCAGTTAAAAAACAAATTTAAGTCTGACTTGGCAAGGAGGAGTTGAAGAAGAGACCCTACAGCATCAATTTGTTTGTTTTGAGATATAAGAGAATGTTGAATTTTTCTAGAACGTGAAATACACTGCATAATTTCATTCCTAAGACTGATGCAGATTGTTGATTCAAATCACATCTTATTTTAAAATATTGGGCCTGCCCTTCACACTGCTTCTCTTGCTGCATTTCTGATGACGCATGTGTTGGGACAGAAGGTTTTGAGTCTGTTTTAAAATGGTTCATGCGTCCCCAGTGCAGATATTTTCCATTAACATGCCCAGCACCTCCCTGTCCCTCATTGTCTGAATGGAATTGTTAGACAATGGGCTCGCTTTGCCTTCTGTCATCCATGCAGAAACTGTTCTGTTTAAGCACCATAGATAAATTGGTGAAAGCCCCTTGTACAGGAGTGTTACTCTGAAAACACAAGTAATTATGTTTGCCTGAAGATGGAAGAAATGTAGAGCTTAATTAACGTCTATAAATGATACAGGACTATCAAAAAAGGCTTTAGTTAGAAACAAAATGTTACTGCTTGTTAATTGTTTTAATGCTTAGAGAGAACAGAAAGCCACAAGTTCTGGTGGATTGGACTCCTCCTCTTGACCCAGAAGACTTGGTAGGAGAGCTCATATCTCTGACTCTTTTGTGATTGCCAGAAGCAACCTTAATACAACAGGTGATAGTTAAAACTTGGTCATAAGCATCAAAGAGACAGAATGATGTTGAAGGTAAAGGAAAGAAAACAGGCAGTCAGCCTTGTCCTTCTTGTCAAATAGATTTAGAACTTTTTGTTTAGATTTAAAGGAGGATTGTTTTTCTACTGACACACATAATTTATCATCATGCTGCTTCCTGCTGCATCCATCTTGTCTTCTCTCTTGACAGTAATTGTCACACAACATCTTTGCACAGGTGATGAATGACCAGTGGATGGGGTCTGTCTTCCCATTCTTCTAGTAGCACAACTTTTAATGTGCTGATCTGACTCCATTTTCATTCATCAGCATGGCTGATTTTGATTCTTCAGCCCTCATCTTTTACATCTGAACCTGATACCTGTTACCCAACTACTTATTTATAGAAAGTTCAACAATGAAGTTACCAAGCGAGTAATTTATATGTCATGGGCACATGTTTCAACAGATCCTGCACAAACGTGAGTTCACTTCCCTGCCTTAAAAATTTCCATTGCCTTTCAGTTGCTGTGGCTACTTGTCTCTTAGCTATGATTAATGCTATCTGGAAGAGAGACTGCCTTTGTAGTCCTGTTGCGAAACGCGTCATTCTGGTAGTTCAGGTTTTCTCTTGTCTGGGGATAATTCCAATATAATTGCATTTACCCTCTTGTCTCATAGAACAGAAACATGATATAGGTGTGCTCTCAGTGTTATATGTGCTGGAGCAATGTTATTTCTTGCCATTAACGCTGTATTTTTGGAGGTGAAACATCTCTTGGGAAGTCCTGGAGTTTGTGCGCAAGGCTCGTCTACGTTCATCAGACTCCTGGTGTGACACATCTGATGTTTTATAGTTCTGTTTGATGCATTAGAAATGTAAAGCATTTCCTCCTGTTTGCCACAAGAAATGCTGTAGAAGTGAAAAAAAAAACAACTTCAGGACGAGAATTCATTGCTCCTGAGATATCTCATGCAGCTTTTAAAAAGTAGGGGGTTTCTGTAAAACCTTAGGTATGTATAGGAGGAATATTCTGTCATATTTTGTGTACCGTTAGGCCTCCAGTTAGTACTTTGTGTTGAAACTCCCTGTTCTTTTTGCACTTGTGGTATAGAGCTGTGATGTGTTTTGAGAAGGAAAAGCCCCGATTCATGTAAATTTCCTGTACTATTTTAGTGTTCCACCTGGTGTTAATGTAGCTAAGAACCTGCATGACCTACACGAGGGCTTGAGTGCACTTGTGGCACAGCATGGTTTGGGAGCCCTGTGGGAGCTGTAAACCTCGCCTGGTGTTCTAGGTCTGAGCCAGCAGCTACTTCTCACACTCACTGCAATGACATGGAGTTGTTACTGACCCAAGCTCACTTTAGCTCTGCTCACAAAATGCCTTCTTAGGGATCCTTTCTGCCAAGGGGATTTTCTCCTGTTCACTTAAGCGTCATTCCTAGCATTTTTGAGACACAGGAATGGTCAAGTTCTTTTCTTTTTATTCAACATCAATTTGACAATTATGTTTAATACAAAATGTCTGATTTTTTTAAAATTAGTATGGCCATTTTCTTTAGATCTCCATTCAGTAACAGAAAGTTTAAACAAAGTGCTGTAATGTTGTAACTTAAAAAAAAAAAAAACAAAACAAACAAGACAGCATATCTTGGGCCTTAGAATAATGATTAAACTCTGAACAATCAAACTTTTTGGCACCTTAATAACATTGCCTTATACCTCTTTATGTTCAATAGCTTGCTTTTCACATTTCTCACTGCTTTCCGACAGTCAGAATGTTTATGATAGCAACGTGAAAGCCAGAAACAGAAGAATAAAGTTTGGAAAAGGACAGATGCAATGCCCAAATGTCTGAGTTAGATGGACTTCGGCCCACGTTTCCAAAAACATGAGGCCATACCTCACTTAATTGTCTGATAAAGGAGTTGTAAGGAGTAACTCATTTGACCCTCTGTCTCCTGCTACAAGCAATTCTTTTTGCTCTTCTTGCATCATGTAAACAAAACTCCCAGAACATTGCTTAATTCTACATCCTCTTGTGTCAAGGTGTTGCCTTCTCATCTGTGGAGCTCTCTGTGCTCTGTGTGTTTTTTAGCTCAGGACAGGTGACTTTCAAAAAGAAAATAATGGATACAGCACACCAAGACGATTCAGAATAAAACCATACACGTGCTAAATATAAATGAAAATTATCAGTATGATGAAATGATGGGAAGTTTTAATGAGATAGGCATGTGTAAGATATTTCAAGCTCCTTGACCTGTTGTGGGAAGGGCATCTTATGGCCAAGCAACTAATGCCACTTGAGGACTTCAGGTGACCGAACTGTTGTGTGTTGCAGATGAGATAGATGCAAACAGTGCTTTTGGTGATATGAGCTGATAGCTGTAATCTCTATTCCCAGACTCGAATTCCTCCTTGGTTAACTTTTAACTGATAGTTAAATGTTGAGTTTCAGTGCAGAAAAGATGTGGACCTGTTGGAGTGCACCCAGAGGAGGGCCACAGAAATGATCCAAAAGAGGAATACCTGCCTATGAGAAAAGGCTGAGAGCTGGGGCTGTTCAGCATGGGAAGGAGAAGGCTTTGGGGAGACCTGAGAGTGGCTTTTGCAGAATCGCTGTGTAACCTACTGAATCACTCATGTCTGTGTGATAGGAGAGCTCATTCTCCACCTTGTCTATGCTCTGCTGGCTCAGTTTAACAGTGATGTTAGGCTCAGAGCTACCATGGTCTTGCCCTGTTTCATGGAAGCTAGTGAGTGGATGAGTAGTTCTGTGTTTCCATTTGTAAGGCAACAAAACCACACGTGCGTCTTCTGATATATAGGTTTTAAAGTCTGAAATGTTTTAAGCAAGGGTGGTGCAGAAATTGCAAGATTTTCTGAAGGGTGCAAAACTTGAAAGCATTTTTGAGCAGAGCCCAGAGTCCGCGGTTGGAAGGACGGGATTTAAACATTAAAAAGTTTTTCTTACAAGCTGCAAATATAGGAAAGTAAGAATTTATAGCTCATAATCAGCCCATGAAAAATGCAGTCTGTGATGTTTCTTTCCTGTCTGAGATCTTGGAATGCTCCCATTGCTATCTGTCTCTGGATCTATCAAGTGTAGGGAGTGTAGGGAGCAAATGTAAAGCTCCTGCAAGCTGTGGGCAGCCCTCCAGCTCGTTTTCAGAAAGCTTTCCTCCCTGACGCACCAATTAGGAAGTCAAGTGATAGGAGGTCAGTAGGCTAGAGTGTACCTTTTTTCTCTTTCCTATTTCCCCTCTCGACTGAAATTATTTTGCTGGCAAAGAAATCTGTGTCTGTAATGGCTGTGAACTCTTCACCCGGTTCTTGGAGACTGGGTCCATGTTCAGCTCTGTTTATTCTTCAGCTTATGAAAGCGGCCATCAACCAGGCCTCTGGAAACTGAGCTCAGTATGTGAACAATATTAGTACAAAAAAGTGTCCTGGGGAGAGGCTCTTGCTTTGAAATCATTGCAGAACTGGTAAATGCTCATAAAAAAAGAAATACCTATTCAACCTATTCTGTGGCAGTGGAATCAGTAGGAATGACAGTGAGTTTGTGGTGTGGAGAAAGGAGGCACAGAGCAGGGGACAAAAAGGGGACAATTGGAAGTGTGGGGAAGCAGGAGTGAGGGCTTGGGAGCATCACGGGGGATGGCTGACTGTTGTGGCAGTGATCATCCTTCTTGGGAAGTGGAGCTGGTGATGCTGGCTTCCCTGTATGATGGCATGGCATTTATCCCAGCTGAGAAAAGCAGTCCTGGAGCTCCCAGTGAAAGGTTTGGCACCCATGACCTTAACCTGGGAAGAGCTTGCTCCCTTGCTGCGTGCACTGAAAGCTTGTCTGGGCAGAGGTGTGAAAATCCATTCCCAAGTGGTTTTCAAATGTGACGAATCTTTGGAGCTGCGTGATCTGTATTTCATATTTGCAGTAGAACCTGAAGCATAGTGTGTTTGTATGTTAATTTTTGGTTCCAAATACTCTTTGTAGCTCTAAAATTTTAATTGCAGATTTTTTCCTGTCAGCAAGCCTAACCGAGCAGTATTACTGACAGCTTTCCAAACACTGTCACTAATTACAAGTTTGAAGTTGTCACAATATCAGAGAGGGAAATAAAAGAAACAACAGACTAGTGAAGTGAATAGAGCTTGCAAAATGGCATCTGTTTGGGACTGAAAGTTAGACAGGGTGTAAGGAATAGAATAGGAGAGGCAATCTTTACCCTTCTTTAATTATTAGTTTATTCTGAGTGCCACCAAGCAGCTGAATTAACCAGATGTTGCTGTTTAACAGCAGATGCTGGTAGCATCTGTGTGCAGCTCTGCAAGGAAAGCTGTCTTGGCTGGCTTCCATCTTCTTCACTGTACAGCGGTCTAAATGTGAAATCTCTGTTCATATTGAACAAATTGAGAGACAGGTCCTCCTGGCTTGTAGCTCTGTGTTTTCCAGCTGTTAATGTGACAAACCTAAAGCCACTACTTCTGCATACCATGCTTTTGAGGACTCTTGGAAACTTTGAAGGCCATGTGCCTGGTTGCCATGAGGGGAGTACAGATGCTCACTGAGTTGCCATGTTGGTGTCTCAGACTGCATGCCTACGGTTAGAGGTTGCTCCTGAAAGCCCAGCCCTTCTCTTCATGTATTGTGTATGAATATGGGATACTGTTATTGAATGAGGGCATTGTGAAATGAGGTTAGTGGAAGAGGCACTACTTGATCAGAAGGTTTCTGTAGATGTGAATAATATTTTCACTGTGGGGCTAAGTTCTCACCTCTAACTACACAGCAGAATCCTAGGGAGCTGTGGAGCCGAGTGAGACCTGCTGCCATCCAGGACTGCTTCACTTAGCTCATCTCAGCTGCTTTCTGAAGGCAGTGTGAAGAGCTGCTTCCCTAAAATACTGCATTTCTTCTCTCCTAGACATCTCCCCCGACTTTCCATGACAGCAGAAAGTGCAGCTCACCCCTCTTTCTTGCTGCAGCCTCTATTGACTGCTGGCTGGAAGAGGCTTGAAATAGAGGAGTAGTCTTAGTGTTGCAGAGAAAATATCTGAGACTTCCTTTTCTCAGGGATTTTGATGTCAGTGGTGCATTTCCTTATGGAACAGAGTGCTTTGCTTTCATGTCATGTCCTGTTCTCAGTACCACCCTGCGTGTCTGTGAGACAGGTCCTTGTTGGTGTGTCATGCTCATGGAATCGTGGATAGGAAGCTCTCAGAGTCTTTCATTTCTTAAAAAGTTCCTATAATTTTCAAGCATCCTTTCCTTCTATGAGAGAGGCATACCTTCTTGCCTGGCATAATTTGATGGTGCCTCCTTCTCTTTGAACTAAGGGTAAAATCCACATTCTGCTAATGTTTCTGTTACACAATTTATCCAGAGATTAGCAGACCCAATCTGTTTTCTGGGCTCAGCCATCTCAGCTCTTCCAGCCTGCTGTGGAGAGCTGGCAATGCCGTGCTGTCCATGCTGCACAAGTCGTGGTGAGTCTTTTATCTGCACACACATGACAGTATCACTAACGATCTGCACACATGGGGGTTCAGGCTTACGCTGCTTTTTCCAACACACACAGCCTTGGTGAATGGGCAGGCTCTCTTCTAAGAAAGCAGACACCTTTGATTGTGCAGGACTCTGCTTGGGACTGCATTCCCAGGCTGGGCAGTGTGATTGATGAGAGGAAAGACACCAGAGGAAGTGTTTGATTTAGCACTTCCACCAGGAAGCTCCTATCCTGAAGGAGCCACAAATACCTTCTTCCTCCCGTGTATTTTTCCACAACGTCCCAGGGAACAGTTACTGAGCAAACACTGCAGCCGTGCTGTGCTGCAGCATTTCCCACTGGTGCAGGAGTAAATTAAGAAATTATATTCTCCTGATTGTGTGCATTATGACTGGTAGTCATTCAAACGTGGTCACGGTACAGCTAAGCAAAGATACTTCAACTGCTTAAACAAAGGCTGACTCCAAAGTAGTTGGCAAGTCTTGCCTTTCTAGCTTAACAAAGTACAATGCAGGGAAGCAGGACTAGAATGAATCCAAGAGTTAGGAAATGTTTGGGCTTTATTTGAGGATGCTGATCATATATGCTTGGGAGATGGTTAATTTTTAATTTATTTTCTTAATTGCTTTATGTATTACTATTTGATATCCTGAATTTAATAGAAAGGTCTCAGTATTACTTAAACGGATTTTGATTCTTCAATACTGTGCGTTCTGGGGCTGTAGTTGGATTTACTTGTAGTAGAGCAAATCAGAAGCAGCTTCACTCAAGTCCCTGCAAAACCTGAGCAATATCTTAGTAAGATTCCATGCATAGAAAAGAACAAATTAAATTCTGTGCTCAGAAACATCCTTGTACTGCCTTCATGAGGGATATGAATGTTGTGGTGTTTACATTTTTATATAGATACATGCAATTGGCAGAAGCTGTACAAGCTATGTGCTCTCTGTGTATTTGCTTTCAGTGCAATAGCATCAATCTTGCGAGCGTGGCTCGATCAGTGCTCTGAGGACTTCAGAGAGCCTCCCAGCTACCCATGTTTGCTGAAGTTGCTGGAATACCTGCAGAGGAGCATGCCTGGCTCTGACCCAGAGAGGAGGGCACAGAACCTTTTGGAGCAGTTCCAGAAGCAAGAAATAGAAAACGATTGTAAGCTACCTTCCCTTCTTTCTTTCCTTGTTTTCACATGCTGAATGGTACCTTGGGATTTACGTAGACTACATTTTATTAACACTCACGCTAACTGGTAATATTGTGAGGCTCAGCAGTGACTTCATTCTTCTTTAATTTCTGAATGAGACATCAGGTTCTGTGTGAATAGTACAGTACAGCGTGGGAGCCTTCTGTTCATTCTGCGGAGGACTGGGAGTCCCAGCACTTATGATGTTCAGCCAAAGTCTCAAGACTGCTGCAGCAGCTGAGTGGTTAACTGTCAGTAGATTCCCCATTGTCACAGAGTTAAAAGAAACAAGCTGCTATTCAGCTGGTTCTCTTACTTCAACCCTCACAGCAAAAAAAAAAAAAAGAAAAAAAAAAAACCAACAAAAAACCAAACACAAAACAGCAAAACCAAAATCAACCCTAAATCAATAAAAAACAAAACCAAAAAGCTCATCTTACTGGGCTGCGACAAAATACAGCCTGAGTCACAGCCTTGTTGCTATGAAGCTTTTCTTCCTAGTTACCACCATGTCAAAGGAAGTGTATGTGGCTGTTTTTTCCTATTTGAGTGGCTGGCTGCTTGGTATCCAAGGACAGAGGAAAAGCTTACGTTATTGAGGGTCACAGTCTACTGAAACAATAGAGAACTGTGGTAATGCAGATATGCTGTGTGCAGTGTCAAGCTTGACACATACCCTTATCCTGCTTCATAAGTTTCCTGTGCCATAAGCTGAAATGTCATAGGAGGTCCCATAGTGTGTGAATGGGAGCTAAAACCAACTTCCAGGTTTGGCAGAGAGGCAAGTGGGAGTAATTCATGGAATAAAGGATAAAGGAAATGAGAGAAAAGAAACATTTCATTCCTAGACTAAAGTCTTCCTTGCTGAATATCCCAGAAATGCTATGTCAGTGCATAACGTGGTGCAGTGCCAACTTTTCTTGCTCATTAACACGTGTGTAAGAAGCACACAGAGCCCAAGCGGTCTCCTTACTGAACACAGGTAAGTGAGCTGGGTTGCTGACGTGTGCCCATTGATGTTCTTCCCTGAGTTCAGTTCCCACAGGTCAAACAAAGACAGCTCAGAAGAGCTATATTCGGATTTATCTGTTGTTCAAAGTGAGCAGCTGTTCCCAGCAGCCCTGCTTTCTGTGTTTGTTTCCTAAAGCAACAATTGAGAAGGCTCTTTTCTGAGTTATAGACAAGTCAATTTGAATGGTAACATTTTCCAAATTGGGGCAGAATAGAAACAGTGAATTAGGATAAAAGGAGAGGAGGAGAATGCAATTAACCTGAGAGGTCTACGGAGGAGAGTTTGAGTTGTGGCTTATTTTATCATCACTCCATCTTTGCTCATTTCTCCAAATGAGCAAATTCTTTCAAATCTTGTAATGTATGGCTGCAATCATATCTCAAGACGGCTGATAATTATTGTTCTAAAGCACTAATGTGCTATAAATTTACAAATTTAGGTCCTAATCATAGACTCATAAAATGGCCTGGGTTGAAAAGGACCACAATGCTCATCCAGTTCCAATCCCCTGCTATGTGCAGGGTCACCAACCAGCAGACCAAGCTGCCCAGAGCCACATGCAGCCTGGCCTTGAATGCCTGCAGGGACGGGGCATCCACAACCTCCTTGGGCAACCTGTTCCAGTGCCTCACCACCCTCTGTGTGAAAAACTTCCTAAAATCCAACAGATTGGTTTCTGTAATCAAACCTCCATTCAGTGCTGCCATCACCCATCCCAGCAGAGTAGGTGGCAGTGCCAGCTGCACAGCTAGAAGCTGCTCCCAGCCTCAGCACCAGCAGCTTGAGCAATACAAAGCAAGGTGAGTCAGCCTGGGTCAGACAGAACCACAGAATTGCTGGGGTTGGAAGGGACCTCAAGAGATCATCGAGTCATCAAATGGTGCAGTTGGAATGTACAGATGGAAATGGTGGACATATAATTTGTTACAGCAGAACTGTAGGAAGTTACACTGATAATTACGTTTTGCAAGTTTGTGAGAGCCAAGTATTTTAAAAAGCAGCAAAGTACTGCTATCTGTCTTGTTGCTTTAATGTTTGCTCTGCTTTAATTGAATACAAAGGATTGCATAACGTACTCTGAAATGCACTGCTTGTTTTTGTTAATGAAATCTCTCTGGTAGTAAACACAATGCTTTTGCTGTTAGACTTCAACAAAAGGGAAAGTCCAATTTTCTTTTTTTTTTTTTTTCTCCCCATTCTTTTGTACTTATTGTCACCTTCCAGTAAAAGAGATTTGAAGAGGATTTATTTTAGGGATTTTCTGTTTGACTTCCTCCTTCACTGTGGGCATATTTCTTTGTGGCTTTTTTTTTTAATGTGTCTTTGTTCCAAACTGTGGTAGCCGAAAGGTGACACAGGAACATCTGAGAAATGGTGTGCAATGCTGGAATAGCTTCTCTTCATTATTATCCATGTGGTCCATATTGTGCCCCTATACCTGATACATTCTTTTCTTTCCACATTCAGGAGGTGAACTCTGGGTGTAAGAACATTCCTCATGCAATGGTTTTGGAATGTAATCACAGTAACAGCTGCTCTGATTCACTGTTTACTAAGTCATGTTTTCCATCCTGCACAGATGAGTTCCATAGCACTTCCCCCTGTAATCTGTATGATGAAGAGGAAATGGAAATCAGTGGTCCAGAAGAATTCTCTATTTTCCGGGAAGACCTTGTGGCAGAGCAGCTGACGTACATGGATGCAGTATGTACAGTATATGTACTACTTGAAATGCTAGGGGAAATACTGCTGGGCTTCTGAGTTTTTTCTTGTGTTATTCCCTTTTTAATGATTTCAACATAAATAGTGCTCCCGAATAAGTCTAGTTCTGGGCCACAGAACGTAGCTTTGCTTGGTCATGCAAACCTCCTTCATTTTCTGGGCTTCTTCCTTCAGTCATTCTGAAGATTTTTAAAAAAAAGACAACTAATAAAAGAAGTGGACAATGTTTGTGTATACTATGTATATTATGTAGCCTTTTTTTGTGTGTGGGGTTTTTTGTTTTTTTTTTTATTATTATGTTGTTATGTGGTCTAAAAACGTATACATACTCCAATTCTGATTTGGTTTGGCTGTGCCATTCTACTTCAAAACAGCATTATTTTTTAACAAATTTCCCCTCAGTTGCACTACTAATATAAATGTGTCTCTTATATTCCAAAGGTTTAGCTGGCAGTTATTCTAGGGCATCAAGCCTACAAGCAGTATGCTGAAGTTTATATTTTAAGCTAAGAGAAAGCAAATATTTATATTTTAATATGGCACTGGACTTCTAACATGCATTTCTTGCAAACAGTAGAGACCTAGGAGGATCCTGCTGACTTAGACACCTCTGTTTCACTCTAGAAGCTCTTCAAGAAAGTTGTGCCACACCACTGTTTGGGATGCATCTGGTCTCAAAGGGATAAGAAAGAAAACAAGCACCTGGCACCTACCATCAGAGCCACCATCTCTCAGTTCAACGCGGTTACCAAATGTGTTGTCAGCACTATCCTGAAGAGCAAAGAACTCAAAACACAGCAGAGGGCCAAGATCATTGAGAAGTGGATTCATATTGCACATGTAAAGCATTTATTCTAGATTGTTTGATGTTCCTCATGCAGGTGCTTTGGAGTGAGGGAGACGAAGAAGGGATTGTGTACATTGATCTCAGGCCAAACTTAGCTCTGATTCTTTCTAGATTTGGCCAGCTTTCTTGCTAATAGAAGATTGATACTGCCACCTTTTCCCTAGTTCCTTTTCCCATATGGAAATTGGGTTGATGTTTGTCTCTTTGCAGGGTGGGGAATGCTAATTAATAAATGAGGCAGATAATGTGCCTTGCAGATGGGGAGTGCTGCACACTTGATAATGTAACATTGATGGTAAGATGGATATAAATTCAATCAGTTGAGTTCCCTGGTAAGAAAGTACTGCTCATATCAGTGATAGAAATGATGTGGTGGTTGATCCCCACTACACTTCCTTTATCAGGCAGTGCAGCGACAGCACAAGGGCTAACGGTTTTAAGCTTAAAAAAAAAATAATGGGAGGAGGAAATTATGTTTGGTAGGGGTGGTGGGGCACTGACAGGCTGCCAAGAGAAGCTGTGGTTGCTCCATCCCTGGAAGCGTTCAAGACCAGGTTGGAGATTAGGATTTGAGAACCTGGAGGTGTCTCTGTACATGGCAGGGCATTGGAACTGGGTGAGCTTGAAACTCTTTTCCAACCCAAACTACTCTGTGATTCTATTATATCACTAAATGTTAGAATAAAATCAAGTAGAAATGGAAAACTGGCAGTGGTGTAGGCAGTAGGCAGTTAGAGTGAGCTTTGCACTTCACTTGCCTTGGCTGTTAATATTCAGTCAGTGAGCATCAGCCTCCCTCTCCTGCATATGCAAATGATGTAAGAGGTGAAGCCAGGTATGGTGGAAGACAGCATAACTGTTGTGTTTTCATACACATACATTTAAATATATGTGTATGTATGTATGAAAGTTAAGTACTAGATTTTAAGTGCAGAAAAAAATAACTTCTAAGTAGTAGTAGCCTTTTTTATCATGAGAAAAAAATGAAATTATTGTTTATGCTCTTTTGTTCTGAACAGTTCTTGAGACTAAAGAGTCATTTGCTTACTGAATTATTTCTTGTTTACATTGGGTCTGCAAACCAGCTGGGTTTGGGATGGGGCAGGTGGACAGAGCAAGTAGTGGTACGATATGGCACTGGTCTCATCATCTTACTTTTCTACTTTTTCACTGTCTTATATTTATTTCTCTCTAATACATTCTTCCTTTTCACCTCAATTCCTTTGTCTTTTAAGAGATTGTGTGTTATCTTGGCACAGCAGAGTTTTCCATACCTTCTTTGCATAACTCTAGTTACCTTATTTCTTAGACTTTATCAGTTATATTTTACTGTAAGCTTTTTAATAAGTCCCTTTCAGGGCTGCTGGCACCTAAACCTAGGTCTCCTTTTTGAAAGGAACTTTAAAGCACTTTAATATGGATATCTGTTGACTATGTTTGAAGAATCACATGGATTCTTTCAAAGCTCTACAAAACAAGCAGTCATAAAAGGCTCAAGCCAAACAGAGACCTTCCAACCTTGACAGTGCACGTCTGTGCTTCCAGAGGCAGCATTGTTAGTACTGGCACTTAAGCTCCAGCAACTGCATGGTTCAGAAAACTGGTATGGGGAAGTTCTTTCACCTCTACTTCGGCACTTATGTCGAATCGTTATCTGCTGCCCACTTTATAGACCATGTGAATGGATTAGGAAGTTTGATTCTTATTTCCTGTGTGCAGTTCTCCAGTTAATGGGGCCTTCCTGGAGCAAGCTGGGCTGCAGTCTGGGCAAGCAAGCATGGAGCTGCATCTTGCTCATCAGAGGGCAGCAGGAAGGGCCAGGGAAGCCAGGCCAGGCACCGTAATACTTGTTCTGTGGATGGAGAACTTGGTTCTTCACCTCTATAAATCCAATCTCCCTTTACTTAGTTCATGCACTTAATTAAAAACTCCAGTCTTTGCCAGGCACATGAAAATGCATGTGCACACTCTGCAGAATAATTGCACATGTAAAACAGCTACTTGCATATAGAGTCAGCTGCCCACTTCTGAAGAAAGTTGCTTGCTTTGTGCATGCAAATGAGTGTTTGGAATAGTTAGATGCCTGAATTAGAAAATAATCCACTCATTAAAGTGCAGTTATTCACTGACAGCTAACTCTGTATCTTAGCAGCGTGGAGTTCTGCATTTCTTATCTGTTCATCAATTCTGGATCCAGTTTCTTAGATTACAAGGAAAGCTGAATAAACTGCAGCCCTCTTCACTCCACCTCCATCTAAGCAGGAGCCAATTTTATTCAGACAGTATTTTCTTTAAAAATAAAAAGTAAAAATGGAATAATTAGTATCCTGTTATGCTTAATTAAAAAAAAAAAATCCGAGTTCTTTCGGAGCACTTTGCAGGATTCTTTCTGGTTTTCCCCTTGAGAAGGACGCAGCGTGAAATGAAATCGTTCAAAGCAGTCTAAAAAATTCTTATATGCAAATGGGAGTTTGCTAAAGTTTAGGCAGCAGTCAGTTAGAACACTGAGAACATGAAATCCAGTATTGAATTCCTAATGAGCTTTTAATCATATGACATGCATTTTAAGTCAAGATGGTTCCGAACTGGAGCTTCCAGTCGTAACTCCTGTCATACTTGAGAAAAAGAAATGTTAAGAATTTGCCTCTAAATCTATATTCTCCACAGCCTGAATTTCAAGCTGAACATGAAGAAAGAAGGGTTTTGTTCTCAGAGGTGTCAGAGCTGTGCCTTCTTTGGCTGCAAACCATGCAAAATTAGCTTTCAGGTCTTGTGTGTCCTACCACATGATCTTGAACTTGGTCTTCACAAGTTCTTCTTAGCCATGTCTTAGTCTGGGGTGGTGAGGCACAGGAACAGGTTGCCCAAGGAGGTTCTGGATGCCGCATCCCTGGAGGCAGTCAAGGCCAGGCTGGATGTGGCTCTGGGCAGCCTGCTCTCCATAGGAGATTTTGCCACAGCAGAGCTCCATAGGAAATGCCCATGAACCAAATCTCTCTGTCAGGATTTGATCCCAGATCTGGAAAAACTTAGAAGGTTTACTCTTTAACAGGGTGCACGTACTTGAATAACTGGTTATTCCAATTATGTCTTTAGTTTTAATGGACTGAGGGTTTACATTTTAAATACCACATACAAAGAGGTGAAGCCTGTTTTTTTTTCCCCTAAAGAGCATAAGGGGTTGGTATCTATAAAGGGCCTTTTAGGAAGCGTAACAATTCTGCTCTTTAGCCTGGCTTTGTGAGCTCAGTTCAACTTATTTTTTTCTAGGGCTGGACTCCATAATTCTGCAACGTCTTCACAAGTACATGAAAGTGAGGAAAACAAGATATGAGTGCCAAAGCCCATAAAGCATTTGGTGTTTGGAGGGGGGATGATATTTTTGATGCTCGGTATTTGTACAGCTGCCTGCTTAGCAGGGAGAATATGTAGCAAGCATGACACCGGTCAAACAGAACAGCACTAACCTAGCCATAATGCTGACCTTTAATGCTCCTGTATTTCTAACCACTCCTTTTGCAGGAATGTAGGATCCTGAAGAATTTTTCTTCCTTGAGAGCCATCGTTTCAGCACTGCAGTCCAACTCCATCTATCGGCTAAAGAAGACCTGGGCAGCTGTTCCAAAGTAAGCCCCCCCTCACCCCTTGTTTTGACTGTTCCTGTGGCTGACCCCAAAGGCAAGAAGTGCTTTTTCTCTTTATCACCTTTTTCTCAGCCTTCCCACTCTGCTCCTTCATGGATATCTGTTCTCTTTCAGGAGAACCTGTCATTCCTGTTAGGCTCAGACCCCTTTTTTGGGTCTGACTGCTTCTCTTTGCTGTTCAGGGATCAGCTTGTTCTCAGGGGGCACTGGGACTCTTCCATCCTTTTCAGCATACTGATCTCCCACAGCCCATTGCACTTTCCTTCCACTGCCCTGTTTTCCTGTTCAAAATATTGCTATCTCAAGTCTGCAGTCCTGGACAACAAAAAGGATCTTATGTATCAAATGCTTCTAGCTTTCCAGAGAGCATCAAACAAGGCAAAAATTAAGTACTTGGGATATGTCTCACAGCAAGTATTCTGCTCCTTGTTATCCATTTATCCACAGGAAATTTATACTAGTATGACTGAAAATCCTATTCAGAATCTGAATTTTAGTACCTGTAGCTTGTATGGTGCTGTCAAATAAAGCTCTGCCTTGGAGCACCACAAGGTCTCTGGAGGGTTCCTAGGAGATGTGCTGAATCTCCTTGAGTGCACCTTGATGTTATTTTTTTATATGCTTTCTGTTATTGATTCATGAGGGAGAAAAAAGGCTGAAGAGCAATCTGATCTGATTTGAAGTGCTTACTAATGACCTAAATTATTCAATTCTTTTCCTGTGCAGGGACAGAATGCTGATGTTTGAAGAGCTGTCTGATATCTTCTCAGATCATGACAATTATCTGACAAGCAGGGAGCTGCTAATGAAGGTGAGAATTAGCTTGAGTTGCAAGGCTCATAATCCCAATGAAAGCTGAAGCTGGCCCGTTTTCCAAAACTCATCCCTTCCTAAGCTACTGCAGTGCTTCAGGGGAGAAACACTCTATCGCTTGTAACACTTTTCTGCTAGGGTGAGGTGATTTCATTGTTCATCTCCGAGCAGATCTGGAAAGGTTAGGTTTGCACTGCTGAGTGGAAAGCAGCTCCAGCAAGATTCTTGACTGGGTTGCACCGCTGTGACTTCACTGGAACAGTGCCACTGAGCTTCAGCTGAGGAATTAAACCAAGATGTTTATCCAACTGTCCTGTACCTTCCTTGGAACCAGAAAACAGGGCTGGGACTCTCTATGGAACAAGCTTCCTGCTCTGTGTGTGGCCAAATGGACAACAAAGCAGAGTCTGTCTGGAATAGTTTGACTGGTGTGCTCTCCTGGGCAAACCCCAGCAAACTCAAGAGCTTGAATGGAGTGAGGAAGACTAGCAGAGAAGCTTATATTATGTAGCATCTGAGGAATGTGTCAGTGGCAATTTTTTATTTTTATTTTTACATAAGAAGTTCCTCTAAACCAGCTAACTAGTTTACTTTTTGGCAGTTCTATCCAGTCTATCTGGCATTTGTACCTAACCCTTGATATCTGAAACACTGTTAAGCTCTAGAGTGATTGGTGAGTGCATTCAGAACTGGCAGTCTGTTTATCACCCACTTACAGTCAGCCTGTAGCTCAGTTTTAAAGCAGGTGAGACAGTAATAAGTGTAGAGGAAAAATGCGTGTTTGAAATGGTTTGTTTGAACTAAATATTAAAAGGACGAAGCAACCCAATCCAAGCCCAGACCTTTTGGCTCCCAGCACATCACTCTCTCCAGCTGCTGTAAGCAGATCTGCAAAACATTTTGAAAGCAGTGAGAGGACAAAAATTCCATAGAATTAGCTAGAACTCCTCTCCTAGTTCTTGTGGACTGATTTGGAATGATTGGAGGATTCACATACGCTGCCTCCTTCCAGTCCTTGCTTTGTGTCTCTATAAGCAGTTTTCCTGAGGAGGTCATGTTTGACTTTGTCTATCCATCCTGCAAATTTAAGTGCAGAGCAGAAAAAACACTGCACAAAACAGGTTGTCTGGCACAGAGAAGGGAGTGCTCTGTTCTCTCCTCCCCAGACAATGGCTCTGCTGTGAGCTGTAGCTTTAGCTTCTGGGCCTGCCTGTTGGTGACCCTGCACATAGCAGGGGGTTGGAACTGGATGAGCATTGTGGTCCTTTGCAATCCAGGCCATTCTATGAGTCTACAGAATCTCGTTCACCTTCCAAGATCTTGAGGACATGGATAATTCTTTTCCATTACTCATTTTTCAAGTCAAGGAAGGAAATGCAGAGTTCAATCCATCTGTTCATTACGTGTGACTGGGAGAAGTAAATGTTGTAGTGAGAGGCTCTTTACAAGTGCAGGCTGTTGTTTTGTGCAAGGTTAAAAAGACACTGATGATTCATGCCATATCTATCTGGCCACTGGAAAAAATAACAGTAACTCCCAGCATCCCATATGGATCTGGGGAAATAAAGGCTGCAGATGTATTGCGAAATAGCTCATCCATTCATAGGAATTGTGGAGATCAAAACCTATTACTTCCATTTCCTGCGTGTTTTTGGATTAGTCAATAAGCCACAGAGGTTAGTTGGATCTCTGTGTCACAGCCTAAGAAAAACAGCAAAGCATTACATAAGACAGAGATGTTTACTCATAGCAGTCCTCATTGGGAAATTAAACAGAAATCAGAGAAGCATACAGACACCTAAATATGCCTAAACATCTCAGATTTTAACTCTTAGGGGACTTACGATAGCACTTGGCTTTGGCCAGAGCTGAGCTATTTTACAGAGAAATTCCCCCATGGTCACCTGGTGGGACGTTGCCAAAATCCCCAGGTAGTGCACGGGACCCAGAAAAGCAGCACATGCATATATGCCCAAGTAACTGTGCTAACCTAGCTTGCCTTGTTAAATACATTTGCAGTGATTTTACACAGACGTAGTTGCCAGCTCACCACTTACCTCCTCCAATAACTGCCTTTTACATCCCTTACAGGAAGGAACATCCAAATTTGCAAATCTGGACAGCAGTGTGAAAGAAAATCAGAAAAGAACACAGAGACGTCTTCAGCTTCAAAAAGATATGGTGTGTCTGGTGCCCTTCTCTCCTTTTTGAACTGGGAACGTGGTTAAGTTTACCATGGTGAATTATGAGAGAAGCAGAAGCTAGAAGGTTATCTAAAAAAGGGAGCATGCAGGAGGTGATGCTCTTGTGGATGCCTTCTGCACGCAAAAAAATCACTAATAATCAATGCTGTTGATTAGCTGATACCAAGCAAGTGAAGCGCAAAGCTTAGACTGACTGTGTCACACTGAATGTGTTACACTGTGCTGCCAGGCTGTGTGAGCTGTGCGTTGTGGTGCAAACTAGTTCTCCTTGTGCTCCAGTAACACCTGTCTGTGTACTGAGGTGCCAGAGGAAACAGACCAGGCATCAGCATAGCCAAGGTGCTCAGGGATCTGGTGCTGAGAACGCTCCGGGATCACAGGGTCTGGTGGATGTATGCAGTGTATGCAGGGACCACTCTGTCTTTCCTGGTGCTGACCTTCCCTTGCTCCCTGACAAGAGATAAATGGGTGCATCAGGCTGCTACTCCTCTCCCCACTTGTGTATGTTTCACATCCAAACCAGCTGTTGGGGATGGACTCTGAGCCAAGTGCTTGGCCTGAGTTTCAAGCTTTGCAGAGATTTACAGAGCATGTCATGTAAAAGAGGGACAAATGAGTGATGTGTATAAACATGTGCTCGTCGCTTTCAGCTGCCTTGTTTCTGCCTCACAAGCAGGAACCCCATCAATTTACCCTTGTTATCCTTTAGAGAGTAATGGGGAAAGCTACACAATTGTTTCTTAGTAAAATATGTAATGTAAATACTGGGATTCTCCTGATAAAGAAAATTAGCTCTGACCAGAGCAGAAATCTCATTTACTTTTAAACAAGCTCGTGAAGCTTCTGACAAACCAGCTTGAAAACTGCACAGAGCTTCACAGAGATTGCTTTGTAAAATGTCTGGTTTCCAATCTGTTGGTGAAAATGGCTTTTGTCTCAAAGTTGGCAAAGATTTCAAAGAACAGGGGAAGAGAGATCTGGGATAGGAAGGCAAAACTGCTGAATATGATTTTTTGTTTGTCTTTTAGTTTGACTGGAAAAAAATACTGATCCTTTTGGATGGTAGGAACAAGCATTTCCTTCATGAGTGTAGGAACGGCCTGAACTCTATGACTGGTTGCAGTCTAGAAAGTTAAAATTTGAATGCTAAGTAATTAAAATGCAGTGGATGACTGGGGGAGAAATTAATTTTTCTTGGAGGAAAAATCTGTGACTTGATGTACTTGATTGTCACTTGATTGTGCAGTGCAATCGAGTAAAATCCCACCAGAATGAAGCAGAAAGAGATATTTCCACCAGCTAGCCTGGATTGCTCCAGCAGGTAGTGGAGGAAGTCTCAGTGCTCTTCCCACAAGTAGGGTTTCCCAGTGCCTGTTAGAAATATTGCAGTATAAAGCCACTCCTCAACGTCTGCAAAAGCATCCCGCTTCTCAATAGGATTTAATTTGAATTCTAGCCTACATACCAAAGGTGATGCGATGAAAGAAAGCTTCAGTGAAAAGACTGACATTTGGTTAAGCTGCTTTTATTTCTTCTTTTAGTAGTGTTTGAGCATTCTAATTACTGTTTCCCAGTCCATCCAATGCTGCTCTCATCGTTTGCAGGGAGTGATGCAAGGCACCGTCCCTTACCTTGGTACCTTCCTCACTGATCTCACCATGCTGGACACAGCCCTTCAGGATTACATCGAGGTAATCTGGGGCAATGTTTTCAATCCTGCATGCTCTCCTTTCCTGCCTGGCACTGAGCGCTTGTGTTCGTCTGTCTCCTACTGTGTTCATGTGCGGTTCTCAGACCTGGAGGAACGAGTGAGCACAGGAAGGATTGCAGGAGTCTGGTCACATAACAGAGCTTGAGGAGGGGGCCAATTTTCAGAGGTGTTTGTTTCAGAGCTTTCTAGACACCTTTGAAAATTGGCTCCCAGTTAATGCAGACACTTGAGGAGCCCTACTGAAGGCACCCAGACTTAATTGTGCCAGTGCTGATGGTTATGATAGGAATGGGCAAATAAATTTCTGTCTGGGCTGGTAAATGCTGCTGGCGTGTTTGGTTGTTGTTTGTTTTCCCAACTGCACTAAAGCAGGCTTGAATGAGATCGCTATATATCCATTTTCTTTTTGGCAGTTTCCCATTCCTCTGTGCTTTGTGTTCAGCTGGTGTTCTTGAAGCTTGCTGGGAATGCTGCTGCACTCACAGTATAGGCAGAAAACAAGTTTGTCTCCTGCATGCAAGGACTTCTTCAGACCTAATCTCAATGCAGCTTTCTTACACTGGACTTTTCTTCTTGAGCAGATTGCCCAAGAAGACAGATAACGTTTGGAGATTCATGTATATGAGCGCTATGGTTTTCATCCAATTGGGAAACAGTATTTTTGAGTCCTTGCTCAGGGCACGTCTCTGCTCTGTGTTTGTGTGCTACTCCATCTTGTTTGTGATTAAATTCAACTGAGCATTTGCTCTTCTACTCTGATCCTTTCTCTTTGCTTCCAACAGGGTGGCCTGATAAATTTTGAGAAGAGGCGAAGGGTAAGAAGCATGTTCTGTGATTTTCAGTTCACTGATGCCCCTTCTAGAGAATTCTCATGCTTGACGCCTGTTCTCTTTGCTCAGGCATATGCAGCAGCTTGGGACACATTTGTCTGAATAAAGTTGTGCCAAATCTCTGTTCTGGGGCCTGAAAGTGACTTGGATTTGTCTGTGATGGAGCCATTTCCTTCCCTAGCCTCTTCCCAGCTCCATAAACTGTTTCTTGGACTTACCTTTTATGTATAAGTGCATGGTTCAGGTTATTGATAAGAGTAATTTGTGAACTTGTGACCCTGCTGTTTGTGGAAGAGGAACTGCTGTGCTGCTGCTCAGCTGGCTTGCACTGATGCTGGTTGAGCGTGGTTCCTTGTGCTTGTCTTTGAATTGGTGCATCTTTAATAAAATGCTCACATTTCAATGCACAACCAAGCAGAAACCACAGCAGATTTCATTGCTTATAAACTGGTTGTTGAAATAGTTCCTCAGCTGCAAGTGACAGTAAGTTTGTCCTGGGTCTGTTGTTGCATATATTTAGTATATGAATGAGTCTGTTTGGCTTTATCTTGTTTTCTGTTTATATGAATGAATATGTTTGGCTTCATCTCGTTTTCTAAATAGAATTTCTGTTTGATTATTTCTTAGGAATTTGAAGTAATCGCCCAAATTAAGCTCTTGCAATCTGCATGTAACAGCTATTGCATGACACCAGACCAAAAATTCATCCAGTGGTTCAGGAGGCAGCAGCTTCTGAGCGAGGAGGAGAGGTATGGTTCTTCATCCAGCTGGCAGAGCAGGCTTTGCTTTTCTTACCCCAAGCCCACCTGGATGAGTTATGTCAGCCTTTAGGGATCCTCTTACAGATGTAGCATACACTGCTGCTCCAGCATGGTGGAAATACATCTGTCTGCTGCTCAACAGCTGTAGAAAAACCGCCTAACGCTGAGCAGGGCTTAGTTCTGAGATTGGACGTGAGGGTTCTGACTTTGAAATGTGAGAGCCTGTTGTGTCTGGCCTGTCTGCATACCCAGACATACTCAGACCGTGATCCTGAGGGACATCAGGATGCAGAGCACTCAGCTGGTGGACACAGGCAGCAATAGCCAAGGCAGCTCAGAGCTCATGGTAAAATGGGAGCTGTGTTCCTCTTTGTGCGGTTGCAATTTTTCTGTGAAGAGGGAGTAGTTGAAGATTTCTGAAACGTCTTCAACACGTTGCTACTTTGACATATGTAACTAATGCTACTGTATGTAAAAATTGAGGCAGTGCTCTCTGTCGTGCAGTTATAGCCTCTCGTGTGAGATTGAAACAGCTGTTGACACGAGCACCACATCACCGAAACCTCGGAAAAGCATGGTGAAGAGACTCAGCCTGTGAGTATGACTGGGACGTAGCAGCATTGCATGTGTTGGTACGAACCAGAATGAATGCAACAAGCAAAACTCATTTCACCAGCTGAAAACTTGGCTAGGAACTCAGACCACCACGTTACTTTAAGGAGACACCATTGGCCAGAAACTCTTAATTCTGTCTGAAGCTGTCTTCTTCTATTGTTATAACTGATCGTGAGGATTATTAATGATGAAAGAGATTAGAGACAAACAAACCTTTTTAAGAGTCAGGAAAAGGAACAATTTCTGGATTGGGTTATAAATTCAGTACCTATTGTGCAATAACTTCCCTGAACGCAGTAGCAAAACAGAGTAAATGAGGATAAAGTCTGGCCTGTTATTAGTCTAATTTACTATCCACATGCAAAAATTCCTCGCAGGATTTGACTATGATAATTAAGGTTGGCAAAAAGGCATTGAAAATAGAAACAATCTGCCTAACTGCCTTTAGGTTGGAAAAGGAACATAATCATGGGGACACGGTCCAATTCAGTCTAATAGCTTAAAGATTTGGGTAGGTAAAGAGCTAAGCAGATGTGGAAATAACAAACGAGCAGGAGCTCAGGGAAAGCTGCAAGGAATGAAAAGGCAGGTCAAGGGTCAACGTCAAAATACCTTAAAGATGAAACATGTGAACCTGATGTGAGAGGAGATACGAAGGAACTCCCGTGTGTTAGTGGTATCATCAAGATGAGGGGAAAAACTATGAACAGCTCTGTCAGCTCTTAACTGTTCTTTCCTGGCCGTTCTTGTACCTGGCTTCCTCAGAAGAGCAAACAGCCATTCATTTTACATCAGCACTACTGCATATTAGGGTCTGAAAGAAGAACAGATTTTTTAGTCCAGAGTTCTGAGTTCTGATGTGCAAAACAGTAAAATGTACAAATCTGTGGGTAGCTGTTTGGGAAAGGTGTGTTCAGTCCATCCAACTTGGTTGTGAAAAGCTGTGGCACCACAAGCTTTGCAAATAGCCTCAACTCGGAGAGCTTGCACGAGTCTCTCCTGTGGTATGTGCCTAAACTGAGTGTAAGAATTGTCACTGCTGATTGGTCTCTTATTTCTGACTGTTTCAGTGCTCCAGTATTGTAATTTACCATAGCATCAGCTTTGTTTGCACTGTGCAGGCTTTGTGTAAGGAGCTGTTTCATCTATAGGCTGAGTGTATTCTGCAAATTAATACTGTAGAAAAGACTGGCTTAATTTTCCTGGAACCACTGAGTGACACCACTCTGAATTGTTTTAAATCATTAACTACGTGCTGACGTGGCATCTAATCCACTTGGTTTCTCTGCTTTATGTATTATACAAGCTTGTTTCCTTTGGCTCTCCTTTAAACTTACCTGACCTGCATTTGGAAATGAGTCTCGGTGAGGGAGAGCCTGTCATTTGTGTCATCTACACTTTCTTGTCATCTTATTGTGCCTGTGCCCATTTAGCTCAGAGAGAAACTGGTATCTGTGGCAGCTTTACTGAGTGCAGGAATGTGCAGCAGAGGTGAATCTGCATTCTGAAGACCTTTGCCCAGTGTATGGGCCACACATTACCCATCACTCACTGTCCTACTTATTCACAGCGTCTCTGTCTTGAGTTCCTTTGTGTCAGAGAGACAATGGTGTGCAGCAGTCCATAAGGAGTGAGCTGCCAAGCCTCTAGCTTGGTTTGTAAACATGTCATATTTACCATCAATCAGTTCCTGGCAAGAGAGTCTGAAAATGTATAAGACTGAAAAGAAGCCTCGTTTATGATAGTGAGCATTAGCTCTGATTTTGGTCTTGCAGCTGGAGCTTACGCGAGGTCAAGACAGGATTATGTTAGTGTGTAGCAAACTCTCTTGACAAATGATATAAAACAGTAGAGAGGAAGTGAAAACAATAGGCCACTAGAGGTAGAAAAGCAAAGCAGTACAAAAGATTTTGCACCGAATGACAGCTTTGCTCAACCCAGCTCTGTTCTGCTTTTACTTACTGGCTGTTACGTTTGTTTTCTGTGTTAGACTATTTCTGGGCTCCGAGGTGATCACCAACAGCACGCCCACCAAAGAGCAACCCAAATCGACTCCAAGTGGGAGCTCTGGTGAGAGCATGGACTCGGTCAGTGTGTCATCCTGTGAGTCTAACCACTCTGAATCTGAAGAAGTCTGCGTCACTCCCATAGACACTCCTGATGAGCCACAGAAAAAGGTACAGCCTGGGGCTCGTTGCCAACACAATTAGACAAAGGCAGGCTGCACCTAGATGTTTTCCAAGTCTTGAGTCTTGTCTAGGGCACTGCTGTAAAGGCAGAGGAGAGACTCTAAAAATAACTGTGTCAAAATGAAAGCAATCCAGTCGGGTTTTTTTGCACAATTCCTTTCATGTTGCCTGGATACCAGGCAGACTGCAGTTTGCTTTCTGTGAAACCAGATTTTAATGTGGTGCCTGACAGCGTTTTTGGTCTTAGAGGAG
Source organism: Tympanuchus pallidicinctus (assembly GCF_026119805.1). Lineage (NCBI taxonomy): Eukaryota > Metazoa > Chordata > Aves > Galliformes > Phasianidae > Tympanuchus > Tympanuchus pallidicinctus. Next base: position 26,533,696 of record NW_026294791.1, read on the forward strand.
GCTTTGGAGCAATATGAGGTTAATTTGTCTCTCAGCCACCCATCATGCTTTTTGCAAGGGACGGGACAGACTGGCAGCATTTCTACCTTGGAACCATAGGAACTGGGGTGAGGAGCCAGAGCATCCTGCTCGCAGATGGTGGCACGTCTCTCCAGCATGCAGCAGTGTGACATTAGCAGATGAGGATGGGAGGATCTGTAGGCTCCCCCAAACAAAACCAAAGGAAACAGGAGATGGGATCATCTGAACATGAGTGAATCAGCAGCAGGTCATTTCACCCCAGGCTGTCCTCGGGTTCAGTGAGCTCTTCTGTGGTTAGCAGCCTGGTGCCATGCTTGTGCTGAAGCAATTGATGTGACACGGCTGTGTTTTAGCTCATGTATATGTTGGTGACAGCACTGGTCTCATCCTAGAGTAGGCAGAGCTGCTGCAGCTGCCCCCAGGAGAAAGGTGTTGCACTAGCAAGCCAAGAAATCCCCCTTTTTCCTTCTTCTTGCTTGGCAGAGCCCCATACCCTGCACATGGCCAACTGGGATGTCCCCCAGCAATGCGAGTGTAAAGATGTAGGGGTGAAACTGTGTGTGTCTGTGCTGGCAGCAGATGGGCTGGCCATTGTCTGGTACATTCTGGACAACCAAAGTGTAAAGACAGGAAGGCAGTAGGTGGGATCTGACTGGGGGATCCACAGGGACACCTTCCCTACTGGCAAATTCTTCCATTTTGTTCTAAGTTACATTGGAGACATTTTAGGGATGTTTGGGCTTGAGCTTATGGCTATTTTAAATGAAATTGCATTTAGTGTTCTTAAACCAAATGGAGCACAAGGTCCCGGACATCAGCATCCAACTCACTAAGTCATTCAAACTTAAAGTTCAGCTGGAGTGGTTGTTAAAGTGGATTTGAAGCATGAGTTGGAGAGGGAACCTCCTGGTGGCAGCTTCTGAGCAAGGCATGTGGAAGAAAATGGTGAAACCCTGCACTTCAGGGGGAGGGAGGGAGGCATAAAGAATAGACAAGGAGCAGGGGCAGACAAGGAAGGGTGTGTCTGTGTATATGTATATTTTCACAGCAGTCACAAGTCCAGTTCCCTGTGCAAATTTGGGTCTTGCTGCAGAGCAGAGTGCCCTTCCCACACCCATTCGCCGCCGGCCACGAGCCCACTCTGTTCCTTGTTTCTGCTGCCACCTCCTGGCCTTCGCACACTGTGAGCAACTCACCAAATTGGAAGCAGGGAAGCACTAAAATGCTGAAATGAATCAAGTTTTTTTTGGTGTTTTTTTTTTTTTTTTTTTTTTTGAGATAATACTACAGCCAATGTGCTGGACAGAGTGCAGAGCAGTGAGGATTTGCACATGCCTCCTACTTTCCTGAGTTCTCCTCCACACGCACAAAAGGTCTGGTTTGTAACTGTGTTTTTCTTCCTGTTGTGCAGCTCTCGGAATCCTCCTCCTCCTGTTCCTCCATCCATTCCATGGACACATCCTCCTCGGGGCTGTCATCTTTAACCAACATAATCTCGTCCCCTCCCTTCTTGTCCTCCAACCCCAAGATCCACAAGCGCTCCATCTCTGTGACATCCATTACCTCAACAGTGCTGCCCCCTGTTTACAACCAGCAGAACGAGGACACCTGCATCATCCGAATCAGCGTGGAGGACAACAATGGCAATATGTACAAAAGCATCATGGTGAGTGGTGTGCAACAGCAGGCTGCTCTTAGCCTTCATCCTGCTTTCTTTCTGGGTGATTGCTAAAGTGCAAGGTGCTTTTAATGGTGCAGAGACCAATTGGCTGAGCCAACTACTCAAAAAGGGCTTGAGAGTGAAAATGACGTATGTTTGAATTCAGCATCTGTGGAACGTGATGTGCATAGGAGATTTGAATACAGCAGAGTATCTCCGTGGCACTTTCTAGTCTTGAAATTTATGTTTGTGTTGGATCAAGAAATTTTAAGTGTGATGAGTGCAGGATGTGCTGCTCCTGCCTTTGTAGCTAAAGCCAGCTGCTGCCTCTCCTGCTTGGTACGTGAGTGACACAAGCTCTGCTCAAAGCCTTACCTGGGAGCAAACAAGGGTATTTTTTTAGCAGGTTCAGCTTTTTCATGGTTTTAACGGTCTGCCCTAACCAAATTGCAAAGAGCAGTTCCCTCTGAGGGCCTGCCTGATTCTGCCTCCAAGAGGTAAATCTTCCCTTCGACTTGATAAGGCCCTGCAGAACCTCATGTCTGTCCCTAGCACACCACTGCAGACAGTACTGTAAGTTACAAGGCCAAAAATCTTTGCTGGATGTCAGAGGAGGTATTTAGCACAGTGAGGCTCCAGATTAATTGATGTCTGCAAACGGCAGATGGGGCAGTTAGTTGTGTGGAAGTTTATGGCTAGTAATAATAACATCTCATTTCTCAGAGTGGTTGCTCAGGGAAGCAGACGGTGTGATTTACTGCTGGCTCTGCCCGTACAGCATCTGTCTTCTTGAATTAAAATAACAATAAGTGTCATAAATACCACAACTTAGTAGCTAGGAGTATCTGTCTACTCCCATGTTACCGACCCATCAGAGTTTCCCGGTTCTCTAAAACCTTTTGCAAGGCCAAGTGGGCTGCAAAGAGACCGGCCTTTACTGATCATTAAATCATTATATAAAGTATCGAGCAGAACATCTCACTACTCATTTATCTCTCTTGCAGCTAACCAGCCAAGATAAAACTCCTGCTGTCATCCAGCGAGCTATGTCAAAGCACAACCTGGAATCTGACGCAGCCGAGGAGTACGAGCTCGTCCAGGTCATCTCCGAGGACAAAGGTAGGGAGGCAGAACTGCTGCTGCTTGAGAAGTCATGCTCCATTTTTAAGGAAGGGGTAAAATGCCGCGTTATTACAGTAGGAATAATCACTGCGTGGGGATGATGTAGCATGGCCTGCCAGCACCTTGCCTTCTATAGGGAGAGCATGCTCGTTGGCTTCCCGACAGCCCCTCTGTACGTGTGCTGTGTGGGCACAGCCACCTCCAGGGCTGCTTGCCTTCCCTGAGCAGAGCAGCCTGCCCAGAGGGGCACAGCCTGGATCTCTGCTGCTGCCACCTCATGTCCTCCAGAGCCCTTCTCTCCTGTTTCTGAGAGAGTTTATTGTTTTCTGTGCAGCAGAAAGGGGCAGCACTGCTCAGCCGTGTGCAGGCATCTGTTCATTGGCTCCCTGTTTTGTCCTGCAGTACCACAAATGTTTTGTTCAGTATCACCAAAGAACACTCACTCTGCTCCCTCTGTTGCAGAGCTGGTGATCCCAGACAGCGCCAACGTGTTCTACGCCATGAACAGCCAGGTGAACTTTGACTTCATACTGAGGAAAAAAGCTCCTGCTGACGGGCAGGTGAAAATGAGGAGCAGATCCAGCCTGACACTCCCCAGAACTGCCAAACGGGGGTGCTGGAGTAACAGGAACAGCAAAATCACGCTGTGAGGTGGACGCGGCGGCTCTGAGGTGAACTGCTTGAGAACCCAACCTTCGCTACCATCCAGTATTACAGAATCACAGCAGGTGAATGTGTCAGTATTTAACGTTGAAAATATTGGAGGCAAATGCAAAGTGAGCATTTGGTCAACGTCCAGCCAGAGGCGTGCCTCTTCACCTGAGCTGGACAGACACGGATTTACAGGACAGGCCAGACTGGGATGATTTTGTTTTGCACATTAGCCTAGGAAGGTGAGAAACCCCACCTAGAGGGGAAAAAAAAGGACTGCAATGTTTGTACTCAGACCACCACGTAAGCCTACTTCTTGTGTGAGAAAACCTTTTCTTTGTGCCAGTATTACATACAGTGAGAATACCTAAATTTATTTTTATAAAACTGGAGAAGGAAAGCCACAGGCCTGTTCTGTCGGAAGGGAGCAGGAGCCCCCGGGCCGAGCAGCTCATGGAGAGTGCTGGGTCACAGGAGGGGTGGGCACAGAGTGCACCCATGGCAAGGCACTGTGGGTACAGCCCCAAAACGCTCATCTCTGGAGAAGGAAGAAGCAGCTGCAAGCACGTGCATTGCCTTCACACTGCTGGCAGCCTTCTTTTTGCACTTGTTCGAAGCCAGAAAATTAACTACTTTGGGATTATTATTATTTTTTCCAAAGAACATTAAAAGAGAGGACTGTGCTTGCTTTCACATGAATGTCATGATTTGTTCATGAGCAAGGCACTCAACACTACATGTCTGGACTTCAATGCCACTGCCGCCTGCTTCTCCTTTTGCTTTGCTAACCCACTCAACAGAAGTTGATGCCTCTGCGTGCACTCTGACATGACTGATGTACCTCTTTGTAATGTGCAATCAATATTCAGGAGCAGAACTTTCCCCACATTACTCCATCTGTTTCATTCCACGGGAGGCAACTACATTACCTTCTGTCTTAAAAGTGGGTGTTGTCAGGAAATAGCCCCATGTCTAGCATTACCCTCAAACAGATTTTATATCCTTGTAGCATTATTATGCATAATCTCCAGCCACTCCCCTTGCTCTTTGTATACGTCTATAAATGAATTTCCTGACATGGTACATCCTTTCAGCTGGAATAAAGAATTTAACCATTTGTTCTCCATGAATGCACGCCTGGAGTGTCTTCCCACATCCAGGCTTCCTTGAAAGGAGGGAGGTTTGATTTTATAAAGCCATAGATGAGAGTGAGGACTGTAAACAGGCCTTACTGAACAGACAGCCTTTGAGATACCTTAGTGTTAGTTACAATAAACTCAGATACTGAATTTTACACATTTGCCTGGGGCTGTTCTTCCACCCATTCTGCAGCTGCCATGTCCAAACTGAGCTCAGAGTACATCAGCAGTCTGTGATAAATGCATGACATCAGCAGCAGTGCAGGTGCAATTTGGCACACTGCCTTCACAGGAGGCACCACCCAGGGTACATTCTGTGTAAAAACTAAAACTGGACTTTGGTGAGTGAGGGAGGAGTGAGTTTGTAACCAGCCCTTCGCACATGCCAAGGTTAGCACCAGTTTACAGCACAAGTGGTTTTCTTTGTATTTCGGTGTAAGAGCGCACTGATGTCTGTACAGCATCCTTTGTAAACTGCAGTGTTGCTAACTCCACCATTGCATGCCTGTATTAAGCTGAAAGGAAAACAGTCTTGACCTCAAATTGACCCCTCCCCAGAACATTATATATAAAGATTTTTTTAACTGCTTACCTGTAATCTTTATACAATAAGCATATAAATATTTTTTTTCCACCGATATTTGCCTTAAGTTAATCTACGCCCTTCTCTTAGGCTTTATTACTACTGTGTGTCAGTTCCTTTGCATCTCATGCCCCCTTCCATTAATGCCCCTCTCTTCAGCATTACCACATTAATTGGCTCGAGTTCCCAGCTCCTTCTGCCTCCCCTGGCAGAAAGCTCTCAGCTGCACTGTTTGGGATTGAATGGAAAATGCCGTGTCAGCCAAACCAAGCATGAGCAGCGCCTGCTCCCACCCAATGAAGAGCGCACACAGCTGCATTTCTTGCACCAGGTTCTATGTATTATCAGACCCGCTGACAGGTAGTAACATGTCGTCTTTAGCAGAAAGCACAACATGGATCAGGAATTATTAAAAACAAACAAGAAAATTAAAAAAAAAAAACACAACAAACCAACCACACACAGATCAACTGCACAGATCAGCTGGCAGCGAGGCTCTGCGCTGCCGTGCAGGAGAGCGGCCCAGAGCTGCAGCCCATGGCCACCTGCCTGCTCCCAAACCTCTTCGAAACACCACCATCGCACTCTGCTGTCACAGGAGCCAACAGCAAGGACGTCAGCACACACCCAAAAAAAAAAACAGGTTTGCTCCTCACATGAAAAAATAACAAGACAAGTTGCCTTTACGTCCTGAAGGAACACGTGGAGGGGGAAGGAAGCTGAATGTGTTCCTTTTGGAGTGCAGAGGAAATACAAGTGGCAGCACTGCTCTGCCTGCTGCTCTGCAGGTTCTCTGATGCACCAACACATCTGTCGTGGGCCAGGAGCCCATCTGAATGAGATCCGGGCAGCCTCGACATTCAAACAGGAAGCCAGGAATGCTTTTCTGCAGAAGCATGAAAAGAAGAAGACACTACACTTAGAGCACTGCTCCAGTGCATGGAGTATTTTTGGACACCATTCTGATACTGACAAAACAAAACCTCCTAACCCAAATACTCTCTGCAGTTTCTCTCATAAACAGGGTTATAAAAACCTGCAGACTACAAGGAGAAAAAGCTACACAGCAGCCCAGTTACAGCTATCCGGAAAGGTATGGAACACTTGTACACCTCTATATATTAATTTTCATAAATACAGCATTCTACACAAGGTACTGTAGAAAGACGTCATTCAAGGATTTTTTTTTTTTTCAAACAAAAGCTTACAAAGGCTTTTGTTCAGATCTCTGCCTGCCTGGAACACCTTTTTCCTCCTTTGTTTCCCCACAGTCTCAGAAAAGCAGCCTGGTGAGCCATAACCCAACTGAGTCCAACCTGATTGGATCCAACCCCACAGGGCCCAACCAGCAGCCCCGCCGTGCCGTCCCACGCAGCAGGACAGAGTCCCTGCAAACAGCTGCTCTACAACTTCCAGAGGTGAAAAGCCAAAGCGTGAGGCAGGTCTGGCTGTCAACAGAGCCCAGAGGAGGCGGGCAGTCATAGCTCATCCCTGGAGGACGGCGCGTTGAGGGAGGACTGGGGCGGCAGGGCGTCCTTGTTCTGTGCCTCGCTGTGGATCTGGCCCTGCTGCCGTGACTTCCAAGAGTGCGTCCTGTCCCAGTCCGTGGACACGGTCTCGTTGTCCCAGATGGTGGAGGTCTCTGTGTCACTGAGGTAGCCTGGCTGCCCTGTGTAGTGGGTGGGGTAAACGAGCAAGGGTTCTGCTGAAAAGGCCTTCAAGTCTCGGGATTCGTAATACTCCATGTACTTTGCTCTAAAGGGGGACAAAAACCATCAAGAGCTGAGTGTATGTCCATGTGTAACTTGGAGCCACAAGCCAACCCACTGAGCAGATAGGTCCCAGTGCAACAAGGTGGAGCTGGGGTGAGTCTAGAGCAGGTCTGACCCTCAGGATTGGGGACACAGTCTTACAGTGATGCAGATAAAGCCTCTGTTACCAGACAAGCACCCCAGAACGGCCCACAGGCCCTGCACCAGGCAGGCACACAGCCCCACTGCCACAGGGCTATCACTGCCTTGGCCCCACGGCAGCTGTTCTGCTGCAGACAGCCCGCAAGCACAAGGAGCAGCCCTGCTCCCCCAGCCTGGCTGCAGAATTGAGATGCATTGATGCCATCCATTTTAAGACCATTCAGCAAGTCCCAGTATATGTCAACCCAAGCCACAGGGACATCCTACTTACACAGGGTGCTTGTTGTACATGACTGGCAGAAACTCATCCACAGGCAGCATCTTGCTGAAAGGCTCTGCCCCAATTAGCTTCTGAGCCCCTTGGAAAGAGATTGCATACCCCAGTGTCCAATATGAGTAATCAGCTTCCACCAGATTCATGACATTGGGAACTGCTTTCTCGGGCTGCTGCACCTGCATCCTTTTCCGGCCAATGTAGCTGAAAGAGTGAAGAGACCACAAAAACTTGAGCTGAAGTGAATCTGTAGCAATGAAAACCACTCAGCTGTATTTCCACCAGGACAGGGCAGAGAGTCAATCCAGGAAGCAATCCCTGCTCCCAGACAGCCACAGCGTAACCCAGCAGTGGCACAGCTGTGAAAGGCTCTGTCATGGCACTGAATGCCTCAGTCCAACCCCAGGACCAGGCAGTGCCAGCTCCTCTGCCACAGCAGCATCTCTTACATTGCTGGGACCAACCAGCACTGCCCACAGAGGGTACTAACAGCACCCATGACAGCTGGGGCACTCCACTCTGTCCCAGGGAGTGGGGAGAGCCCACTGAAGTCTGCAATCTTAATGCTCTCTGGCATAAAGCTGTACCTCTGCCATGGCATGGCATGCTGCTCCCCTCTGTGTGCCCAGCAGCTCCCAGTTGCCTAGGGCCAACCACTTACATAAGCTCCCAGTCTAGCTGAGCTTGTTCTATGTCATCCATCAGCTTCATCAGCTTCCTCTTAAACTGGTGTTCAAAGCGCACGTCGTCCTCGATAACGAGAGTCTTCTCCAGTCCTCTGCTCATCACCTGCAACACGAGGGCACACATCAGTGACGGCCCCAGGACACTCCTCGCACCTTGGGATCACTGGAGGTCAGCCTGACCTGACAGTGGCTCCCAGATCCTGCAGGCAGGGAGGCAGAACCACTCTCAGACTCTGAGATCAGCTACAGATCGCAAGAGCTGTCAAGAACAGCACCCACCAACCTCTTACCTCCTTCCAGATGTAGTAATGGCTGAGGAAGCAGCCGATCTCTCCCCTGGTCAGCGGCCGGGAGGAGTAGGGGTCCCGGTACCCTGGCAGCATGTCGATGCTGAGAGCTTTGAGCTGACTCGTGTTCAGTGCTCTGAGAAACAGAGTGTGTGTCACCACTGCAGAACAGTCACGTCTCGAGCCAGACACAGAGGCAAAATGGGAAATGCTGCTGACGTTCTGGGAAAACTGATGGACACCCAGAATTCAAAGACCATGAGATCCATATGGGTTCCTCATTCCTCCAGGAACCTGTGCAACTTCCCACACCTGACATGTGTGCTTTCATTTCTCATTATAAAAATGCCCTAACACACCTTACAGTAGGGTGCTCAAGGAAAGGGCAATATCAGGTTAACACTGTAGCACAGAAGTTTCATAGCACCTTGCCAGGAGGTGAATTCTCTCAAACACTTTTGCTGATGACTTAAGAGAATCACAGAACTACAGAATGCTGTGGGTTGGAAGGGATCCCCCTACCCCTTCCTCAGCTTAGGCTGCCCAAGGCCCCATCCACAGCCAAGGGCACCCCCAGGGATGGGCACCCGCAGCTCTCTGCAGCAGTGCCAGCACCTCACCACCTCTGAGTAAAAAATTTCCCCTTAATATTGACCTAAATCTCCCCTTTTTGAGTCTAAAGCCATTCCCCCTTCTCCAGTTTCGATCAGACCATGTACAAAGTTGGTCCTCCTGCTTATACCCTCTCTCCAAGTACCGGAGGGCCACGTGAACTCACTTTCCATCCACAGCCTCCACGATCTTGACTGCAATCTCCTGCTCATAGAGTGTCCGCAGCATCCGGTCCCGCCTGTCCTTCCGACGCTTCAGATTGATCATGAAAATCTGGGTTGAAGAGAGAGACATCAGCCTCATGCTTTGGGAGGAAGCACAGGGAGTCCTGATCCACCCTTTTTCCAGCAGCCCCATAGGAAGAACAGAACTCATTAAAATACCACATCTGTTTTTGTCTCAGGCTTTGGAATTTGTCCCCAAACTGGGGCTGATTTTGAGGGGGAAGGTGAGAGGCTTGTTCTCTGTCTAAAACCAGTTTGTGCTGAACGGGGGAACGTTGCTTTTCCAGGATGAAAAGCTGCAAAGAGACCAAGCCTGTGTTGTATAAAGACACAGGACGCTTTGATTTTTGTTTAACACAGGGTACAATGGTCAGCTCCAGCTCAACACTGACCCACGTCTCTCCACTAAGATGCAACCGCTCATATTTAGGGTGACCAGCAGGGCCACCAGCCAAACACAAGGACACCGTAAAGAGAGGATTTTTGTAATTACTTCAGGCACTGAAATTCCACTGCTCCCTTTGCCTGAGCAGATAGCCAAGACCTGGAGCAGAGATGTCTGGGCAGGGCTCAGCCCAAACCTGGAGGACACAGACTCCTTGGTGGAGGGCTGAAGCCCTCGCTTGTAGGTAAACAGCAGAGGGGGGGGGGATATTTTTCAGCCCCAGGCAGACACGTACAAGTACAGCTTTGTATGTTGTGGAGCAAAACCTCATCCCAGTAAGAAGCAGATGGAGTTCCAGGTCAGTACAAACACAAAAATAATAAACTGGATAAATACAGCACAGCCACAAAGGGCAACGTGGAAAAAACCTACACCAGCTGTGCAGCGAACACAGACACACAGCCAAGCTGGGCTCCCACTTCTCTGTGTGAGCTGTGTAAACAGATGTAGCAGAATGAGCAACAAAACTGAAGAAATCATTCCCTTCTGTCACTCAAGAGCAGGAGAGGTTTCCCAAAAGACAGTTTCTTTTGTCACAAAACACAGGGATCAGCACTTGTGAACAGAGCATCAAGTGCTCACAGACCTGACTGGCTGCGTGGCCACCCAGCACAGCTTCTCCCCAATAAGGGCTGCTGCTGTCTCCATGCATAAAGTTCGAGTCCAAAAGGGAGTGACTGGGAAAGAACTAATGATGTAAAATCACATTATACTCCAAGGAAAACATCTGGAAGCTCAGCTACGAGGAGTACGTAAAGGATGGGAAAGTAATGACAGCAAAACAGGTTCCTTACTTCATCAAATCCCATCTTGTCAGGGTGCTTTGGAGGAACGGAGACGTACTGAGAAGGCTCAATGGGAGGACGATCGACTGAAAGAGAGGAGAGATCCCAACCATCACCTGGGTGTACCTTGACTGAGATAACTGAAGATGTTTGCAAACGTTCACTGGGGGCTCCAACGCAGCGGGGCACAGCCACTTACTCATAGCCTCAATCAGTGTGTGCACAAAGTTCTCTGTCTCTTCCTGCAGCGTCTGGTGTGACTTCAGGGGCATGGGAAGGAAACCGTAGTGCTCGCGGTTGCAGATGAACATCTGAATTCCTGAGGATTGCAGAAGTAGGGAAAGGAGAGCCGGGTGTTTTATGGGCAGGTTTCAGTGCTCTGTCGATACGCAGCCACAACCCCAGGGAGCTGGGCTCTCATCCACAGGGGCTGGGGTTGGCTGGTGCTGTGTGCAGCTCAGCAATCCCTGCGGCCTTCCAATTCAATCAATACATGCTATGATCCTATGAACATCACTGTGTCATTTTCTGTTCTGTTGCCTGGCAGAGTCTGGCCTCTCCTATGAAACCAATATCTACTCACTCCCTAGCAGCAGGTGTTTTAACCACAGCCAAGATTTCTTTAGGAGGGGCTGAGACCAGAGAAAGGGGCCTTTTTCAGCCTTCGCATTCAAAGTGATCCTACAGAAGAGGGCAGAATGGACCCTTAGCAAAAGCAGTGCCTGATATGAGCTGCAAGAGGTGAAGGTCAGGCGGAAAGAAGCAGTCCTGCTGGATGCCTTGTTGTTCCTCTGGGTGACATGAGATCCTGCCTGGGGTCACGCAGGATGGAGCTGCAAAACCCAGATTATCAGTGCAGTTACAGGCCCTGCCACTGCCTCTGCAAAGGATTCAGCAGGGGCTTTGCTACCAGACATCCTCCTACTTCTGTTTGCTTTGGCTGGGAAATGAAGATGAGACATTTTCACCTGTGTCAGCAAAAAAATGTCTGATCACCATCTTGGAAATGCAAAGTCCAGGCACTGGCACAGCTGCCCAGGGAGCCGTGGAGTCAACCGTCCCTGGGGGGATTCCAGGCCCACAGAGATGTGGCACTGAGGGATGTGGTCATTGGGCACAGTGAGGGTGTGCTGGGGTTGGCCTCAGGGATCAGAGAGGTCCTTTCCAACCTGTGATTGGGCTCAAAACACCCAAGGAAGGGAGTATACTTGTTTTCATTGAGTTTTGGTAAGGCCCTTTTATTAACTAAACACTGCTTGAATCACCACAACTGGCCAAGCAGATTTAAAAGAAAATGCAAAACTGGAATCATCTGCATTTTCTGCCTTATCTCCCTTTCTTCTCCTAGTTAATAAAACAAGGAGAACCACTCCCTCTAAAGAAAGCAAAAGCAGACAGACAGCTACCTGGAGTGCAGCTGCTTTCATGTGCAAGTCCCCCTAATCCCTGGTATTCTACAACTGTCTGCACTAATGACCCCCATGTTCCCATCTCTTGAAGTTCTGTAAGCACATTGCTGGCTGCAGTGCTTGCCAAAGCACATCCAGTTGTCAACTACACTTAAGGTGAATGGCAGAATAAAAAAATTCCTACCTGCTGACATTAATTGGTTTGGCACTGATCTAATCAGCTAAGCTTATCTGGCTCTCCGATCTCTGCTCTCATCTTCCACTGGCTTAAACTTGGTTAATCTGTGTATATTCATGCCAACATTTCTTTTCCTTCTGGGATAAAGGCAACTTTGAAGAAGCAAAGCTACTTCAAAATGGGGAGTGGGACTTCACTCGCTCGATCTGTTTTTACAGTGAAAATCCATTAGTGTGACAAATAAAGGAAAAGCTGCAGATGCTGGTGTTACTGGCAGCCTTTGTAGACAGAACCCATGTTCAGGCACCAGGAACATCCCCCCCACACCCCTGCATTTCAGGTCGAGCTGAAATCCTCCTCTTTCAGAGACAGACACAGTACCAGCAGCCTCCTGCCCTGCCCTTGGCTCAGGGAGCCTCCTGAAGGGATGACTGTAGACACCCCAGATACAGAATGTAGGATGCCTTCCACTCTTACAACATTGACCCTTGGTCACTGCTGCCTTGCTGTGACACAAATGAAGGGTGGGTGCCACAAAGCCCCTGTCCCTGTAAGAGCTCCCATTCTCCCTGAGAGACCTCTCAGAGGAGGAGGGGAGGGGGGTACAAACTGACCACTGGAGTCAACATACAGCTTTTTGGCCTCTGAACTCCAAGCAGAGCTCTGCACGTCTGCTAGTGAATCCTCCCCAAAGGCTCCAGGCATACCTGCTTGGCGACTGGAGAAGGCAAAGACCATGATATCATCAAAGCTCCAGGTGTAGTCCTGGTGGGGCGGGTAGAACATGAGCTTGGTGGAGGCCTCCTTCCTCAGGTCAATGAGGAATGTGGAATGGATCATCGGGACAGCAAAACAGCCCGTCCTCTTCCATTCCCGGATCAAGGGGTAATCCAGGGTCCTTTTGTAATAGCCCTGCAAACACAACAAGCAGGCCGCTCGTTACAAGAGATCTGTTGCAAAGATGCTCCCCAGCAAAAGCTCTCACCCTCTGCCCTCCCTAGCAGAGATGGATCAGTGCCCAGTTCACAGACTTTGAAGCATTCCCTAATTGGAAAGCATTTAGAAACAATTCCCATCCCACAGGTTAAAGCTCAACCTTCTCTCTGTTTTAGCAGCTACTGGAAACTCAAACCTTCCCTCTGCAAAATCAAGAACACTTCAAACTCAGCATGGTGTTCCCTTGGCTCTCTCCAAAGCTCTTTTTGCATTCAGGTCTGATCCTGGGAGCATTGCTCACACTCAGCAGCCACAAAGGGCTCTCCATGTCTGCCACAATAGCACCTAGAGGTTATTTCTGAATGTGACTTAAACAAGCCACGTCCCTGGCTGGAGGGCAAGTCGCTTCTCAGTATCCATTGGCTGTCCAACAACTCCTGCTTCTCCATCCCAGGGCAAGTAGGCTTCACACCCATCTCCTGAGCTCAGCCCTCATCATCATCACCAGGGAGAGAAAGGCTGAGAGCAGCATGAAGAATGCGAGCACAGCCACGTGCAGCAGTTCCAAGAGCAGCTTTTTCCTCCCCATATTCTGGAAGGCGCATTTGCTGCTGGTTTTTTTCCCCTTCTTCCTTTTGCAGCTAATGCCGGTGTCAATGGAAACTTCCTACTGGAGAGGGACTCGCAGGGCCAGGGCTGAGGCTGGTGCATGCAGGCAGCGATCCACTTCAGTCCGTGAAGAAATGCTGATTTACATCAGTGGAAAACCTGGCTGTCTCAGCAGCAAACCTTAAAAACCTACAGGAAAATGCCTTCACCATGAAGTTACTATTTCCAACTTAAAACAACACGAAAAAAAACCATGGAATAACTAACACCACTCACAAACATCTTATCTCTACATGAAACTGCCAAGAATTTGGGAAGCTTAGGATCCTTTCCTGCTGTTTTTATACCCAAATAACTCAAGCTGTGATTTTCAGAAGATGGGAAAACATTGTGGGGAGGTATCATTTATGTTTGTCACTCCTCACTACCACCCCTGCTATCAAACAAGACGTGTGGCATCTCCACAGCTCTGGAATACCCCCAGGGATGGTCATACCATCATTCCCTAGGCAGTCTGTGCCAATGGCCAACCACTTTTCCTGAGAAGAAACTTCTCCTTATATCCAACTCACCTCCAGAGAACCAAGTTTACAGATGGGGTAGAGATTGCCCAGACTGTGGCAATAGATTTGCCCCTCCATATTAACGATTTTCACACTAAAATCCTATTCTCCCTGTTGTATATGAGAAGGAAACAACAGACTCTAATTTCTGGCCTTGGCACTTCTGTCTTTTACATCTGAGCATGCACAGAGATTCCTCTGTGACCCTACTGCATAAATCTTGCTCACTCATGAGAAAAATAACTTGCATGCAATGGGGAGCCGTAGAAAGAAAAGCAGATTCCTCCTGGAGCAGAGTCAGTACACAGAACAGCTAATCCAAAATAAGGTACTGTCAGTTTTAAGGCTATTATGCAAACACGTGGAACTACCTCAAATATACACTGGTGTGACTGTATGGTGGTATATACTTTTTTTTTTAATGTAGCTAGTGGAATTGTACGGCTTCCCCAGACTCCAGCATAGGAACAGCATCCCTCAGATCCAGCACAGCACCCTTCAGACGCGGTGTTTTCAAGTGAGGAAAGCCCCAACCTGCAGTCACCGTGCCTCATTCACCCAACCACCTGCCTGGGGGGTGATGCCACACCAGAAGTTGGAATACAGAAAGCGAGACTCCAGCATCGGTGCCACCAAGGTCTTGTTTTCTGCTATCAGCAGGTTCAGAGTTTCTGGGTTGGTCAGCAAATTATCCGTATCGAGAAACTAGAGAAGGAAGAGGAAAATAGTTTATTAGATGAGATGAGACCGTATGCTTCCCCTGATGCTTGCCAAGGAACACGGCAACCAGAAGTGTGAGGTATTGGCAAAAAGCACCCAGCTGGTGGGTCTGACACTGCAGGACACGACTGCTGTAGGGAAGCCCAGAGGTGGTTGCCCCTGTGACAGAGACAGGAGATGGGGAAGGACATGGAGCTGTCTCTCTGACTGCAAAGAATTGCTCCAGAACAGGGCATGGGGAACCAACAATGCTGAAAATTCAGGGCAGAGCACTCTGTGAAGAGGAGCAGGAAGAGTTCTGAAACAGGCCCCACACCTTCTCCTTGTTCAGAGCCTTCAAGACCACGACCACCATCACCCCCCATCTCTGCACAGCTGCTCCGCTCCTCTGCTCCCTTAGCCCATAGGCATGGCCTGAACGGCTTTAGCCTGAGGACAGAGAGAAATGCAAGGTTTTCCTTACCAGAACGTAGTCTGACCACTTCTCCCGCGCGGCACGCAGGGCAGCCTGCCTCAGCTTCATCACGTGGGTGAAACGGGAGCTCGGCCAATGCTTCGGTCCCATTTCTTCTGGGTAGGACCTAGCAAAGAAAGCAGTCGAAAATGCACAGACCTCTTGCTGCCTTCTTTGCAAAGAAAACAGCATCAAAGTCACCTTGGGCAACTCGGGAGAGGAAAAAAGAGTGGAAGAGTGCTTCTGAGGGAAAATGGCTCCAAATTCATGCTGGCAAGTGTAGAGCACAGAGCACTTCCTGACAACCAAGGAGCCACAAGCACAACAGAAGGATCCCATCAGGCCCAGAGCATCAAGTCCAAAGGCAAAAAGGGATTGAAGGAAATTGTGGGACAGATCCCTGTGCAAGGTGATGCCATTTTCTGGCTCGGAACTTGCTGCGTAGCTTTCAGCAGTGACAGAGCTTTGGTGGAAGCAATGGGAAAGGGCTGTGATTTCGCTATTCTCTCACACATAAAGAAGGGCAATCTTACGTGCTCCACCAAAACAGTTCCAATGGGGCAGAGCCCACAGAGAAAAACCACATGCATAACTGAATGCATCTCCTGGTTGGAGAGCAGGAAAGCACCAAGGGAACGCGGGCTATGCTTCAAAAGCCAGTCCCTGCTGCAGTACTCACTGTGGGTCTTCCATTGGCCTCCACTCCACGTCATGGTAGAGGTTCTGCACGTTCTTCAGCCACTCCCTAAGGATTGCAGTGGTGTTATCAGCGTTGTGGTCAGTGGCCACCCTGGAAAATAAGAGCCCAGTTCATACAAGATTTACACACCAGGAGTACGATCTGCCTGTTTGGCCCAGGATGGTGCCGGGAAGGTTGGGCTCCAGTTCCTTCACATATCCCAGCTGATACATGGGTTGCTCTAGGCAGAACTATTTTTTACAGGCAATCTGACTGAGCTGTGGGCATCCCTGTTCAGTGCAGGGGAGTTGGACTAGATGCCCTTTAAAGGTCTCCCCCAACTTGTATGCTCACAGCCTTGTGACAGCCTTTGGGTTACACGTGACCAAGCTGATGCTCTTCCCAGCTGCTTCTCTCCAGCACAGAGCCCTGGGAGTGGGACCTCAGTCCAGCTGCTCACACAGCTGTGATGGATCCCACAGCACATTCCCTTAAGCTGAAAGGCTGCTCACTGCTCCTGGTCAGAGGAGCAAAGCACTGCCCCACAGAAGGACACATCCTGCACCGCCACAGCTCTAGAAGCTCCACTGCAAACTGACAGTTCCTTCCTATTCCTTCGGGAGTACAAGCATAGGGTTAAATTTATCAAAAAGAATCATCAGAAGAACACAGTCACTCAGGGACAGGAAGCTTATTTGTTGAACGCCAATTCCTGTTTATTAAAACAAAAAATAAGGAAAGCAGCAAGCAAATGGATGTTGGTTTCCGGCTCTTGATATCTGCTCTTGCTCTGCGTGGCAGAGCAAGGCTGGTGTCAGCCACGATGTTGGGATTTGCTTTTAACCAAGCTCCTCATCAGACCCCACAGCAAACCTACATGGCATGGATATTGAGTAAGACAAAAACTGCCACTTGCTGCTGAGCGGAACAGATGAAATCGGACTGCTCTGTGAATTGCAAACACTTTTCAGGTCAGCCACCCAAACCCCATTTCAGCAGACTCGCTCAGACCTCCCTCAACCGCGCGCATTTCATTGGTCTTGTTCCACTTCCCTCCTACGCTCCCAGCTGCGCAGGCACTGAGCAGCAGCTCCAACATTCCTCAAATACCGCAGAGAACCGTGAAAATGGCTTTCTGTGAAAATGGCTTTTTGTTCGTGGCCGTCCTTGAAGCTGCAGCAAGAGGCTCCTGCCACACAGCAGGACCACACCACTATCAGGCATCACGCAAACCCAGCAGAGACAAGGGGCCATCATGAAGAAGGTCGGGGCCCAGCTTACACCGTGCTCTTTGCCATGGCTAAGCTGGTCCCACTGAGCAGGCTCTCCCAACAAGTCCACAAGACATCCCTGGAAGTATACAAGAAATGTGTAGACGTGGTACTTATGGACATGGTCAGTGGGCAATATTGGTGGTAGGCAGACAGTTGGACTGGATGATCTTAGAGGTCTTTTCCAACCTTCCATGATTCTAAGAGCTGACAGCCTCCAGCCAGAAGTGGGACATGGGAATGGGAACCTGGAGGCATCTCTCCATCTGTCCACAAGGAAACTGCTAGAAGGAAAATGCCATTTTTACTGCCCAGGCTGTAACAGTGGTGTTATGTGGAAGGCAAATTCTCACCCAGTAGAGCCTTCGGAATACACCAGTGAGCCAAAGCTCTGGCACAAACAAAGGACGGCTGCCTCCAGAACTATCCACCCAGCAGCTTTTCTGAGCCCAAAGTGCTCAAAGACAACACAGTTTGTCACGCCCTGGATGAAACATGCCCTATGACTAGTAGTTTGGCAAATCATTGTTTTTTCCGACTTTAAGCCTAAAAAACAAGCAAAAAAACTCACATACAAAGAAACCAACAGTACAACAATTATCACTATTAGTTTTGGGACAATTCACATTTCACATCAAGAGAAATTAGCACTTCTACTGTAATACCTGTACCACTGCAGCCCACTTACTTCCCCAGATGAAACAGCAACTATGGTGCTTGCAACACTACTGCATGGAAAAAACACAGGCAAATACTTTTTTTTAATTATTATTTTAAATGACTACGAGGAAAACAGGCAAATAAAAATATGAGCAGAACTTCCCAACTTCCCATTGGCAACAGCTAGCTTCTCAAGACATAAGAGGCTCAACAGGATATTCTGCTATAACCACTTCTGGTGTAACACATGATTCATAGGACCTGAAGTGGCTGAGTATTGTTAAGGCTTCAGTGCCCTTATTGGATGGACAGACCATTGGACCCCGGATGTTCTGAATCCATCTGGAAGAGACTAAGTCATCTCTGCTGCAGCATCCACCGCTACCAATGGTCTGTTGTCCACTTTGCACACCTCCCCAGTTCTGGAAAACAGTCAGGAAGGGTTGAGACACTCCTCACCATCCTCATGGCTGTCTGCCATGACTCGATCACATCTTCCTTGTGTCAAAGCGGACTAAAAGCCAGACAGGGATTGCAGATGTGGCCTAGCAACTGCCTCGCAAAAGAAGAAACCCCTCCTCAACCTCCTGGTTGAGCTTCTGCTCAGCTTGCCCAGGCTGCAGCTGGTCTTTGCTACCAGCGTAGCTCACAGACCACAAAGTCTCTTTAGCCAAGACCTCGCTCCCCCTAGCCTGCACCATTGTAAAGGGGTTCTTCCATGATGAATTTCAAGAGATTTCTTGCAGACAACTAAATTCAAGGCCAACATATCTGCCTGCAACCATTAATTGTTGTAGATTTAAAAACTAAATTTCTGTGAAGAGGTATAGGATACATCGATGACTTTTGCACTACAACACACAAAATCACAGCAACATTAAGGTTGGAAAAGACATCTACGATCACCAAGTCCAACCCCAGCCCCATCTCACCATGCTGCTGCCCGCAGCACCATGGCTCTCCAACACCTCAGAGATGGTGACCCCACCACCTCCCTGGCAGCCCGTGCCACTGCCTCACTGCTCTTTTGGAGAAGAAACTTTTCCTAACATTCAACATTCAGACTTGTGCTCCAGACCTCGCACAGCTCCGTGCCTTTCTCTGGACACGCTCCAGTCCTCAATGTCTTTCTTGCAATGAGGGGCCCACAGCTGAATCCAGCAGTTGATGTGCAGCCCCACCAGTGCTGAGCACAGAGGGACGAGCACCTCCGGCTCCTGCTGGCTGCGCTGTTTGATGTTTGGATTTGTCTCCTGCCGGTTTTACAACCTAAAGCCTGTGTGACTTAACCAGGAAAGACTGGTGGAATGTAAGAAAAAAATTCATCTCCTGCCACGCTTTGCAGAGCAAGAAAAGGGTAATAAAAGTAAAACAGGCCTCCAGATGAACATCCTGTAACATGGCAGCTTTTTTCACTCAGTTCTAAATCCATTTCCAATAAATAGAAGTTAAATTTTAGAAAAAGTTTGAGTGAGAACGTTCATATAGGGGGTTACATGGGCACGACTACAACCACTCCAGTATTTACTTTGGCTTTTAGCAGCACTCTTAGCACAGACACAAGTCCTCATTGTCCATACTGAGCAAAGTAACCCCCTCCCAAAAAACTCAAGCACCATGAATAGTGGAAAATTAAGCAAAATGTTGAGCTCCCACTGCTTTAATTAAGTAACATGTGAGCAGCAGCACAAGGCAAACCGCATGTCATGGAGCACTTGTATTTTTAACCTGACATCTCCACACTCTGTGTTTGCAAAAGGCAGTTAATGTGGGCTCTGATGGTTCTCCTCTTTTCATCCCCAAAGGAAAGAAGAAAAAAGAAAATCCTCTTTTTCATTACTTCACTGCCGAGCCTGCCCTCCCCAGCTATTTACAGGTTATTTATACCTCAGGCACCAGGTTAGAGGAGGTTTAATTATTACTATTTTTTACTCTTTATCATTGCTATAGGAAAAGTACTACAGGACAAACCTCTGGCTGCTCAGCAGTCCAGCTCACACTGCAGCACTTGTGGGAAACCCCAAGGCCAGAGACCTGCAGTAATCTTCCTACTGAATTTAACAGTTCCAACCGTCTCCATTAGCAAACAGCAGCAAGTACTTCATGATCAAGGTCTGCAGAGTGCAGAGCTGCTGGGCTGCAAATGCTGGAGCTGTAAGAGGGATCCTTTTCCTTCTTGAACATGCTCTGAGGGCTGCAAGATATGATAGTGCGAGGTTCTTCCCCCACTGCAGTGTACTGTAATACAGCAGAATGACCGGGGCTGCTGAAGGCAGCTGGTGCCAAGCCATCCGCTCCAGTGGGAGCCAACCTGAGGCACCTGGGTGGGAAGCACAATGGGTGACAATGCTCAGGATGCTGACAGTCAGGGATGCAATGAGACTGACATACAGCGAAGAGGACATCTGTTGCTGTAGTTGGCCACATGCCCTCCACCCCAGGGACTCATCCAGAGAATAGCCCAAAGCCAATGGAAAGCCTGTTAGATCCCTCCTAACAGATGGAATAGAAACAAAAATCAAGCACTGGCCATCTTCCAAAGGAGAGAACAGCCATAAAGCACTCAGAGAGAGGTTATGCAACAAAGCAAATGGCAGCAGAGGTCCCCCCTGTGAGGTGCAGACCATTGCACGCCTTGTGCATGCTGTGTTCCATCAGCTGTGCTAGCAGAGGTGCCCAAACCTCCAGTTGGGCCCAGAACCTCTCCCTTTGAGAGGGCCATCTGCCCTCAAAGCTGGGGTCTATGTGTTCCTGACAGCTTCTGTCTCTGACACCATGGGGAAAAAGCTAGGAATTCAAACCGCAGAGCATGAGATGACCATGTCACTTTGCCCAGCCCCATGCACTGCTAACAGCCATTGCTGCACGCTACCAACCAGAGCACCGTGCAACACTATTCACAAATTTAACACCCTAAGCTCAGCTAAAGAATGCATAGCTAAGGAAGACAGCAAGAGACTTCCAGTTTTGTAAGACTTCAGCCCCCTTGAGTTGTTAGGATCAGCAGGCAGAGCCCACCACTGCCCCCAGCCAACCCTGCAGCTCAGGGCAGGCTGAGCACACAGCCCCCAGTGCCCAGCAGCCCACTGACTGGTGGCTGTGCTTATTCTGACCATGAGTTCAGCCCTGTCAAAAATAACTGAAAAAATAAGATTCGCAGCGGAGCCCTAATGTGAGTCAAATACAAACTTGAACTTGGATTTCCCAAAACAAGTGGTAAATAAAGTAACAGGGAGAGTCATCTCTCCCTGCCTTTTTGTTTGAACACTGCCAGACTTAGAGAACCAATTCCAAAACACCAAAACCACCAAACTGGCAATTTCCACTGTGAGCCAGAAATGAGTTACCCTGCATAGGGAACAGTGCAGCTGAGAGAGATGGGAAGAGAAGGCACGGATCCTACAGAGCAGAGAAATGCTCTGTTGCCTTGCAGACTTCATTTCTGCACTCTGGACCATCAGCTGTGCCCTGCAGCCACTGAGCTGTGAAGGACACCTCCAGTCCCACAGGTATCTGTGGGATCAGGCAGCAATACACGGTCAGACCCACCAAGCCAGCTCACACAGCGCAGCTCAGACGCTGAACAGATGTCAACTCTCCTTGCCACTCTGCACAATTACACTCACAACACCTCATTAGTAAGGTCCCAGCGTTCAGGCTCACATTCAGAGAACTGTTTAAGTATTTAATCACGCTGCTAGGAGTCAAACTGAGTCAGACCTTTTTTGGCTTTGCAGCAATCCACCATATACCCCGGGGTTTTCCTTAATTCAGGACAGGCTTTTGGGAGTACCTCGTTTTTCGGTGTGGGATTTTGTTGCTGTTGATTTGTTAGCAGCTCTGGTGGTTTTTCCCACATTAGCTGGGTCCCTGGGCTGCCAGCTCCCAGCGGGGGTAGTGGGAGCCCCAGCAGCAGCGTGGAGGCACAGGAGCAGCACGGTTCCCGGCCTGGGCAGCTGTACAAGAGAAGGACCTCACAGTACAGGAATGCAACAAATGTCTCCTCTCATTCCCCTTGCCCTTCAGCCACTCATGGATAGCAGATTTTGCTGGCAGCAGCAGCAATCTAACAACATCCAGCAACCTTCCAAACCGAAGTAAGGGAATGACTCACAGATGTATATAAATGTACACATAAAAACACACCAGGGTTTCTGTTCTTTGTGTGCTAACCAAGAAATCTCCCAGACGTTCCTGGCTTCCAACCCAGAGTAATGCAACACTGGGGGACACTCTAGTATATGCAGAAAGAGGAGATGAAGTTCCTGGAGACTGACCTCAGAAGCACAGCTTCTCAGCACACTAATGATGGCTCTAGGATGCAGCAGCAATGCCTCAAGTCATCGAGCTGCTGCTATTAGCACAGGGCTGTGCCAAATCTGTGCTTCAGCCCAGCAGGCACACACAGAAGCCTCTAGAAGACACAACAGAGGAATCAACATCTGCCCAGAAAAGCCATCAGAGCCGGGCAGCTCATTGCTTCACCACACAGCCAAAATTTCACACCTCCCCAGCTTCTGTAGAAATTCTCACTCCAGTGCAAAGCAGGTTCTGCCCCTTCCGTCCCAAGGCCCCTCTTAGTCTTGCTCGAGTTCTTTCCATCTCACCCCAGTGCAGACAGAGCTTTCAAACATACAACACACTACACCTGGCCTTGCAAGTATTTCCAAGCAGACTTGGCTTGAAGGGAACAACTTCCATAAATAAAGCCCAGGGAGTTTCCTAAGCACAGGATCAGGGCTGTGGCTGGCCTATGGGAGGGCTCAAATAAGGAATCAGTTGCAACTATACCCCAATTTCTGAAGGGGTAGCTTGTTCCTACCTATACTAATTGAAACACCAGTTAATGCAGTTCAAGGTTAATTATAGTGTACAAGCCACTGGGAAGGAATGTTGATGTTTTGAAATATTCTTGGTACTGGTAACAAAAATCTGATAGATTTTGAAAGCCAGGATCTAAAGCTGCAAGGTTCCACTGATTTTTCAATGAGCACATTGAGCACAGGCACATAGCACGTTACCGAGGGTCCCCAAAATAGGGACACATAGTAAGCTCTCCACCTCTTTGCCAGCCTCCTGCAGGCAGGCTGCCTTGACCCCAGCACAAAGCTTCACCTCAGGGACCTCTGATGCCCAGAGCAGGAGGGACAGGCAGACCCAAGTCAGCCCATGCTGTGCTTTACTTTCTGTAGCTGCAAATAAGAACTGAATTATTTGTTTTTGTTAGCCCGCATTATGAACAACATAAGAAAAGAGGAAACAAACTGAATATTCTATTTCAAGCTTCTAATTAGGAGTAATCAGAGCAGCAATAAGAAATTGCACAAAGCTAATCCTGGAGCAGAGGCAAATTCAGTCTTCACCAGCCGAGAATCTGCTCTGTGAACTGGAAATGGCAGGATGTTATGGGACATAATGACTGACCCTTCATGTGAAAACTTTGCCCAAATGCAGCAGTAGAGACTTTGTTCTCAAAGGTTTTCAGCTAACTTTCTGAGGTCATGGTAAATAGGAATGCAGCGATTTGTGTCTCAAACCAGAACACCATCACAAAAGGACGCGTGTGAAGTAAGAGTGTTCTCCAAGATGAAACTCAAATTTAAAATTTAGTTTGGTTAAGAGATCTGTACCAAAGACACAGAGGAACTGTGAGAGAAACTTAAGAAAAGGCTAACAGGAGCAGGGAGCAATCATCCCCATGTCTCAGCTCTGATGGGGCTTTACATCAGTGCTGTGCTCACTTCTGGGCCCCTCACTGCATGAAAGACTCTGATGCCCTGGATCATGTCCAGAGAAGGACATGGAGCTGTGTGAGGTCTGGAGCACAGCG
Source organism: Tympanuchus pallidicinctus (assembly GCF_026119805.1). NCBI lineage: Eukaryota > Metazoa > Chordata > Aves > Galliformes > Phasianidae > Tympanuchus > Tympanuchus pallidicinctus. The sequence continues at coordinate 26,557,407 of NW_026294791.1, forward strand.
TGATGGGGAGCAGCTGAGGGAATGTGATGGGGCAGTGTGGAGAAGAGGAGCTCAGGGGAGACCTCACTGCTCTCTGTAACTGCCTGAAAGGAGGCTGTGGTGAGGTGGGGTCAGCCTCTGCTCCCAGGTAACAGCGATAGGATGAGAGGTGGTGGCATCAAGCTGAGCTGGCAAAGGTTCAGGTTGGATATCAGGAAAAATTTATTTCCAGAAGGAGCAGTGAGGCATTGGAAGGAGCTACACAGGGGTCACTGTCCCTAGAGCTGCTCAAGAACCACAGAGATGTGGCACTGAGGGACACAGATTGTTGGCATGGTGGGGGTGGGCAGGGATTGGATTTGATCTGAGAGGTCTTCTCCAACCTTAATGATTCTACAGTTCTATAAATGGTTTTTCCAACAAGCAAAGCAGAAATGGAAACTTGACTATTCTGAAAGATTTTACCTCTAGAAAGAGGGAGAAAAATGTTTAGAAGGGTGAGAGATGCTCAGAGTTGAGCAGTCAATGGCATTTCATATTTTTGCATCAGTGGGAGACTCACTGGAACATCTAACCTCTATGTACATGTAATGCAAGCACTGCTGAAATGCACAGGAGATTTCTTTCACCTTCAGTGAGCTTCAGCTTACAGCTCACTGGCCTTCTGCCACCTCAAGGAAGTCATTCCATAGTTTACATTTCTCATTTATGTTTTCAAAGTTGTACAACTTTCCTCCCAGTGCGGAGCACAAGTAATGAAAGTAAGTCACTTCCACACATCAGAATGTCTTAAGCCTGCTTTCATTTTCAACTCAGACTTTCTCCTGTTGAAAGCACAGATATAAACACAATGCAACCCAGCTGCTGGAGGCACCCTTAGCACTCTCAGCACCCTGCAGGCTTCCCACCACACAGTCAGTTGGAGGGCAAGAAGCACATTACAGCAAGAATAAGGGGAAGAGCCATCAGGCAAATGTGATGATGAGAGTACCTGGTGCTCCCGGAGTGATGCACTGTTCCTTGCCATCCAGTCATCTTCTAGCCTGGTTTCGACAAACCAAGCCTGCTCTTCAGCTGAGCAGCTATTGGTCTTTCAACAAAATCCCTATGGAGATGAGGCAACACCAACTGCCTCCTCAACATGTGCAGCATGTGAAGCCAGCTCAGCAGCTGCAGCACCAGCCAGACCCTGCCTCTCTAGCGGACCCAGGAAATCCCTGGCTGTCGCTGCAGGCTGAGTAGCACTGTCAGTGGTAAAACTGCACAGAGTTCACCTCCAACAAGTTGTTGCCTGCCTACATACTCAGGTGCAGAGAGACATGACAAAGAAACCTCAACAGGAAAGCTTCTTTTTTGGGAAACATAGCACAAATGCTGAGACACTTTCCAGTTCAGCAAGTCTAGAGGACTTTAATAACTCATATACACACTTGCTGTGCAGCAGCCTGCAAAATACCACCTCTTTAGACTTTTGGATAGCAGTCGTGGCACTGTGTACTAAACCTGTGCAGCAGAATGGAAAAGCTGCCCTGCAACCTGTCTCATCTCCTGGGAGGGTTTCTGCAGGCAACAGCTGCGCAGAGCTGGATGAAGCCATGACACATGTGCCCCATGGGTGGCACAGCCTGCCCTGCAAGGTGAGAGCGGCCTTGCTCCCTTTCCCTCTGCCATATGGCTCACACCAACTGCCAAGTTTAAAGGTTTGGATCTCAACATAGAGCTTGCCTTGCACAAGCATTCCCAGCACTTACATTAAGATCAGTTTTCTCCCACTGCATATGCACATGGATTTCTTTCCACTCCAGCAATCTGCGATGATCCCACTATGAGTGGACAATACAAAATAAAAGGACAAACTTAAGCCCAGGCAAGGAAGGGAAAACTTCCCTGCTCAGAGCAGATCAGGCTGACATACATGAGTGCATTTTACCAGGTATTAGACTTAAAAAACAGGAACAGCCAAAGTCAGCAGGATGTTTTCAAAGGAACTCAACTTCAGAATGGCTGTAGAGCAGCAGTTTTCATACTGTGATCAGTAGACACCTGGAAAGTATTTCCTATGTGTTTGTGAAGGTAAGTCACAAGAAAAGCACATCTACTGTAAGTCCAGGTTGCTATGCAGAGCCCTGCGTTCTCACAGGAAAAGTGTGTTGGGTTTGCATTCAGCCCACAGAACACCATTTCCCTTTTGCTTGCCCTGGAAGTGCCAATATCAATACACCCATCAGACCCGCTGCTCACATCTGCATCTTTGTAATGCAATCCCTGGTACAACCTAAGCAGGCAGCAATAGCAATCTGTGCCTCTAGAAACTCCTAACTTCTGACAACACACCACCACAAGCCTATTCTTAGTGCCAGGCACCCAGATTAATGCTGGCATGGGCACACAGTAAACACTTTCCTGCTGGCTGCCTACAGACAAACAAGGCAAGTGCAGGGAATACAAAACCACAGATTCAGTGCAGAGAAATAAAGTCAGAAAACAGTTTCTCAGCTGCTTTTCCAAAGGTATCCAAGGTGCTTGCATCAGCTCTGCTGCTCTGCTGCTGGAGGAGGCTGAAAGCACAGCTTAGAGGATGGCCATGGAGCACACGCTGCTCCTGGGCAGCTGCCTGCCAGATGGGAAGGAAATGAGAGCAGCTGAGGGGTGCAGGTCAGGGCAATCTGCCTTCACAGTAAGGCACGTGTACTGCCTCTACAGTCTGTGGTACACTGCAAAGGAGCATACAGTAAAGGTACTGCAAGGAAAATAAAAATAAATCAAACATCCAACACAGCTCCAACTCACTGGTCTCCACATGGTAAGACAGAGAATGGCTGCACAGCTTTCCTCTCTGCTGCAGGGGTTTTATCCAGTCCCTGCTTCCAGGCACTCCGCTGACTCCAGAGGGCTCAGACCTCTGCCACGTCTTCACTGCCCTGTTGAGCTACGCCTGATGCTCAGGATCTGATTTTCCCTCTGTGCTCATCTCTTGTACGGAGAGCAGATGCTCCTGCTCACAACCTGGTCCCCACCACCACCCAGCCATGCAGAGCTCCTACGATCAGTCAGCCAGGGCTACAGCCAGGGCACTTTGTTCCTATAACACCGCAGACGGGCAGAGCCAAAGCACCATCTCTCCGTGTGAACATACAAGATAATATTGACCATACACAGCACTTGGATGACATGCAGACGGCAGACTCCGAGCAAACAAAAGCACAGTGGGTTTTATTATCTTCTCACTTAGCACAGGCTTTGCCAACTTTTGGTCTCATCAACATTAAGCTTGCAGTCATGACTAAGTTATTTGGGGCTGACAGTTTACTGAAGCCAGCATGGAACCTGAAACTTGGTAATTTTGGCCTAACTTACTTTCTTAAGTAGCCAGTTACACTGGGAAACTGAGGTGCTCTGAACTGCATGGAACAGAGCAGGGCTTCAAAATAAATGGATTATGTCATATTTGCTGGCAAATGGCTAACAACCTTGTATATGCAATTAAGGAAGAGATTCAAAAAACAACCACTATAGCCAAGCTGGAAAAAAAAATACTCAGCCTTGGCATGTTTTGCTGGATGCCACCTGTGACTTCATCTGCCACATTTCAGATGAAGAAACAGCTGGGAAGGTGACACCTCCTATACTGAGAGGCTTTGAATATGGAAACAAGCCAACCTGCCTACCTGTTGTAAACATGAAGTAGTCAATCTATCAGTTCAAATTTCTCTGGGGGACAGATTTTAGAGTTTCCCACTGAGATGGTTGGGTGTTCCCATCCCGGAGGTGCACCAGGAAACCCAGCATCACAGAGGCCCCAAAAACCACAGCAAAGGCCTCTGTGCACTGAATTCAGCAGCTCTATCACTCTGTTTTGCAGAGAGGGAAACAAAAGCAGAGATTAATGGATTTTCACAGGTCACAGAAGAGGAGTGGGTGTCAGGCTGGGAACGATAAACCGTGCCTGCCCTCCCTTCCGGGATATGCGCTGAAATAAACTACAAACGTTCTGCTGCTGCAGGGCTGTTTACTTAACACGTTCACAGAGTATTTGTCACACTTTGGTAGATCTGCAGCCATGGCAATCTCTAGAGCAACTTTTCTTCCATGTAGCTTTCAGGAAGCTCTCAGAGGCTCAAAAGCAAAGCCTCCCTTTCTGCTCGGGTACCTTCATTACAGAGAAGAGCTGCAGTTCAGGGTTTACTTTTCAAAGCTGTGAAGCACTTGTACTTCAGGAAAAAAACACATCTCCAGGATCAGACATACCTGCACACACTTAGGAAACAAGTGGATGAAGTCTAAGAGCTCTGAATTAAGGCAATATAACCAACAACTTCATCACATAATAGCTATGTGTAAGCAGAGCACTTTAAAATTCCAAGTACTCTGGGGCAGCTAAAACTTCCGAGCCCAAATCTCTTTCATTTGTCAGCTCTTATTTTGCTCACACATGCAGGAATCCACTGGGCCTCCCCTATGAAGGAGGCCCAGGCACACATGCATGACACGTGGCTACTGCTTTGCAAATGCAAATACCATGCTATGGGTTTCTGAGACAGAACATATTTTATCTGGGGAAAGAATGACTGCTCTTAAACTGACAGAAAAGCAGTGGTCCGCTGATGGCTGGCTTAATAAAGAACGGAGAAAGATGCAAACCAAGTTCTCAGCATTTCCCTAATCTTGCACTTTAAAAGGGATGCAGAGTAATGCCAAAAAAGCTGTGCCTTTCTCATTGCCAGCTAAGGAAATGGGATTGTTAAGTGGCATTAAAAGAAACCGTGGGATCAATACCACAGAAACATTAAGGCTGGAAAAGACCACGAAGGTCACCTAGTTCAACCATCAACCCATCACCACCATGCCCCTCAGTGCCACGACACTACATGGGGCTCCACCACTCTCACTGTGGGTCTGACCCCTAAATGCTTCCAGGGAACTTTATGGAGAGCCAAACAAACATGGTAGGTGCACACAAAGCCACCCCCAAGGGGACAGACTCACTATCACACAGCACTACCACAGTTGCTGCCAGTGGACTGCAAGTGAAACTGCAAAGGCTGAGCCAAAATGTCATGCTGTCAGCGTGAGACTCCCCCAGGCATCAGACCCAGATGTTCTAACAGGGACACGTGCTGACCCAAAAGTCCTTGCTCATGGCACGATCCTCGTCCAGCAACATCCTTCCACCTGGGTGGGAGGATGGCTCCAGGGTATCCAGTAGGTATTTAACCTACTATATGCCATGGGCAAAAAATCATTTACTGTCACTATTTCAGCATTGCCATTCAAGATACTTTTATGTTTGGTTGTTTTTCTTTTTTCCCCTCCTGACTTTCATCTGAAACTGGCTTAGGATCTTTAGCTGAAGCCTTTCAAGTAAGCCACCAAAAGCTGCATTTGAAATCCATATGATGTGACGTGCCATATCCTCTGCACATCACTCAGTGATGCGTCGTACAAGCAAGTGGCCACCAGGGGGATTCCTGAAATCGGTGATACAGAACCAATTGCTGATTTTCTTCATGGAAAAACTGAGCAACAAAGTCTGTCTCAGAGGAAACATCATTCTGGTCTCTCCTAAATATCTGCCAGCTCCTCACTCAGCCGCTGCCTGGCAGGACCAAAGAGCAGATAACGGGTGAGCTCTCACGCTTGTTGAGGATGCTCTCAGTTGCAGCCCTCGTTTCTCAGGCTCCAGTTGTTACCCAAGGCAGAGAGCAGAGACCTCGCAGACCGTTGCACCAGGAACATTTGTGCTAAAGCATTCCACTGACTAATTCAGACCATGTAACCTGATATAAGATCTAACAAGCTGAAATCTCAGTGTTTTGGCTCCTTATTCGGTTTCTCCCAAATACGTTCCTAACTTCCATACCAGAGCTCGTAGTGCTCTTTAGCTCCATCTGTGCTGTCAGTTCAGGAGACCTAGAGGAAATAAATCTTTCTTGGTTCAGTAGATCTGGAAGAAATACGTCTCCCAGAACAGAAAAAGCTGCAGTTTGGGTCTACACACTGTGGTCTCACAGCTACGTGCCCAAAAGCTGTCATGAGCAGATGTTTTTCTTTATCAGCAGGCTGCCCCATAAGCACATTAAGCAGCTTGGCCACGCACCCTGCAGCAGCACCAGGAGCTGGGCAGTCAGGCAGGAGTTCAACTGCAGCAATGAACTCCCTTTTCCCTTTGAGTTCCCACTCTGCTGGAGAAGGAAAAAGTAATTGAAAGGGACTCGAACCACATTTTCCTCCAGCAAGCCTCCTCTGTGGTACACCTGTATCCACGTACACAGGATATTGGGAAAATTTCTTCTCTGAACAAGTGGCAATATATTGGAACGGGCTGCCCAGGAGGTGGTAGGGTCACCATCCCTGGAGGTGCTCCTGAACCATGGACATGGAGCACTGAAGGCCAGTGGGCTTGGTGAGGTGGGCTTGGGGATCTAAAGATCTTTTCCAACTTTACCAACTTTATGATTGTATATGAAGATAGGCTGGTCCAAAAAGACAGGTTGTGATGCTCGTACTAGAACCCCTCTGATAGCAGTCTGATTCTCACTCTGTGAGAGCTTCCTTCAAGGCTCAGGTATGAGGCAAAAAATCCTGGCAGCAGCCTTAGTTTGTGGGAAGAAGTCAGAGCAGAGTTCTGCCAGCAGACAGCTATGAGCTCACCAGTCTGAAATAACAACTCATTGACAAGACTTTGTGGAAGCAACAACTGACTTGTTTGTGTGAGAAATAAGGATGGGGGGAGGGAAAGAAGAGAGCGCGTATGCTAAGAGTCATTAAAAGTGTAACATGAGCCCACTCTGTGGCTTAAACTGGTAATTTATACTTAAATCCTGATTTGCACTCATAATAAATTAAGAGAAAATATTTGAAAGCAGTGACATTTTCATATTCCAGTCACATACACAGTACTCATTTCAGATTGTTTTGAAAAATAAGCATAACCAAAGGCTCCATCAGCAAGCGCTGGAGGAAAAAAATATTTGAAGAAGCAGAAGACCCAAAAGCAGTTATTACTCTCCACTAAGCTATTTAGAAGAATCTGAGGAGGGTCCTCCAGAATCCTGAAGCCAGTCATCTATACAACTAAACAGCAGCCTCCTACTGAAGAAGCCATGTATCACCTGGAACACACTGCATCCAGAAACTGCTTTGGGCCATGAGGTTTACTTGACAGTCACTAAGACTGATTTCAAAACCTGAAGGCTAACCTCCAAGCCAATCCAGCCACGGTAAAGAGGTCCCTCGTCTATGCCCAAACAGAATGCACCTCCACCCACCCACGCAAGAAACCTCTTAACTCTACAAAAGCAGCAGAATCCAGCAGAGACCTGAGTGCCAGAACTTTCACATCCCCTAGCCATTACTAGAAGTAATGGATAAACTGTACCATAACAGAGAATACAAGGACTGTGCTGCTGCTGACCACACACTCCTTTCCAAACCCAAATTCAATAAGGCTTGCTACAACCTTAAAACTCTCCATTCTTCCATCATAAACCTAATCCCCAGAGCTACTCACAATCCTACTTGTTACAAGAGACCAAACTCTAACATGAGACAGAACAAAAGGCATCAATCCCAAATGGCATCTGCCTCCTCCCCAGCGATACCCAGCGAGCCAATACCACTTTAACACCAAACACACTGCTGCTATCAGCAAGGGCCTCTCATCACCTACAGCTGTGACTTCTTGGGCCCTTCCCTCCCAAGTGCTAATTGGGGTCTCAACTCCAACCCCTTCTGATCGCTGCAGTTGAACAGCAGATGGAACCACCACAGTCTTTCAGGCCACCTTTCTAGCCAATTCTAGACAAGAATTAGGAACAGAATATTTCATTCTTCCTTATAGACGCCAGAACTCTTTCTAACCTCCCAGTGTGTAGAAATGAGACCCAGCAAGGCTTCTGTTTGTGTCTAGGAAGACAACACAAGCCTTGGCCCCAGCAGTGCCATTTCTACCCTCGCCCTCCATCCCCCAGCACAGAGGGGCTCTGGGGCACCAGCTATTTGAGTGCACTGACCTGTGCACATAACTGCTGTGCCTTTCGCTTCCCTTCACAGCATTTTTGTCATTGTCTTTGCACATTACAGTGTCAGGCTACAGGAACAGAACCAATCATTTAAGAAGCATTTTTGAAAGCAAACGCACATTCTGCACTAATCCTCGAGGGAGTTCATAGCTTTAATACACATCTCAGTGCTGAATCTCCCACGTAGGGTACATGCAGCAAAACCCTGGGGCCTTGCAATCTCGCATCAGGCTCCTGGGACACTGCTAGCTCACCATGCCAGCCCAAGCCCTTGAGCGTGCCCCTCCAGGGCTGTTTCTGCTGCAGCATTTATTTATCTTCCTGCACAGCACTGCAGGTGGGAGACAGATCTCCCCCTAAAAGTCACTTCCCCGCTGGCAGGCAGCAAGAGGAGGCAGCCAAGGACCACACTCCAGCGCTCATCAGGGAAACAGCTCACAGCTACAGCCAGAGTCAGTGCAGCTGAGGTCAGCGCCCCACACCTGTGCTCCTCAGCTCTGCATCAAACAGATAAAAAATAAAATAATACAGTGGCTCCTCTCCAAAGAGTTTTCAATCTCAACTGGATGCATTTGTTTATTTTTGATGCAGAAGTGGCGTAACATCCCAGCATCCCTCCATAAACTAAGTGCTGATAATTAAGGGAGGGAGAAGAGCTCTGCTGCTGCATCAGTAACATCAGCAGAACTTTGCATTTCACGTTCCTCTTTGACTCTCAATGCAACGAGAGGAACACAGGACTTCTCACTGCTCCTTCTGGTTCTCTAAAACCCAAGCTCCCAAGCTGTTGTTGTCCCAGGGCCCTGCTATGAGGCTCCTTCTGGCCATCAGTCTGATTATGGGAGCTCTGATTTGTTTGGTTGAAGTCTCCTGGGGTATAATACATGCCTCTGAACCAACAAACAAGCAAAAAAAATAAAAATAAAAATAAAAAAAATCAGCGTTTGCATTTGGCAGAGTTACACATTCACCTTCCATGTCATAATTAGCAGATCATAATTCATAATTAGCAGATCAAAGCACGAGCGCAGGAAAACAGCCTTTTCCTCCAGTTTTCCTAGGTACCTTCTAAGGACACAAATGCCTGAAAACACTGAGGAAATAACACAAGCTGCAGCTTTAAATTCCTGGGCTGCTCCCAGAGGCACAGTGCTGTTATCTCATTTGGGAACAGCTGCTGAGCAAGCAGCCACACTGAGCTTCTGCTGTGCCACCAGCAGACAGCCACCTGCTGTCAGCTCCCACGCAGCCCACAGCTCACACCACCTCAGCTGCTAGTGGGCAAAATTCAGAGCAGAGCAGAGCCACGCATTGCCTTGCCCTGCGGTGGGATCAAAGAGGAAAAACAAGTAAGCAGCCCTTTCCAAACGAAGGGGGAAGCCTGCAGCCTGGCTGAAAATATGCATAAATGAAAATCTTATTTTTCCGCCTCAGAGAAAAACCAATCCCTGCTGGAGCCGAAGCCTTTCAACACTGATGTGAAAGAGCTTATGTGAACCCAGCTGCAGCATTTGGGCTCCCCTACCTAAGCCCTAGGGAGCAGGTGGGACGGTTTCGAGTTTAATGCATTTTTTGGCCCAGATCAGGATCTGCTTTTGCTTAGGAAGAGATGTGCTATTCCTACCAGCACATACAGGCAACAAGAGTTCACAGTGAGCAACCGGTTTATTTCCACGTGTCACAACACAGGGACAAGAGGGGTAACACCAAAGCTGACACCTTCAGCAGTGCCAGCATTTGAAGAGACCCTGGAAAAGAACATGGCTTTGGCAAAACATGCTACAATCCCCCAAATAACATTCTCATTTTTCGTCCTGTTTCCCCCGTTACACATTAATGAGTGGGGAAGATACATTAACCACGTAAAAATCAGAATGTCACTCCTGAACAAGGTGTTATTTCCCAGCTTTTTGTTTGTCCCAAATAAATGATCACCCCTCTCAAAGGAACTGCACCAGCACAGCTCAAGCCCTCCTTACTCAGTCTCCAATACAATGTTAAGCCATTTGTTTATGTCTGTTATTATTTCTTCCTTTAGCCTGAGATCTTGATGCATGTGGGCCCCATTAGCTCTAATCCACCTTTGAAGATGAAGCTAAAAACGTCATCAGCCTAAGCAATGCTTCATTAAAATAAAGGAAATGAAATGCACTCCAATAGGTTGGAATAACACAAAGCCTGAGCTGTCACCCCAAGGAAGGACATTCCAGGTGCCAACACAAGCAGCCCCCTGTGCTCATCACAGCCCTGTCCCTACCCCACGGCTCACACATCCCTCTTGGGATGCCCCACAGCACTGCCAGCGATGGGCAGCTCCCCATGTTCTGCACACCATGTGTACCTCTGCTCTATTTTTACAGCATCCTGACCCCAAACATGAAGACTTTCAGTCTCAGAGGACTCAGATAAACAGCTGCAGGTGTTGCAGTGCTTTATGTAAAAGATGAGGAATGCCCTTCAACCCACAGCTCAGTGTGCACAATGCAGCCAGCCAGGCAGGATACTGTGCCCCATAATTTGTTCCCTCTGTCCCCTGGGATCCTGGGCAGAAACAGACTAGAGGATTCTTTGAGGTCTTCTCACCCCTTCTTTATACTTAATAAATATCAAATCAATCCTGAAAATTAGTTCTCCTTGACATCTGAAAGCATCCAAAAGCTTTTAGTAAGATATAACATTTTACAACACCCTCTCTCCCATGCTGTTTCTTTGTAACAGCACAGTATCATACTGTTATCTCCCCTCTACATAAAAAAGCAGCATCACAAGGCACCTAGCAAACCATTCCCTAAGGAGATAAATGGACAATAAGGTACAGCCATCTCAGATGGCAGCAGTCCAAATAAATGGTTGCATTTTGAAAGATACGAAACATACAGAATTACACAAAGCAATTTTAAACACGCCCCACAACATATAACATTAAGTAGTTCCAGAGAGTGCTTACATGTTCTCATGGTATGATCACTCCCCAAGCACTCGTTATGAAAGACCCCAACATTCACACTCTTGTCTTGTGAACCCTAGTACAAGACATGAGGCATGGTGCTCTCCGACACAACAAAAGCGGCATCAGATCTGGCAATTTAAGAGCACAGATGGCAAAGAGAAAAAGAGAAATTGCTGCTAACCAGCAAATGTTTGCCATCTCACAGCTCTGTGAAGAGTTCAGCTGCAGCAGAGCAGTTTAAGCCTTGCTGTGCAGACCTCAGTTAGGCACAGCCGTAATTTCGGCTTCCCATCAAATGCTTCTGCTGGAGGATTTCATGATGTCATTCCGTTAAGTTTGCCAAGGCCTGGATAAGCAAGACAGACCCAAAGGACAAAGTTACTGTGGATATTGGGATGGGATCATCGTTCAGCCTTCCACAATTTTCCATTTCTTACACATATTTACAGCACTGAAGTGTAAAAATGGCCTCAGTAAGATGGAAGAATCAAGAAATGTCAATTAGGAATACTCTCTCTGGTCCTAACCAAGTCAAAACTCTGATGTAGGTTACCCAGCCTTTCTTCCCAGTTTTCCCAGCTAGGAAGTAAAGTATTTTACTCCTAGACTTTCTCTTGATGTTGTTACTTCAGTGCAAGGCCTGTGGAGGAGAGATTAGCACAGGATGTTGCACAACATGTTAGTCACTGGACTCACAGCTCCAAGGCTGTGCAGGTCCCATCCCACTCCACGTTAGTCTGTGATGAGAGCCAGCAAGACGGAGCCTCAGCACTCCCAACCAAGTGATGCTGGCTGTGAAGGTAGATGTGACCAACAGAAGCAAACCTGAAAGCCAGTGCCTCCCAGGGAGGCCTAACACCCACCAAGGTTTTCAATGGTCTCTGCATCTTACCAGCAAGTATCTTCATGTGGAATTCCTCACATTTAAAAGTAAACTGTTGCAGAATAAGAAGACACTTAGATATGGTATCATGAGCTAGCTGTAGACTAATGATGTGTAATTATGACAGTTACCATTATTACACTGATCTCATCAGCTTCTAATTTTGGCTACCACTCACTCTTCGGAGTGCAAGCCACACTCTCCCTGGAGCAGCGTTACAGCATCCCCAGTGACCCAACACCCCACCTTCCACCCCCACCTCCTAGCTCACATTACCATTTCTGAAGCACAAGGACACTCCATTCTGCAGGACAGGCTCAGGCTTTCAACAGTAACCCAATTCCTGCTTCTCAGGGCCAACTCATTTACACAGGTACTTAATCCCCAGGGTGCTAAAAGATGAGACAGCAAACAGCCCCTCGCTAACAGGCATTTAAAGGTGAAATTACAGACAGCTTTCCCTGCTGCACCAACACCTCATCTGAGCATAAGGGAAGTGTAAGCCAGAGCAGTAACTGCTGAATACATGAACTTTTACTCTGCTCACTCCAGCCAAGATGGTCCTTATCTATCATAGAATGGCTTGGGCTGGAAAGGACCCCAAGGATCATCAAGTTCCAACCCCCAGTCACAGGCAGGACCACCAACCTCTAGATCTGATACTAGCCCAGGTTGTCCAGAGCCCTATCCAACCTGGCCTCGTACACCTCCAGGGACGGAGCATCCACAGCCTATAATTGAGTGGGTTTATTTCTTTGAAAGAAATCCATCTGTACACTTGTTTAGAACAAGAAAAACAACCCCCAAAGTAGCCAGGGTTATTGCAAGCAAGGGTCCATTCCCAACAGGCCTCCCAATTCCTGGAGGGGGAAGGAAGGAAGCGTTTAACTGCAAGGACCCAGGTCACAGCGTGCCAGCTGGCCTCCAACCAAGCAGCCTGCTCAATTCATTAGGGCGTATGCAGCCAGCAAGTCTTTCCCAGGCTGCTCACCACCACCACAAATCAGCATTAGGACCAAGGGGAAGAATGGAGTACAAGGCTGCCTGAGGTACAGCTTGTTAGGGACCAGGCTAATGAGGACTGGCACGTACTGACACACAAATTCCATGTCTGCTTCAAACTCATTCCTCATCTTCTGACCCATCTTCGCTGTCACTCAAAACTTCCACCTCAGAAATCTGAGGAATCCACTGCTGAATTTAAGCCCTCAAGCAATACAGAGCCCATATGGAAGTTAAAGAGATGATACATGTTTCTAATTTGCATTCTGAAGATCCACATTTGGGTACTTCCGAATGCTGATTTCAGAAGCTTTTAAGTATAAGACGAGTGGCAGCAAAGGAATGCAATAGCCACCACTCACTGCCACTCAGCCCAAAGGCACAGCACAGGGACATGGGACATCTTGGAATCCATCCACGGAAAGCACTCACTCAGCTATGGAGGCCGGTGATCACAGAGGTCTTTTCCAACCTATGTTACATTTTATTTATAATTTCTTCTCAGTGGGCCTCCTCTCAAGGGGCCCTTCATGTCCCAGCGTCCCCACACCTACTGAGGAACTGCCACCTCTGCAGGTGCTGCTTCTCTCGTGCAGCTCCCCAGGGCTGCAGTGCCTTTTCAACTGCCGTGACATTTAGGCATTCTTGTTTTGAAAAGCTTGCCATTTTCAGCACAAGTTTTTCCAGGCTATCCATGCCTTGTGTCTGCACACAGTCCTCTTAAGAGTACCACCCCACTTGTTATGGAAACTGGCACATTTTTAAGTTATCTTGGGTCATAATCTCATAAACAATCCTCACAAACACTTTTACACTGCAGAGACAGTAAGCCAATTAAGCATAATGCAAGAAATACATTTTAAAAAAAGGGTTGTAGAGGCAATCAGTGCTCCGCAGGACTTTGAATAAACCAAAAACAAACCTTTATTCTGCACTTTTACAGCAAGAAGCATGCCAAGCTCCACTCTGACCAACAGGTCCACACCTACAGCTCCTGCTGCATCCCACAAACACTGAGAGAGCACACCTTGCTCCAACACAGGTGTGCAGAGACCTGATGGCATGTACTCACATAGAATCATTATGGTTGGAGAAGACCTCTAAGACCCCCAACGCCAACCCCAGCCCATCCCACCATGCCCACTGACCACGTCCCTCAGTGCCATGTCTCCACGGTTTTTGAACAGGCACAGTGACTCCACCAGCACCTTGGGCAGCCTGGGCCAGCGCCTCTTCGCTCTTTCTGAGGGCCTATGTGATGGGATGAGATCCAGAACAGCAGAACTCCTACGAGCCTGCACACTGGTAGGCACGGCACACACCCACTGCACCCACATCCGTGGCTGGGGGCAGTGGGGAGGGCGCACAGCCCCAGATACCCCGCGCACTGGGATACTTTCAGCAAACAGGAGCGGGAGCTCATCAAGCTGCGGGTCAGGCCTTACATCCCCTTTTCCACGTGTATCAAGGTACCTATTTAAGGCAGGTCCCGTCGCTCTCACCATTAACATCTAGATAAGAGATTTTTTTCCCCCTCCGCAGATGGACTGCGCAGTCCCCATCGGCTCCAATCCTCCGCTCGCCGCACACCGCGCTCCCAGATCCACTCGGGCAGGCACCCCCAGCAGACAGCCCATGTCAGCGCCCCTTCTCGACGCCCACCCGCAGCGATCAGCGGGAGGCACAGCGCCCGATCTGCCCCTCCTCACTGCGTTTCGCGGCATCGGAGCGGCGCTCAGCCAGCGCGTGTTGCCCGGCTTCGCTCCATCTCCACCGCAGCAGCAGCACCGCGCGGCCCCGGCTCCTTACCAGAGCGCGATCCTGCTCTTGGGGTAGCGCAGCCTCTCCACGCAGCCGAGGAAGTGCGGCAGCGCGCTGGCCGCGTTGCGGGCGATGATGGCCAGCAGCACGGTGGGCTTGCGCAGAGCCGACTCCGGCAGGGGCTGCGGCTGCAGCTCGGGACTCGGCGGCGGCGGCGGCTCGGGGGGCAGGCTGGCCCCGCAGCCGCCCAGCAGGAGCAAGAGGAGGAGGAGGAGAACGGGACAGGGGGCGCGGGGCGCTGCGCACGCAGCCATGATGGGCGCGGGGCGGCGATGCGGGGCCGCGGGGAGGGGCGGCGGCGGCGGCCCGGAGCCCCGCAGCCGGCCCTGTGGGCAGCGCGGCTCCCCCGGCTCCGCTCGGCGCGGCTCGGCCCGCCCCCACGGGCTGCGAGGCGGGGCCGGCGGCGGGCGGGCAGGTAGGTGGAGGCGGGGAGGGGTCCGCGCTACGCCTCGCGTGGCTTCCGCGCACCTGCGGGGCTGCTGAGGAATAGCCCGGTAGCCAAGCTGAGCCTCCCCTCGCGCGGCTGGATGCCACCGCCTCTCACCCTACCGCTGTTAGCTGCGGGCAGAGGCCGGCCCCAGCGTCACCGCAGCCTCCATTCAGGCAGCGGGAGAGCGATGGGTTCTCCCCTGAGCTCCTATCACAACTCCTGTAAAAGGTCTCCAGAGACGATGCAATGTGAGAACCTTCTGCAGACTGTGAGCATCCACCGGAACAATTAAGGAGGACGCGTTCCTCCTGTTTGCCCTTCATGACATCTTTCTAATTGTTCCTCTAGAATGATACATTAATGAGGCTTTCCTTTCACGCTCAGTTTGCCACACTTCACTGTGCTGCTCGGCTTCATTAACCACACAGAAGGAACAGCTTTGGCATCTGCACAAAGGGATTCGAGTCCCACAGGAGCCAGGCACACACTGTGCTGCTGCAGCCCTGGGACCCCTCAGTGTGGAGGAATTGGGGACCAGTGCTGCTGTGTGACACACAGGGCTGGCACCCAGCTCTTCCCAGCGCACTGAGCCACGGCTGCTCCAACTGGTCCACAGCGCCCTGTGTTGTTTCATAAGCCAGGACCCACTCTTGGAGATTCATGATCCTTTGAGGTCCCTTCCAACCCTGGGCATTCTGTGTGATTCTGTGGACGTTAGGAAAAATTGCTTTTCTGAAAGTGTGGTCAGTTGCTAGAATAGGCTGCCCAGAGAGGTGGTGGAATCACTGACCCTGGAGGTGTTCAAGGAATATTTAGATGCTGTGTTGAGGGACAGGGTTTAGTGAGAACTATTGGTGATAGGTAGACAGTTAGACTGGATGATCTTGGAGGTCTTCTCCAACCTTGGTGATTCTGTGGTTCTGTGCTTCACTCTCACATACACAGGGACCAACCCCCCATTCGACCGTGCATTTCTTGCAAGGCCCTGTGTTGATCTGAGCATCCTCAGCTCAGTCCTGGTGTTTCCCCTAAGCAGTGCCACCATCCGGCTGCTCCCAGGTCTGCCTTGTGTGCACCCTCAGCAAGCTTGCTGATGGTGCCAAGCTGAGCGGTGCAGTTGGTGCAACAGGACGAAGGGATGCCATCCAGAGGGACAGGCTTGAGAAATGTGCCCGTGTGAACCTACTGAGAGTCAGCACAGCCATGTGCAAGGTGTTGGGGCAATCCCAGATACATGGATGGACTGGGAGGAGAACTGCCTGCGCAGAAGGACTTGAGGTATAACAGCACACCATTTGCTTTTGCTTTCGTTTCACAGAATCACAGAATAGCCAGGGTTGGAAGGGACCCCAAGGATGATGAATCTCCAACCCCCTGCCACATGCAGGGCCACCAACCTCCACATTTCATACCAGCCCAGGCTGCCCAGGGCTCCATCCAACCTCCAGGGATGGACGGGGCATCCACAGCCTCTCCGGGCAGCTGTTCCACTCTCATAGGAAAGACATCCAACCTAAATCTTCTCTCCCTCAACTTAAAACCATTTCCCCTGCCCCCTTCCCCGTTTGTCTCTTCCTTCTCTCCTCCTCACCCCTTCCCTCCCCACCTTCCAATCCCCCCACCCCCCCCCCCCCCCCCACACACACACACCCCGTAGTGCCGCTCCCCCCGCAGCCGTGAAGGAACGGCGCGGAGGCGGAACTACAGCGGCGGGCAGATCCGTGCCGTGCCGCCCGGAGCGCGGCCGCGTTGCACCGGGGAAGCATGGAGGAGCCGGCGGCCGGGCGAGCGGACGAGGCGTGCGGGCCCGCGGAGGGCGGCTCGGGGGCCGAGAAGGGCTGGGCGGGGGGGAGCGGCGACTGGATGGCCGCTCATCCCACGGTACGGCCGGGCGTGCGCTGGGGGCGGGTCGGGCTGCCCGCTGTGCGGGGACGGAGGCGGAGGGCCGAAGCTCGCGGCTCTCCGTGCCGCCGACACGAGGTGTTTGGTTTGGCCGTCCTCTGGTGTTGATGTACTGCGGCAGAAATTCAGAGCCCTTCTTCCTCCCCAGCGCCAGCTCTGTTCCAGAAATAGTTGTGTTTTCCTCTGTCGCTTATTTATTTGATTCCCTTTTTCTAAAACGGGGGGAGAAAAGCTCTTGAGAAGCTCTTAGCAGACTGCTCCTGTTTTTCGTGTCCTGTCAGCCCCTCCAGCTGGTTTCGGGTTCATTGGATGGCTGTGCAGATTGTGGGTTTGGCCATTGTATGGCTGTAACTGCAGCTTCCCCTGAGCAAGGCTGCCTTTTGGCTTTCAGTACCTAAAGGAAGCCTACAAACAGAAGGGGAATCAATTCTTTGAAAGGGTAGATAACAGCAGGACAAGGGGAAATGGTTATAAGTTGAGGAAGGGAAGATTGAGGTTGGATGTCAGGGGAAGTTATTTTCTTTGAGAGTGGTGAGGTGCTGGAACGGCTGCCTAGAGAGGCTGTGGATGCCCCGTCCATCCCTGGAGGTGTTCAAGGCCAGGTTGGATGGGGCCCTGGGCAGCCTGGGCTGGTATGAAATGTGGAGGTTGGTGGCCCTGCATGTGGCAGGGGGTTGGAGATTCATCATCCTTGGGGTCTCTTCCAACTATGACCATTCTGTGATTCTGTGATTCAGTTCACAGCAATGATGTCCCTCGATATATCTGACAGCTCTCAGATCTATGCTGCGTTCCTGGTGTACCTGGACCTCCTGGAAGGTAATTGAATGAACCGACCGGACAGGCATAGCAAAAATGCATTCACATGTACTCAGGTGTTATGAAAGCTTGTGCACTGGCAGAGCCTTTCCTAGAAAAGTCCTTGGCAGTGGTTTTGAAACTTCACGCAGTGATAGTTCCCTAAGAAACACAGTGTTTTGGCACCTTGGATCCCTGTCACGCGCCTGCACAGAGCCTTTGCAAAGATCAGAGCCTGCCTCGGCCAGCTGCCACAGCTGCAGTGCCAGGATAGAAGCAGAGGAAAAAAGAGGGAGGTAGAAAGGAGAGGTTACCAGTTCAGTGGTTGTTGTGGCAATAGAATGCTCTTCTATATGCTAAAATCAAAACTACTAAATCATAGCATCTCCCTAAGAGTCCAGTTTAGCAATGGGCAGAAGTGCCCTGGCCTGATCAGAATGCTGGTGGCTGAAAAGGGCAAAGATTCCTGTAGGAAAGAAAGATGCCTAGTGGTAATAATTATGACAAGCTTTTGGAGCCTTACAAGAGTGGAACAGAGTTATGTGATAATGAAGAGTGTCTTTTATAGTGAGGGCGGTAAGGCACTGGCACAGGTTGCCCCAAAATGTGGTGGGTGCCCCATCCCTGCAGACTTTGAAGGCCTGGCTGGACCAGGCTCTGAACACCTGATGGAGCTGTGAGTGTCCCTGTTCACTGCAGGGGAATTGGACCAGGGAATCTCAAAAGGTCCCTTCTAACTCTAGTGATTCTATGATTGTAAAGCTCTGCAAACTCTTCCAAACTGGCTTAATTGAAAAGCGGGAAGGCAGTGTAATAAATGTTCCATAGGAGCGCTTAGAAAGGAAACTTGGCGTGTGAATGGGCTATTTGTCTCTCCTGGGAAATGCCCTGTGAGGAGAGGGAGGGAAACAACCAAAGATGTTAAATAAAACTTGAAACCTAATATTTGAATGAATGAAACTTGTGTTTTGTGTCCTGATCCTTCTCATCAACTATCGACCTTTTTAGGGAGAAGCTGGCATGAAGTGAACCATGTTGGATTAGCAGAACTGCAGCTCGTATGTTTACATGCCCGTGAAAGAGAACAGGGAGATCTCCAAGTGATGGTACCGATACCTGCGGATGTGTTAGTGAGCCACGAGAGGTGAGGCTGTGCTCAGTGTTTGGATCCCATTGCCCGCAGGATGAAAAGAACACTAGACAAGAGGCTGTTAATTCAGCCCAGGGGAATTGGGAGGAAACAAGGAAAGCAGTATCTCAATCTGTGAGCTGAGTTATTTTGAGTGCTGTGAATGTGTGTTTCAAGTTGAGATTGCTTTCTCTTTCTAAGTTGCATCAGTCTCTGCTTCTCCCTCCCTGGAAGTGGCAAGCCTTGGATGTCAGCTTCCTGCAGCACCCAGCTCCTTCTGTTGAGCACTCTGGATTGTTTAGAAGTTGCCTGTGTTGTAGGAGGTAATAGTGGATATCAAAGCATGCGTTGGAGAGACAAGGTCAGAACATGAGACCTTCACAGCTTATGTTTTGAACATTCTTATGCTGTGTGTTTGCTGATAATACCTTAAGTCACTGGGCTTTCAAGTACCAAAGAGGAACATAAATCCCTCTGGACCTCTCTGAATAAACTTCTTAATTGCTGAATCTCAAGGATAAGCCTAGTGTGCTACATTTGTTTAGCTTTTTGGTTGGATAGCATAATTTGGCTGCTTTCAACTGGAAATGCATCATGCTTACTGAGAATCTAATGCTCAGCTATCCTTTGAGCTGTGATTCTGACACAGTATGTTTTAGATACACTATGTTTTCTGCTTTTTCTTAGGCTTCAGGAGTGACAAATCAGTTTTCAGCGAACAAACTTACATCTTAATTCTGTGTGCTTTCCTAAGAGCATATCTTCAGAAACAATTCATTTTGAGGGGAAAGAAAAAGACTCAGCAGATACTGATCGATTTGAGTGCTGTCTAGTTGCTGAAGAGTCTTCCATTGGCCAACAATGGTCATTTCTTGTGGGCTTAGTTTTAAAGATATGGTGTGATAGAGCAAATCTTCTTACAGGACTTGCAGAATGATATGCTGAGCAGCAAGTTGCTATAGGGGGCCTTTGAGAAATTACTCCTGCGTGCAGAGTTGCTGTGTTTGTTTAACACAGTGGGTTTCCACTTAGGTTGGAAACTTTGATTCCTAGGAATTGAGTCAAGGCCAGCAAGTATGTTCTAATTAGTTTTTAATGACAGGGAGATGATGTGCTGTATGTATGTCCTATCTGGTACTGTTTCACTGGGGCTTTTCACTTGGAGCCTCTGGACTTGTTTGTTCTGTGGTGATGCTGTTTGCTCTGCTGCTGGCACCAGCGTGCATGGAATCTGTTACTGGAAGGATGTGTGTTAGAGAAGCAAAGAGTGAATGCGTCACATTGATTAAAAGTACAGTTTGTGACTAGGTTTTGCTATAGAGCAAATGCAGAGAGCACATTGTCACTGAAGTGAGCCAAATGTTGGGCTTTAATGCCAGGTGAGTTCATTAAAGCCTGTATGTGCTTGATACAAACGTGTGCTGTCTTCTGCCTGACAACAGCTTTGGGAGTTTCTGTTACTGAAAATGTGTGTGTGCATGCTTGGAATTTCATTAGAAGGTCAGCACTGATCAGAGAGGCCTGGCATGTCTTTGTAGAGAAAGGACAGCATCAACTCAGCTCGTTTGCTGAAGCAGGAGGCAAAACAGAGGGTTATGGACAAAAACTGTGCCTCACTGAAGAGGAAGTTCATTAAAAAGAAATTGGAAACACAGTTATAGTGTCACTGCCTGTTTGTTCTGGCATCTGTGTTGTGACTACTGATAGCAGGAGGCTTGCTGTATATATATGCTGTCTGAAATAATATTTTCTCATTTGATGTCCCAAGCTGTAGACAGGAAAGCATCCATGCTTAGTTACTTCGCTATTCTGTCCAAAAGTAACAGAGTTTTTGTGTTACTTGCTGTAAGGTAGAGGAATGAGTCTGAATACTGAATTTACTGAAATGAGTAAATGCAGTTCAGTTAACATTGAAGCAGAAGCCATTGGAGGTGGTTGGGAATGTGAAAATAGTCTGTCCTCATTCCTGGGCCTTGAAAGTTTGCACTAGCTGCACAAGCCGCTAGCAGTTGGCACTGTTCAGGTCAGCATTTCCTTGCTTAAACAGTAAGCCTGGGTAGGAGCTGCAGGGGTGATTTTCTTCTCAAAGCCACTTCAACAAAACCCTGCCAAGCTCTGCCTTCCCAGGTGGCTTGGGAAGATTCCTGTTTGGCTGACGCTCCAAGGACAGTGTCCTTAAAAGGCTATAGTGAAGCTGGCATGGAAATTACCAGCAGGACACCCAGATGATAAATATGAGTGGCCTGAAAACACCCAACAAAATGTTCAGTGTTTTTTTTAGCTTACTCTAAGATTTCCTTTGTCCAAAGGCAGGATGGGCTGTTGTGTGTGCTGTGCTTTATGCCCAGAATTGTGACTCCTCAGAGGGGTTGAAGCAGGTAAGTACAGGTAGTCCTGTCTCGGAGCTAGTAGAAATGAGATGCTGGATCTAATAGAATCAGGCACAGTCTGTCCTGGACAAATGACATTGGCAAAGCAATAAACCACCAGACTATATGATATGTCCCTGTCCCATTTGTTAGTTATATGGAAGTGTTGGAACTGAAAAATGAAGCCAGTTACATCTGGTTATGAAGACTGTGGAGTTTGTTCTAAGCTGTAACTATAATGGGATGATAATAGCAGAGTGGCAAAGTCTTTGGCTGCAGCAAACACAGATACAGAAACGAAGAAAAAGAGCTGCTTACCTCTGGAAGGCCTCAGACACAGATCTCCACCAAGAGATGCCCTCACCTTCACTGCCAAACCTTAAACGAAGTCAGGGAAGGAGTGGATCCTGGCTCCATCCCTTTGGTCACTCAGGTTCATTGCATACACCTGAGCTCCCCTGGGTTGGCTCTGCCTTCCCACCAGGTTCTCAATCTCTGCTTCAAGCCATGACTTAGCATTTCTACTACATGGGCTAAAAGGAAATGGACTATTTTATTACAATGGTAACTTGATTTCAGGAAAGGAACATGTTAATGTTTAATTTTAAAGCCGATAAGCATCTTTATAGACAAATCTGGTGGTTGGAAGTGTAATCTATAGTTTGCAAAATAGATCTTCCTCTAATCTGAGGGGGTTTTGCTTTTAAGCAGCGCTTGTGATTTAAATGCACTGGAAGTGTGATGTGCTCCCTGCTTAGCATCTGCTTCAGTTTTGTCAGTTGTTCTGCTGTTAGCATTGAGTTTACTCTTACAATACATCAAACATTAAAAATGTCATCAGTGGCTCCTAGCTAAAAATTCTTTATCAGTAGTTGCAAAGTGACTGATGTGGCTTTTGCAGCTGAGTTAGACATGCTGTACTGCTTCAACTAACTACAGCCTGCGTACCTCGCAGAACTTTGCCAAACTGATTTCTCCCTTTTTGCACAACTTGTTTTCTTTTTCAGCTTCCCTGGAAAAAAAAAAAGGGCTTCATATTCCTTGGGGTTTCAGTTCGTTCCTCTGATGAGTGGTATTTTCTTTGGTTCTGTTTTCTTTTCCATTACAAAAACAAGAGTTTCTTCTTGCATCCCATATTCTTGTAAGAAAGAAATCCCAAGAAACAGTGGCGTCCATTTACGCACCGTCCCCCTGCCCCGCACCACACGTTTCTTCCCCTGTATTTCAATGCTTGTATCAACTTGTATAGACTCTCAGCACTGCCTTTCATGGAGGGGAGGGAGCTGTTCGGGTTGGCCGTGCCTGCGATGAATTATTCATCCCAGTACAAAGGGCAGATTGAAAGCCGTTGGCTTTTATGGTAAGGAAGGCAGTAGCTCCATTTCAGCTCAATGGAGCACTATGCAACCTCCATAAAACAGCTCTGAGCTCTCAGTGTTTTCTCTGCTTCCCAGAGGCAGCTGCATGGGATAGACCACTGAAATACCTGTGTTGGCCACAAAACTTTCTGCCAGCGTTATTTGCTTTATGATTCTGTTCTCTTTTGCTGGTTGGACAATCAGTTGAAATCTCAAGCCCGAAGTTCACCCACCATACTTTTAAGCTGTTATTTACAACGCTAATAGAAGACAGCTAAATTCCCTCTTGTGATGTAGTTTGAAGGCAGCACTGAGGGCAGATGCAGTGTGACCTTAGCAGTGATGTTACCTTACTGCGGCGGTCCTTGCTTTGACGTTCAGTAAGTTAATTCTGCTTTTTCAATGAATTCTTTTTAGAAAACTAGCAATCATTGCTGAATGTAGTTTGTAGTATCTAGAAACCCCCTCAAGGTTTTCTGAAGCAAAGGGCCTTAGAAATGGCAGATGTTTACTTCTGTATAATAGCATCTCTTTCATGTGTTTGAGACTAGATTCCTTTCATCTTCTGCAATGTGAGGTGAACAGGAGGTTGCTTCCTATGTGGGAACTGAGGGCTTCATCTGCTTGGGTTTTATGTTGGTGGGAGCAGATTTAGCTTGCACTGCACATGCAGACACCATCAGCATTAGGGATGGGTTTTCAAGCTGTTCTGAAAAACAGGTACAATGTGATGTACAACTGACAGTAATTATTTGGGAAAAATGTTTAGTCTTACTCTGTTCATGGGACTTGAAGCTTCCCAATGCTTCCTGTGGTGTCCAGCTTTACATATTTTTCCTTTCATGAGGCCTTAGTTCAAAACACACCTTTTTTGTGTGGGAAATGTGATGTCTGAGTATTGCTGTTTTAACATTCAAGGCTTTTCTCCGTTGGGAAGGGAAGAGAAGGGAAAGGAGTGGTTGCAGGGTATTTTAACTCCTAGACTCCCCCCTGTATGTGCAGCAGCACGCATGCTTGACTGTTCTGTGAGCTCTCCCAGGACTTTGGCATAACATGTATAGGGTGTCTGTCCCCATTCTTCATAGCCAGGCTGAGCCTGTGGACGAGCCAAGCTGAGGCGATGAACCAACGCATGCATTGCTTTGCATTTCAAATGCCTTATAACCATAAAATTAATCAGGCACATCAAAAGGATTTAAAAACATACAGATTTCCTTCAATGTTTCATCTTTCTATCTGTGTCAGGTAGCAAGTACAGTGAAATGGGGCAAACCCAGATGTTCTTCCCTGACTACTCATATGTCTGGTGCTGCAAAGAAACTTGGTGAGCGTGCTGGCTGTCATCCTTGTTGGACACCCTCAGGGAGGAGCGGAAATGCAGGCCTCTGATACAGGCTTCCTGAATTCCAAAGCTTATTCTCTTCAAAGATACCATCCCACTAATCTGCAGATGTGCTGGTTTTGGTCTGCATGAATACAAGCTCTTGTTCTGGTGCTGCCTGTATGGAAAAATGTGCTGTTAGGGCCTGGCCACTTCTGTGAAACTGTGAGGCTCATTTTCTAAGTCTAGGTGCTAAATGGTGGGGGGATAAAGGTCTGCGTCCCTGCCTGAAGTTGTAAGAAGAAATCATGAGTGATGGTGGGTCGGTGTCCCTGGAGGTGTTCAAGAGCTGTGGAGATGTGGCACTGGGGGATGTGGTCAGCGGGCATGGTGGGACAGGTTCAACTAGATGATTTCAGTGGTCATTTATAACCTTTGTGATTCTATGAGAAGTGTAGATCTAATGCCTGGCTGTCCATCCAACCTCCTAAAAGATTAGGAAGATAAATGTAACAGTTACTAAAGAAAATACAAAGGAGTCTTAGCTGACAGTACAGGCCATGCTCAATACAGCTTTGTTGTTTCGGGAGGTCCCAAAATATTTCTCCAAGGAAGCTGTGCCATTTTCTGACTTTCTATTTTTCTTTCTGTTTCTCATTCTGGGGCCAGGGAGAGGTTAACCTCTGCTGCCACAAAAAGAACAATGGATACTTCTTTCCTGATGGGATTGCTGCCAGCAGCCTGGCCCCACCATTGGCTTCTGTTCAGAGCTCACTTCAGACAGAAGCAGTTGAGGTGTGACACCGGCTTCTTGCTCTGTGCGCATACAGCATTCTGTAAGGACAGCTGCAGTCCTTTCCCAGCCCCTTGTCTCCCACGAAGCTCCTCACTAGGTGCACTGCCAGAAGGCCTTGCAGTGTTTGAGGCATGGCTCGTATGGGAATGCATCTCTTTCTGGTTCCTGAGGAGGAAGCTTGCTGCAGCAGTGCTTGCTGGGGCAGTGCTGTTCTCAGCTCTGAGCTGAAAAATAAGTAGCTTATTATTCTTAAACTGAACAGGAAAAATTGCATAACTTTGTCTTGAATTTTTAAGGAAGATGTTATTTATGCTGACTCTCCTGAAGAACATCATTAGTCTTGTGGCTTCTAGTCTAGACAGGGAGGTAGAAAAGCCTGGCTTCAGTTCCTGGGTCTTCCACAGGCTCATAGAGAACTGTAGCACAAAGACTGAAGGGCTTATCTCTACAAATGGAAGAAGTCACTTGGTTCTATGTGGGGTGTGTTGTTGTTTAGGTTTTTTGGGGGGATTTTTTTTTCCTCTAAATGGTTATAGGAATTTGGATTTTTGTTAGAGCAGATGTTACACTTTCTCTGTGCAGACAAATTTATAGAACAAAACAGGCTTTTTACTGGATAATCTCCTTCCAGCTTTTTTAATAGCAGTTTTGCTGGAGCCCTGGTGAAAGGCTCAAATGCAAGTTTCTATTACTCCCAAGTTTTGCAGGAGTTTTTGGGGGGCTTGTGTTTTTGCAGGAATGATATTAAATAAAATAAAAGTGTGTAAAATACCTTTCAAGTTAGAGAATCCACAGTAGGAAAAACTGTTTTCTGCTTTGAATGTCATCAGTACGGAGTCCTACAAAACCCAGCTTCTTCCTGTGTGCAAGGTTGCTATGGGATCTTTTCTAACTGACTCTTTTCTCTTCTAGGTTAAGAGAAATCATGAAGAAAGCTGCTCTCCCCCACGATGATCCTGACACCCCGCTGTCAATTACCTTGGCCATAGTTGAGACAGATTCCACAATAGTCTACTATAAAATGACTGATGGCTTTGTGTTACCAGAGCCTCCTGATGATACTGAAGATGCAGACAATAAACAGTGGAAGAGGAAGAGACGGAAGCTTTCCAAGTAACGAAGACAAACAGACTTTTCTTGAACTACTCGAACAAAAATCCAGGAACTTAAGTGTGTA
The DNA here is from genome assembly GCF_026119805.1 of Tympanuchus pallidicinctus. Classification (NCBI taxonomy): domain Eukaryota; kingdom Metazoa; phylum Chordata; class Aves; order Galliformes; family Phasianidae; genus Tympanuchus; species Tympanuchus pallidicinctus. The sequence continues at coordinate 26,583,343 of NW_026294791.1, forward strand.
AATAAGCAGTGTGCAGAAGTCTGCCTTCTGCATATCAAGTGCATGTTCATGGAGCATGGAGTTTTCTTGCAGCTACGCTGTAATAAAATACCACTCGAAGCATGAAATGGGTCATGCTTTTGAGACAGATTGCTCCTAATTAATTACTATAAATATACTTCTCAGAGGTTTGCACTGCAGGATCTCTGATTGATAACTGTTTGGGTATGTAACACTGTACAGATCCTTACCCATATTATAAATACTTAATAAAGGTCAATCTTAACAGTATCCCTGCCAGAAATCATTACTAAGGGCTTTGTAGTTCACAGTGTCTTCATCTTAACGCTGTCAGAAGTGGTCATGCTACCTCCCAGGTTACATTTCTGAAGGCTTCCTGCAGAAGTAACTACATCTTTCACGTAACAGCCTTCTTCAGATTAAACTTGATGACATCCTAGTAAAAGCTTCCTGAGTAAAAAGATATCCTTGCCCCCATCATCCAGGGGGGAGTGTGCTGATCTGGGGTACTTGTTACCTGCAGGGAGCCCTTCGCTGGCTCACTCATCCAGGAAAGCTACTTCAGAGCACTGGAGCAATTCTCTGACACCATCCCTTGTGATAGCATTATTTTTCTGATCTCGGTGATACTTTGTTCTGCTGTATGCTATGACCACACTTGCTGCTCTTGGATGTATTTTATGGACTCTGCTGCATATTCCATAAAGCAAATCTTAACTTTGCTAGGCTGCATGCCATTAGGTAACTCAGGTCCTTGTTAGAAGCTGTTAAATCCTTCAACCCTAGTGTGAGTATGTGCTGGAAAAGAGCTGGTTTTGTGTGAAGAAAGCTCTGGCAAATGCTACACCTTGCAGAATTTAAGCAACATGTGCTTAACCTCAAAAGCCCTTTAGCATGTGCTTTCTTTTCGAGAAAACACTGACATGTATTTGCTGCGTGGCTGATGCTAGCTTGGCTTTTCTTCCTTCATTTTATCCCTTTTAAGTACCAAAAAGGAGTGTCTATTTTTTATATACTGCAAACTGCAACTCTGTCTTCAGGAGCTGAGGTAGAGGATCAGTATCTAGAGGCTTTGATCTCTATGCATCCCAGTGAGGAGTGCTTATGTGCGCCTTTTTCCTGGTGGCCCTGTGTTTCTCAGGGGAAAAAAAGAAATACTATCAGTGCACCCTTTGTCCCATAGGCATTACTGTGCAAACAAGGGGATGTTAGAAAAGTTCAGAACCAGCAGTGCTGCTCCTTTACATCCCGTTGAAGTGGTATTGCTTCTCCATGCCCAGCATGAGCTGAGCCTCTGGCATCCTGAGCACTGAATAAAGATGGGGAGAGACTTCCTTTGGAAGCTTATCGCATCTGAGCAGCAGCACATTTAGATTCCTAAATCCACAGGATCTTGGTACTATGCCTGAAGTACTCAAGCTCTGCATTAAAGGTTTGCAAGACACAGAATCATAGAATGGGCTGGGTTGAAAAGGACCATAATTCTCATCCAGTTCCAACCCCCTGCTATGTGCAGGGTTGCCAACCAGCAGACCAGGCTGCCCAGAGCCACATACAGCCTGGCCTTGAATGCCTGCAGAGATGGGGCATCCACAGCCTCCTTGGGCAACCTGTTCCAATGCATCACCACCCTGTGTGAAAAATTTCCTCTTAATATCTAACCTAAACCTCCTGTGTCTCAGTTTGAGACCATTCTCCCTTGTCCTATCACTATCCAGCTGCAGAGGTGTGACCTGTGACATCTGGCTGTGACATCTTTGTAAATTCATGCCTCCCAGCCCACCAGGTTGCACAGGCTCCACTTTGCCATCTTCTAAATGAATCCTTGCAGGGCTGAAGTGACTACATTGAAGTCTTCAGTCCTCCCCATCCCTTTTGCTAAGAGATGTATACTGTATATATACAGCTAAGAACTGTATGTATATCATATCTGTATATACAAATACTCCATTTGGGAGCTTTCTCTCTGCCATTCACATTGCTATGCTGCAGCTCAGCAGGCCTGAACTTCAGGACAGTGAGGAATTTGGTGTACCCTGGGTTTGTAGCCATCCCTGCAGCCCCAGCTGCCCCCCATCAAAGCACTACCACAGCTCTCTTCCTCTTCCAGCCTCTTAGTGCAGAAATGAAGGTAATTGTGAGCAACTGGGCTTTCCTGACTCCTCCAAAACAGCTGCACCTTGTTTTTCAGACTGTCCCATGGGACGATCTCTTTACCATTTTGTTTACATAGTTTCTGGATGCTCTCTGTCCCTTTGGTTGCTCTTTGAGTACCTAGCTGCTGCCTTACCGACAGCCCATTTGCTCAGGCAGGTTAATGAGCCCATTATGAGCTGTGTGCTGTCACCTCTGCACTTCACTGACGCCGTGTGCTGCCTTGATGCCCTTCCATCTCACTGATCCTCCTTCACATCCAGCTCCAGCAATCCTCCAGATTCCCTCTGCCAAAACCGAGCGGCTCTTTTTGGGGCTTTTCCCCCCTTTTTGGAGGGAACCCTCTCAGTGTGGGAATTGAATGTTGTTTCTGCATCAGAACAAAAGAAGAATTTTGTTAATTTCATGGCCTCTGCTACCTTTTGGGTCTTTTCAGGGGCCTTTCTTCTTTATTGGGGTTCTCTGATAAGTTTTCATTGCTAATCCCCTAGATGAATCTTCCCTAACAACACATACTAGGTATATAAGAAAAGTAATTTGTATATATATATGTCCATAGAGATTAGGAAGATGGAGTAAATTATAAGCACAAAGACTGAAGCTCCTGTCTATCCAGCCATCTGAAAAAAAAAAAAACTTCTGGGCCTTCAGTTATAGGCAAGCTAGATGTGATAAACATCTTTAACTACTAGCTTTTGGTGCTGGATAGACAGGACCTGGGTAATAGAGAATTAAAGGAGAAGTTAAATAATTAAGAACATATATATAAGCTAGTAACAACTTACGTATAGCCAGCATTGAAAATATATGTCACCCACATTGCAAGAGTATCCTGTGCAAATTACAAGGACAATCCATTGCATGCCTCAGGGAGAACCTGAAGAAGTTATGGAGGAAGATAGGGCACCTCCCCTCTGTACAATCTGCTTAACAAAGACTCCGAACAAAATCACCATATCCATACGAACAAGAAGAGTGTTGAGACATCTTGGAGACGACAGGACTGACACGAGATAACAAACAAATTAACAAGTAATTAACAAATGTAAACCTTCTGATAAGACTGTGAACCTGGACTACTCAGGCGGTGGGGAAACGGGAGGGAGGGGAAGGCAAGGGGAAGAAAACAGGATATAAAGGCTGTCACGTTGCGTCCATAAGTGCATTGCAATCGCGAATAAAATCTGCTTTTATCAGAGATGCCATCCTGACAAAAATTATCCGGATATTTCCAAAATCAGGCTCCGTCCCTGCTCCTCCATACGCACCCCGGAGGACTTCCAGCCGTGCCACCAGCTGACGGCGGGCACACGGGGCCGAAGCCGCGGGCTGGCGTTCAGCAGAGGGCGCTGCGGACTGCGGAGCGGCTGCCCTCCTCCGCCGGCTGCTCCGCCAGAGCCCTTCGATCTGCGTCAACCCTGACCGCTCCATCACGGCGCTGACTAAAATGATGCCTGAACTACAGTAAGGCCAGAGAAGAGCACAACCTTTCTCTTGCAGCTCTGTAACGCCAGGCCCCATCCAATCCCGGCTGGGTAGTCCTACCACAGCACGCTGTTCATTCCAATTTGGCTCCTGACTTCCACCTGTTCAGGTCAATGAAAGATGGACTTTGTGGGCAGCGTATTCCCAGCACAGTGTTGTGCTGTTGCTGTGAAACAGTGGGTCACCTCCACAGGTGCAGATATTTACAAGAGTGGCACACAGGCTCTTGTATGTCACTGGCAAAAACGCATGGCTAATGTGGTGGCCACAATAAAAAACAGTGTTTTGCAGCTGCACTCTTTGTATCAGTTGTCGTTTGCATGGAAATAAATAGAAGGCATTACTTTTGGAGCTACCAACATACATCACCGTGAAGAGTGTTTCCCCACAATCAAATACTGCCAGGAATGACACAGCACAAAATCCTACCAGTTGTGACAGCGAAGCACTGGGTCCTCCCAGCTGCCATCCTCATGCAGAGAGTTCTGGGTACGCCTCTACCTTTGTATGTCACCATCTGAAAGCTTGGAATTGACATCCAGAGGGAGAATCCAGCTTGAATCCTGCCACAGAACATCATATTTAATGGAGAAGAATGTGACTGTCATCTAAGAGAGGCTGAGAGAGGCTTGGAACATTTGCTGTTCTTACAAAACATGGTGCCTTCTGCAGAAAAGCAGTTGAGAAAACAAACTACATAAAGTAGAAAGTAATACTTCAAAATCCAGGATCTCCAGCAGCCTAAACATGCTGCTTATCTGCCCGAGAGCCAGACTGCTACCTGTTATAGCCATCTTTGTCCCAAGAAGGGATGGGCTCCACTGATCCTTTGCCCAATCTATTGCTTAAGCAAAATTATCACAAGAGAGCAATCATAATTAACCGGCAAAGTGGGTTTGGAGTTGCGACAGCTAGATAGATGAGAATCTGATCAGGGAAGAACCAGGAGTTGCACACATCAAGGAAGTACTGGGCTGGAAGGAAGTTGCTCAAGTGTTTGCCCCTGATCTTGGGCTCAGTATGTTCACTTTCTGTAGCTGGACAGAGACTAAATCTGGGGACAGAGCTAAAGAAGTGACAAGGCAGCAAAAAAAATACAGAAAGGAACTGATTGCTTTGTGAGGAGGAACAAATGGCATGAAGTGCCAGGAGAAATACCTCTGCCTTGCCTGCAGAATCCGCGTGCAAATCCATGCTAGGGACTCTGGCTTACCAAGCAGGGCTGTTGGAAAGCAGGATCTTAAGGTATTAGCCATTAGGCTCAGCAAGATGCCACCAAATAGCAAGCCATGAAGAGAAAGGCACTTTCTAGGCAAAGTATTTCGAGCAGATACGTGCTCTAGGAGTTACCAGTGCTTGTCCCATGGAGTGAGCACCTGTCCCCATTCTGGGACACTGTTGGCAATGGTGGGCATCAGGTCCAACCAGCCAGGCTGCACAGCACGGTTCTCTCCATCAGAACAATTCCTGTCCAGATTGTTCCTCAGCACCATCCTTAATTGCTGAAGCCTCGTGGAGCAGCCTGCCTAATGAAGGAAGATAGTAATTAGCCCAGTATTTTCCCTGCCTTTGCTGTCTGTCCACAAGTACTGCCCTTTTAAACATGGTGAAATCAAGCTGTTCTGGTGGGTTGCTGGAGAGGAGACAAGGAGGAGACCACATAGTGCTTGTGGGTGGCTGGCTTTCCCTCCAATTAGCAGCATCGATAACAATCAAATTAGAATTAAAGCAGGAGCAGCATAATCAGAAGGTCAGCTTGCCAACTGAAAATTATGCAAGAGCAAAGGAGGCTGGTGCTGTGCCAGCAGGATACACTGCTTGTTGGGCTGCGTCTGCAGAAGCAACTTTCGAGAGATGAGAGGCTGCAAAGGTATTTAGTGTTGTGGGTTGATACTGCTTTATCCCAAAGGAGGTGATGAAAGCAAAGCTTGGCAAAAGATTTTATGGGATGTGCAAAAAAAAAAAAAAAAAAAAAAAAAAAAAAAAAAAAAAGAGAATGTAACTTGACAGAAAAACAAAGAATCAAAGAGCTGAAGGATGAGGGACTGTGATTTCTTATCTATTTTTAACAATTTGGTAAGAAAAGGGAAGATCCATCACTAACCTGAAAGGCAACAGATCCAAGGGATGTCTGAAACCCATCTACAGTGCAGAGATAGGGTCAAAAATTTCTGGCTGTTTTGGGAAGAGAAAAAACAACAGAGCACTTCAGCACCAGTGCTAATAATAAGATATGATGACTCAGTGCCTGGGAAGGAGGCTGGGGGGAGAAAGAAAAATGAGCAAAAGTTGGGATTTTTGGAAAACAGAAAGACTGAGGCATCCTGATGAGGGCCCAACTGTGGGAAGTTATCTAAAAATACACAAACAAATAAACCCCATCTCTCTACAGAGATGTAGAGATGTGTGTCAGAGCTGTTCACACTGGCAGCTGAGTCGAGGCCAAGGCTTGGGGCTGGAATCCAGCAGAGATGTCTGGAGTCCCTGTTGATGCGGATCAGCTCACTGCTGGACCTGCCTTGTGTCTCCCTGCCCTTAGATCTGAGGCAAGGCTAGTGGAGGGAAAGGGGAAAGCAAAGAGCATGTTTTTGTTCTTCATCCCATTTTCTCTTTGGAGAAGAGAGCCTGCATCTGTTTCTTCAGATGTCCCTCCTGCACCATCTCAGCCAATAGGCAACTATGAAGTCTTTTCTCTGCATGAACACAGAGCTCTGGAGCAAGCACCACAGTTATGCTCAGGACTTACCCTTGGGGTAGATGCTCCTGGTGAAGTCTATGTTAGTTAAAGCATGCATGGCAACTAGCAGCATTAGGTCAACTTCTGAAGGCAACTTTTGAAGCCTCTACCCAACCTTCTGCTATCAGGATTTCTCCTCCCAAAACTTCTGCAGATATACCAAAATGTATCCTGCACAAGAATTGCAACTGCAACGATCCACTGTACCCATATAGGAGCAAAGAGGACACTTTTTACAGATCTGATTTCCCCTTGGCTGAATCCAGCCCTCTGGATATGAAACTGCTCGAGGGTGAGAGCTTCTTGTGCTGGGCAACGTGCCCCTGCTTTGATGCACCAGCCACTACAATGTTGCAAAGGAGGAAAACAAGACTGCGTTTTGCCTAATTACCAGACAGTGAAAGCAATTCTGATGCTGTTGAGCCAGTAGTAGAGAGCCCGATGAATTTCCTATGGTTTCTGCAATTTGTCACAGCATGGGTATCTCACACACACACACACACACACACACACACACACACATACATACACACACCAGAAAAACAGCCTGCAGCAGGGCAGAGCCTCACTCACTGTCTTCCCAGATCTGAGAGTCTGAAGGATGAGGAAGATGGGTTCAGGCCAGCTTTTCCCATGCAGGATGAAGGACAAATGAAAGTCCTTAAGATTCAGCTCACATGCCCGAGAGACAGGATGCTGAATTTCTGCCCAGTGTTTAGCTGTTCTTTTGTAGGCACTAATCTGCTGACATGGCAACTGGGTCCACTTGGATCCTGAAATGTGAACAAATTTCCCAGGGAGGTGGTGGAATCACCATCCCTGGAAGTGTGCAAGAACCACTTAGATGTTGTACTGAGGGACATGGTTTAGTGGGGAATATTGGTGATAGGTTGATGGTTGAAATGGATGATCTTGGAGGTCTTCTCCAGCCTTGATGATTCTATGACTATGATTGTGTGTTTTAAGGACTGGTTTAAGCTTTAGGAATAACTAAACCTAGACTCATGCACATATCTGTGCGTGGGTGCGCATAAGACACACAGGTACTGATGAAGGAGGGGTTATTTATATAAAAGCAGACTTTCAATAAGCAAACCTGAATAGCTGGGGATGTTTTGTGAAGGCTGAAGGATTTTACTGTAAAAGTTAATTTTTTCACCTGGAGAAAAGTATTTATTTAGCCAGGCCCCTGGAAAGTATAAAGGATGGTCTGTTTAACTCAATTTCCTCACTTTTTTTTTTTTTTTTTTTTCCCAGAAACTTCCCCAAGCACAGATCACCACAGCGCCTGCACAAAGACTGGTCACCATCCTACAGGTTGGGTGGGACGGGTGTTTTCCTTGCAGCACTTCGGAGCAAACCAGACCTTCAATACATGGGTGCTGTTTGGGTAAGGGTGGGCCTGGCCTTGAGACCTTTTGTGGCTGAAGGGTGTTTGGATTTGTCCAGGCTGCTTGCTCCAGAGAGAGTTTGTACTTTGGAAGATGATCTGATTTAAAGATATTAAAACCCACTGACCTGAAGACCAGCGTCTTCCTGGCTGGTGGACAGAAACGTGAAGTCTTTGTCTTGAAAGCAAACCTGGGAAAAGACTGCTGGGTATCCTCTTTCACCTCACCAGGAGAGCAGAACTGGAAGGAGAAGAAAAGAAAGCAGGTTATCCCAGCTCTGTGCTGGTCTTTCAGCCTTGGTCTGCTGCCTCAATGCTTCTTTCTTGTGATTCCTCCACACCTCTGTATGCACCCAAAGAAAAAAAAACAAACTACAAACTGCCACGAGTCTAGGATGGAGGTGGAGAAACAAGCAGCTGAGAAGGATGAGCAGCCACTGAGCTGTGCCAAATGCTCAGTGTCTTCAGAGAGACACGTCCACTTGTTAGAGGTTTGGGCACTTTTTGGAGCACATCCCCAAACCTGTCATAGACTCAGTGGGAGCATTTGAGCCGGCGCTGCCTATGGAAAACGCAGCACATGCCTTTGTGAGGGCTCACACTTCTGCCTCAAAAGCTGAGACACAACACTCGTAAGCTTGTTCAGGCAGACCAGCTATTTCTGCACGAACAACCCTGGAGCTCCTGACAGGCGTAAAAGCCTGGCAATAAGGAAGCTGTGCTCTGCATCCAAATTGAGATATAATTTTACTACTGGGTGGTTTATATTCACACACATCTGCTTAAGGATGTAGCTGTAGGATCAGTGATGTTAAGAAAGCAGCAAATTAACCAGCAATTTGTTTATAATGTCAGTTCTGTCTAGAAAAATCTTCTTCCAGCATAGTACCAGCATATCTGCACCAGCAGTGGGTCAGGGAGTGAGATGCAAGAACCAAACTCAGTCCTTTTAACAAAGGCAACATTCCCACCCTGATGGCTGCTGGCATGCAAGTGTCACACGTACAAAGCAAGGTACGTAGCAGGCTGCAGGGAATAGCCTGTGCCATAACTCACGTATCTGCAAACAGACTTTGGGTTGCAGCAGAAATGTGGGACTCAGCAACGGGCAGGAGGAACCTCGCAGTAACAAATGCAAATGTGTTTGCCACCTCGTGCTCCTGCTCTCTATTTGTAGAGGGGGCATGAATGCAATAAGGCCTTAGCAGGGAACTCAGGATGAGTCCTAAGCCAATTCAAGCCAGTAGATCATCTTCACTCTGGCTCCAGTAGCCTTTACATCCCTTGCTAATTAATGCAGTGTGCTGCATTATTATTCACATCTTCATGGTTGGGAATACAGGAACTCAAGAGCCTTATCTCCAGTTGTACAGCTTGTGATTTGCAGGGTCACAAGCAGATACTCAGCAGAGATGCCAGTCCCAAGACATGGGCTCAGACTGGCAAGTACATTCTCAACTCTGGCATGCCATTACTGGATGTCATCCTTTTCACAGGAGGAAGCAGCAGAAAGGCCCTTGCAGCCATCAGCACAGGAATGGCTCCAAAAGGGGATGCTTAGCTGATAAAAGATGTTTGTTTTCATTGCCATCTAACTTGGATGTGCTAATCCACTCTGTCATCCCTCAGATGTAGAAGTGACTATATAATGAGGTCTGACAGGGAAACTGTCAGAAAAGCAGGCTAGCAGACCTCTGCTGTCAAACTGTTGGCTTCTAAGTCCCCTTAGGTCTCCATTATTTCATTAGTATGCACTTTGGCAATCAGATTTTTGATCCAAAAAATAGATGACACGAGCTTAAACCATGTGAACAGGTTTCTGTTCAGCCTAGCCCAGTCATCTTCTGTCAGCTCCAAAATCACATACTCAGTATGTGCATATCTATCTGCCTGAAGAAGTCTGGTTAAAAGGGTGGAGGCAGCAGACACAAAGGTGCTCTGCAGCACAGGCTCCCTGGAGTCAGTAGGACAAACAATGGCTTTGCTCCAAGAAAATGACAGGAACCCTAGGGTGTTTTCAGGTCAGATATCCTCCTTTTGCTTGTGCTGAATTACAGAGCAGTCCCCAGATGAAACAACAAACAACAAAGGTTTTGTCCTTCTGCAGCCCAGCAGACTCTGCCCACAACCCAAAGCAAACTACAGTGAAAAATTAAATGGTATCTTACATCTGGCAGGGAAGGTATTTGTTTTACATTGGAGCTGATGTGCAAATATGCGTTAGAGAAAGCAGTCACCGTAGGTTCACTCTTACTTCAAGGTACCTTGGCCATTTCAGCAAAGCTGAAGCTTGGAGCAGAACAAAACTATGTTTCAGAAGTGAGAAGACATCTCCACCACGCTGCTGTTAGTAGGAGTTGGAAGATGCCTCTATCCAGAAGTTGAAAACATAACAGAAAAGTAGGTCAGCTCTAATGAGCCCTGTAAAAGTTTTGCAGCATCACTCTGGGCTTCTGCATATGCTACACCAGCTGTGAAGAAACACCTCCATAACAAAGGTGCATTGTTCCTTAGATTTTGTTTTGTTTGGTTTCACATAATATTTGATTGCTTGGTTTGCCTTCTGTAAAGTCAGAGCCAAGTGGTCCTGAGGGCTCAGTAACAGCACCTGCAAAGAAAGAAATGTCCCAAACTGTCTCTGAATAGGACTTCAGGGATATCCAATTCATTAAAAGGCAAGGAGAAGTAAAACAAGCTTACTAAAGCCTACTGCTGGTATCAAAGTGCAGTATTTCTGTCATTTAATATCTGTTTCTGGTAAGAAAGCTCCCTGGTGGCACAGAACAATTAGCTCTGATGACTGGGGATGTGCATGACACCTTATAGGTGACTTTGTTTCAGCCCTTCCCAATGCAGACACTGACAACACAAGGATTTGGGGCTAACCTGGCTTTGGAAGATCCTGTGATCCTGTGTTCTTCAACACAGTTCTTTATGATTATGGAAGATGCATTTTGAGAGCCTAGGAAATTTGGAAAGCCAGCCTTTGTCCTACAGAATACACACAAGAAATGAAAACCAACACTGCAAAAATCAAGAGGTAGAGGTACGTGCATTATTCACTGCAGGGACTGATATGTCTCAGTGCACACAGCACACAGATGCAAGCAATCATCTTCATGTCATTGTTCATCCAACCTCCTTCCAACTCAAAAAAGCACATTGCAGCCCACGAGATCACAGCTGGAACCCAAACACTGAAAAGCTTTCAGAAATGATAACACTTAAAGAATCAGCTTTCAAAGAGCGGGGAATGGAAATGAGACAAGGTTTCCTCTTCACTGTGCCCTCGCTGGACACCATTAGCTTGGGACATGCCTCATTCTTGCATTTTTCAAAGCAGAGACAGTGGAAATAGGCAGGTTTGCAACCATGGATTTGAATTCTCAGCAGCTGTTCGGCTCAGCCATGCTCAAACCTCTCACTTATTCTTTGCAAGTCATCTGTAAACAGTCAGGAAAAAGGCTTTTTGTTCTCACAGAATGCTTGGGAAGTGCCTCTGCGTACTGAACATCCAGAACTGGGTATGAAAACGTATTACTCTTCTGCTTGCAGAACCTCCCAAACATCAGGTGGGAAAAAGCAAGCAGAGTGACTGTGTGCTCTGAAAAGTGTCGCTTCTGGAGATGGTTTGTAGCTGGAGATCTGTAAAATAAGCTGTGGGTTTGGGTGCTTTGCATGAAAGCTCGATACTGCGTCTTTATCACTGTAATTCAAGTTCATCTGCTTGTGGGAGCAGTTCAAGCAGTCCCTCCATTAAGATTGCCTAGAGAACTACTGAGGTCCATTCTGTCCTGGATTGTTGCTAAAAAAAGCTGATGTCAAATGGATGCCAGTGGCAGGAGGAGACAGTGCCCATGAATGAGCGAAGGAGATTGAGTTTTCCTCCTGCTTGAAAGATTTCAGCCCATCAGCAAGCAGACCTGATGTTACTGCCGTGATCACATAGGGCAGGAGAAAGAACAGCAACAGAGATGTGTGTGAAAGTCGCAGGAATACATCCAAACTGTTCTAGGAGCACCTAAAATACTAATTAGCCAGTCGAGATGTAACAAGGACAGCAGTTGAAATTAAACAAAGCCTTTGGCAGATAATGCTGCAGGGCGCGCTGTAGTACAAGCAGTCTTTGTGTTGCAGCAGACAAGAAATCTGCATTCACATCCACACTCCTCCCCATCCCGGCTCTTATGTTCTTCTGCAACGTGATCCCGTTGGTTAATCGTTAGAACAAGGCAAAGATGTGTCTCTCAGAAAAAGCACAGCTAGGTTTAAATAATGCAGAGCCCTTCCTTTCCCTGAACAGGGCACAGAAGCAGCAGAGAGCTTGGAGCTGCAAAATCTTGGTTGAGGAACTCTGAGCTGCCCAACCTGTGCCTCATCAATGCCTTACTGGTGGCACATCTCTCCTGGAAATTCAGCAGAAAAGCAAAACTAAAGCTTCCACTAACAGCATTTATGTTTTCATTGCCCTATTTATGGGAGGAAAAAAGGAGAAGACTGCAGGAAAACAATAAGCTTTCCCCCATCCTTTAGACATAACACAGGAATATATTCTCTTTTCTCACCCACAGCATGACAAACCTCATTGTCCAGCCATGGCAGCCCAAACATCAGCTTTGTCATCAGCTCACTGAAAAATGGTTGAATGCTGTCTGCCCTCTCTCCCATGGGTTGGTCATACTGCACCACAAAACTGGACCTAAATGGCCATTTTCTGCACCTGAATGCACCAGTGAATGGTGTATGATGGGTGAAGCCATACCAGGAGGTAAATAAATAAAAAATAAATAAAGCCCATAGCTTGCATCGAGCACTACCAAGGAAAAAGTGACATTTGCCATGCAAATGAGATGTTGCCAAACAACAGATACTCCATGCAAATGCAAAAATCCTCCTTCCTAAGCCAGAGCCCACCTCAGAGTACCTCACTACTCTCACCCAGCACCCGTATGTGGTCTCATACAACAAACCTGGACTTCCAGTTTCCTCTAAGTTACGTGGGCAACAGGTCCCTTCCAGGAGAAGGGAGGGAGCCTGGGCTTGGGCTGCAGTTCAACTTGACTGTGCTCCAAGAGCTTCTGTGCACTGAGGTGTTGTCCCACAGACACAGGAGTCAATGATGATGCAGTTACAAGACAGTGCTGTTCAACCTTGCTGCTGCTGTCTCTTATGAGAGGCCTTGGAATACTCGATTTTCACTCTTTTGCGTTTGCCTTTGCCTTTTTCTCCAGCTCTATCTGGTCTTACATATAAGGTGAACAAAGACAGCAGTTTGCTTTATGTCTGAGCAGAGAACCTCTTTCAGCAGTGTCTTGCTCAGCTCTCAAGGATGCCCATGGTCCCAGTAGCCTCCCTTCACAGGAGACACCAGCTCCTTGGTAATTAAATTCAGACATTTGGCAGTTCTTTTGCTTGCTTATGAGGTGGATTCCTCCTATTTCCTTCAGTGTAGAGACACCTTCTGGTGTGGTGTCAGTCCTGTTCTCCATCTGGCTCTCCCTGATTTCCCTCTAAGCAATGAGCACTGTGTAACACAATGACCTGCATAGCTAGACACAACTTCTGAGCAACACCTGAATAACTGAAAGGCAGTTTCTGATAGCTGGTTCCCTCCTCAAACCTCATGAAGGTGAAAAATCATAATACCATTAAGGCTGGAGAAGACATCTAAAATCACCAAGTCCAACCCCAACCCACCATGCCCACTGACCATGTCCTTCAGTTCCACATCTCTGCCTCCAGGGATGGTGACCCTACCACCTTCCAAGGCAGCCTGTGCCAGTACCTCACCTCTTGCAGGAAAACTTTTTCAATTCAGCCTGAATATTCAGCCTGAACCTCCCCTAAAAGGGGAGGCAATGGTCTGGACAGACATTACTCCATGCCATCCTCAGTACCTGGTACAACGGGAGCCAATATGGAGTTTCCAGGACTGAGTGAATATCTCCACTTGGGATTTAAGGACAACACTTTGACAGCTGAGCTTGCAATAGCCATCCAGTTCCAGGAGATGCTGCTGTGCTTTCAGCTAAAGGCCTGGAAGAGATGCACACAGAGCAGGGGAGTTGTGAAAAATTAGGGGAAAAAAACCTGCAAATGCATTTGAAGCAAATTGTGCCAGAGAATGTGTGAGAACTGGAACCTGAGCAACACCCTCCTCAGCTCTCAGCAACGTAGCCCAGCTACACAATACCATGGGCTTCCAGAGCAGGGCTCCCTGGTTACTGGATAAAAGGTGATGTCACACCCTTTTTCAGGAAGAGTAGAAAGGATGACCCGAGGAGTAACTGACCTGTCAGCCTCACTTCTGAGCTGGCAAAGATAGTACAGCAGATCCTCCAGGAATCTATGCTAAAGCACATGGAAGAGGGGGAGGTGATATGATATGAAAGAACTTGCATGGCTGCACCAACAGTAAATCCTGTTTGACCAACCTGCAGCCTTCTAAGATGGTGTCACTGCATCAATGGACAAGAGAAGTGCCAATGATATCATCTACCCAGACTCCAGTAAGGCCTTCCACATGGTACCCAACAACATCCTTCTCTCCAAATTGGAAAGATATGGCTTTGATAGGTGGAGTGAGACTGGATCCAGAGAGTGATGGTCACTGGCTCCATGTCCGGATGGAAATCAGTGGTCTCTCTCAGAGGTCAGTACTGGGATCAGGGCTCTTTAACATCTTGATCAGTGACACTGATAGTGGGATTGAGTGTGCCCTCAGCCAGTTTGTGGATGACATCAAGCTGTGTAGTGCAGCCAGCATATCAAGGAATGGGATGCAGCCAGCATATCAAGGAATGGGATGCTGTTCAGAGAGACCTAGACAGGCTAAGCAGTGATCCTAGGAGAACCTCATGGGGTTCAACAAAGGTGTTGCACCTGGATGGTGGCAACCCCTGCTATCAGTACAAGTTGGGGAATGTAAGGATAGAGCACAGCCCTGATGAAAAGGACATGGGAGTACTGGTGGATGGCAGCTAGACAAAAGCCAACAATGTGCACTCACAGCCCAGAAAACCAGCATTCAAGGTCAGGCTGGATAGGGCTCTGAGTACCTGATGGAGCTGTGGGTGTTTCTATTCAGTGCAGGGGAGTCAGACTAGATGGCTTTTCAGGGTCTTTTCCAACTCAAAATATTCTGTCATTCTATGAAACAGAGACTCGGGAGGCTGCTATCAAAATGCAGAAGGGCAGCAGTGCCAAGAATTGGGCCCTCATTTCCAGACAGCTGTCATGTCTTGGATGGTACTGCCTCCTCATGCTTGCTGATCTGATGACACACAGAAAGAAAGACACTGCTCTGAATAAGAATTCAGTTCTTCACAAGAATTCCAAGCTATCATGTGCATCTCAACCCCTATTACAGCACAACTCCCTAGAGAATGACAACAGGAGATATGTACAGTTCTTCTAAGCTTTTAAACAAGAACTCAGATAACAATTCCTTCAAGGTACAGAGTGCATTCCCTAGGAGCTTCTAACAAGGAACAGGGCTCCAATGCTGTGTGAGCAGAGGAGTCAGACTTGCCCAGATGTCCTGGTTTAACTGGGTCCATCCCAACATGCCAGCAAGATGAGTCACAGTGCTGCCGTGGGGCTTGCTCAGGCTCCAGGATATGCTGCTGCCATCACCCCTAGGCTGCAGCCCTGGGAACAAGTCAGTTCCCAGCTCCTCAGCCCGTCCATGGGGCTGTTACCCATGTACAGGGTCACACGGCTCGGCCCAGCCTGGGGGGCCTGCCTCCTACATTTGTTTTTAAAGATTGGCCACCCTACGAGGAGAAATAAGGATAGGAGCATGTAGGGTTACTGCCTTCCCATGTCTACACTGCACGGGCAGAAGCAGCTTCAAGCACTGCACACTGCAAACCCCAAAAGACATGCAGCTACAGAGCAGAGAGCACTAGCAGCCTGCCTTGCCTCTGCCCTAGACAGAATCTGCTGCTAGAGCTGTGCCCCTGAGCCACAACCTCATCCAGCACAAGCCATGGAAGCTAAAATACCTCTGAGAGAATGAAGAGGGTGTTTGGAGTAATTAAACTCTTCTGGGTGAATTGCTTATTTTATCCATTTGTGTTACAGCCAGCCCAACAAATGAATAGGATTGCAGCCCCAGAGAAAACAAGCTTCATGCCCCAAGGATCCCTGTTTTACCAAGGGACAGAAAGACACTACAGGAGAAGTTAAAATGTGATGGTAACAGACACGGACACATGGGCTGCTCAGAAGGTTGAGTCAGCATGCATTTACCCGCAGCACAGGGGATGGGTACACTGAAATAGCTGAGGAGCCAACTGCATTCTGGTGCCTAATCTCTTTTAAACCTCTTAATTTGTTGCTTGTTTTCCTCCTCTCTCAGAGAACAGAACTGCATGGCTTGGGGCTAAATGAGATTCATGCAGGATTCGGCCAGCTGAAGAAGGATGCGGGCTGTCCAGTTCCTATTCATGCAACCACCAGGGTGTGGAGTTACACACATGTCCAGGGCTGCCCCTGTACTGCCAAGTACCTGCAGCATGCATTGAATACTACTGTTAGAAAGCAGCTGAGTGCACAACTACTGATGCAAAAGAAAACAAACAGAAAGTGTCTAGACACAAGTCTGACAGGATGAATTCTTTAGTCCTTTTCAAGACAGACACGGAGGGGGAGCAACTTGACAGGACTGCAAGCTCCTGGTCTGTGCCCAGTATAATTGCTTACTGCAATTACCAAGTCTGGGCACCTTCATGCTCTGCACTGAGCTTTGATCCCTGAAAGGTAAGCACTCCCCAGGACAAAGCCTTCCTGCTGCTGCTTTTCTGCCTCAGGCCCCCGGTTTATACTAAGAACATGTCAGAAATACCAGAATATGTCAAAAATAATGGAGATCATGGAGGAAACGCACTCAGTTTCCAAAGCACTTCCGTTTTTATGCTGTGGACACAATGAATGAGATACCTGCCCATCTAGCTGATGATCACAAAGGCTTGACATGTTCTTTGCTGTTGTTTCTGCCCATCCCAAGTGGCTGCCTCTCAGGACTCAGACTGGTGCAGAAGTAGCAGCTGACTCCCAAAGCACAGAATTGGAAGCACTGATGGAAATGCACACTTCATGGTGACCTCTGCATTTGCTCCTTTGAAAGATCAGCTAGAAGAGCACAGTACGGAGGCAGAGGTGAGCAAACAGTGTGGCAGCCACTGATGCCAACGTTGAAAACCGCGGTATAGCTGAAGGCACCTGGACCAGAGAGGTCATTTTAAAATTGTTTGTATGCAGTGAAGTGCCTTCACGTTCAAAACAACTTTGGGGACACTGCAACTCCAGAAGCCTCCCAGTCCATGGCAGACCAAATAGCCCTGATGAAATACGGCCACTGCAGGGGCTGTGTGGTTTTACTGAGCTCCACCGTGAGGTTTCAGCAGGCACCAGCTGATGCTCTGTCAAGCAGTATCTGGTTACTGGGAGAGCACAAGCCCTGGGCTAACTCCAGAAGGCAGAAGGGACAAAGTCTTGCTGTTTTGGGCAAGAAAGGCAGGAAAGAGTGCAAGGACAGGACCTGCACAAGACCACTTGTCTTCAGGACTGCCCAACAAGCCTTGTCCTGTCTCACTGAGCAGCTCACATGTGGCCAGAGAAACTGCAGAGCTCTTCCATGTCTGAGGAGTGAGTTTTTGCAGGCACACACTGGATCCATCAGGCTTGGCTGATTCCTGGTTTTCAACAGAGCAGCTCCAGTCAATACAAATATTTCAGATAAAGTGAGAAAAATAACTTGGTTTCACCTTCAAAAAGAACCTTCACAGCTGTATAAAACAGTTCTCATTTCTAACTTTTGCATAAGCTTTTCCAAGTCCTCCAGCTGCAGCTCACGGCACTGGGAAAAGCCAGGCAAGCTTACAGTACTTCTACATCTTTTTGTGACGGTGTTGAAGTAACTGCCTGCTCACTTTTAAGTCTTTTAGACAGAAAAAAACCTGACTTGATAAATTCCAAAGAACTGAGGAGCCAACATCTCTTCGCAGCTGAGAAGTCTCATTGCAGGTGTGGGATACAACCCAGCCTGCAAGGAAGGAACAGAGCTCAAGGTCATCACCCGTGTGAGCTTGGGGTCATACTTGTTTTCAATCCTCCATAACTTTGTCTTCATACTCTGCTTTGGCCCAAGTTCTGGGGACTCTCCAAGTCATACTGGCGTCGTATTTGGATTTATTATGTTTATATGCAATAACATGTATTTATAACATGTTGCAATGGGCTGGGTTTCATGCAAAGCCTTCTCAACATCCACATACAGCATAAAAAAAAAAACAAAACAGGTTCAACACAACAGGGCCTCAGCTTCTGCTCTCCAGCATCACCCCCAACATCTTCTTCTTTTTTAGAAGCAGAGCAAACCTGCTAGTGCTGAATTTCACAGGCAACTGTCAGTGCTGTGGTGCTGCTGATCAGCTTCTTTGGCTGCCAAAGACCCTGAGTTTCCACATCCATCACAGCCAGCCGTGGGCAAGCAAGGCCTGCCTGGAAAAAAAAGCTGGCCACCAAAATGGCTTTTGTTGCCTCATGTTGCAGAGATAAGCTGCTTTTTGCAGTCTTTCATCCAGATTAGGGGCACCAAGTTCCATCCCATAGTGTCCCTCAAAGCAGACTTGGCTCTGCTTGCAGGTGGGGAAGCTCAGGTGCCCCAGAAAGGTGTGCCCTTCTGACCCACGATGGTACTGACCCACTTCTCAGTATTTAAGACAGTGGTGCATCAGTCCTGTTTTTGGCTTTGGTGTAAGTCACTTAAGGAAGAGCTAGGTCAGTAATCCCCTCATACCATCCCATATCACAGATGCCAATGAAAAGGCAATGCAGTGAAAATGCAGTTCATCCCCTGGTCAGTAAGAACTGCTATAGACTATGACAAGAGACTCAGTCCAGAAGGGTGTGAATGAAAGAGCGATCCCTCATTTTTCCTATTTAAAAACAAAAAGATTTCAGTAGTGAAAATAAGGATGAACACTGAGCATAGATACTTTACACAGTGTCCTTCAGCAGCTGGCTTCAGTAGCTTCTCATTAAATAAAGTTTCACTGTCAGAGGGCTGGAAGTGAGGAAGGCTTCATTAATACAAAAAAAAAAATCAAACACTGAGTCAGGTGTTAAGGTTTAAATTATCTCCTCTGACAGCACAGAGAATCCAAATGGAGGCATCAACCACCACTACGGCAGTTTCAAATGTCTTAACTGAAGCAGGCAGAAGGAAAACCATCAACAAGTCTAAATGAGTTTAAAGTTATAAAGAGTCAAAGCAAAACCTTAGGTTTCTAAGCCCTGAAGACAACACTCCATCACACTTACCCATTTTATAGCAGGTAAAAATGGTTTAGAGTGTTTTTATCAACTAGGATATCACTGCTTAAGAAAAAAAATTTCCTTCAAAGCCTAGAAGACTCCTGTGATTGGTCATAATATTGACTTTAGGAGCCCACATTTACAGAACTGCTGGGAAACTCAATATCCACCTAACAGGAGAACTCGTAGAATCATCACAGAATCACCAAGGTTGGAAACTATCTCCAAGACCATCCAGTCCAACTGTCCATCTGCCACCAATGTTTCCCCACTAAACCATGTCCCTCAGCATAACATCTAAATTTTTTTTTTTATTATTATTATTTTTATTATTTTTATTTTTTTAAAACACTTCCAGGGACAGTGACTTCACAACAACCTATTTCTTTATCTCCTAAATTTCAGTTTTGTTCAACTAAAATTCCAGAAAAAAATTATCACAATTGTTTTCCAACTAGTCATAAACTTTATCTTAAAATGGATTATTGCACTAGAGACCTCCATTATAAACTGGAAAAAAACGAAAAAAAGAAGAAACCAATTTGAAGGAATGTGTTAGAGCAGCAATAAAACTCCTAGGTATGGCTGGAAAACTCTGCTTTTACAGCTAAGTGAAAAGGGGCTAAGAAAATTGTACATAATTTGTGTGCACCAAATTTATTTCAGGAATGGTCAAGGATGCTACTGCAAAAACATGCAGGCAGTGCATCTTCCACATCACCACAGTCCTACTCTCAAAGAAAGAGGTGGCTACAGAATCTGTCCTTCATCATTTCAGCAGAAAAATGACTAGACCTCTAGGCAAAAATAGCTGTCTGAGGTAGGATGTGGGCACTGTCTCCTCCTGACACTGACATCCAGTTGACTTCAGCTTGTTTGAACAACACAATTATTCAGGTCAGAACAGACCTCAGGAGTTCTCTAGCCAACCACACTCTCAAAGCAGGAGGGGTCCCAGGAGGGGTCCCTGAGTCATTCCACAAGTACCCAGCCTTTGGGTAGAGCACAAACCATTAACCACCATGCTTTGTGCCACATGACCCAGCCAGTTTTTCCACACATCTATGAGGCCACCCATCCAGCCCTCAACATCCCAACTCGGACACAGGAAAGCTACGAGAAGCCTGCACTGAGGGCCTGGCTAAAGCCAAGGTAAGTGAAATCCGCTGCTTTCCCTCATCCACACATTTATTCATTTTACCTCAGGTTGGTCAGGCATAATCTACCCTTCACATATCCATGCTGTCTCTTCCTAGCCACTGCTTTCTCTTTCCAGTGCCCAGAAACGTGCTCCAAGAGGTCTTGCTCCATGATTCTCTCAAGCAGCAAAGGGAGCCTGACCAACTAAGTAGCTTCCTGACCTGTTCTCCCTAATCATGTTGGAGGTAAGTGCAACATTTACCTTCTTCCAGTTGTCAAGATCATGCCCTTATTTCCAAGAGCTTTCAAAGACAACAGATTGCAGCCCTGCAGTGACAAGCAGTCAGCTTTCCCAGCACTCACAGATGCATCTCACTGGGTACCTGGATAGTTCAAGTCAAGGTTTCTCAAGAAATCCCCGTTTCCCAATCCTGAGCTCCACTATTCCTTGGTCATTTCAGGGAAGGCTGCTGTAGCCCACCACATAGTCAGCTCATTATTGTTAGAGGAAAGCAGATCCAGCTGCACATCTTCCCTGCATGACCTGTGTCACAAGCTTGGGCTAAGTTGTTGCCTGACATCCTTCAGAAACCTCCTGGACTGCTTGCATTCTGCTGTGAGGAGTCAGGGTGTTAAAATCTCTGGAAAGAACTAACCTCTGACTTGAAGACTTTCTCCAGTTGCTTGTAACAAAGACTGTCCTCAGCCAGACAGGACTGGCAGGATCTTTTGAAGTCCACCAGGCTTCCAAACAGCCCCTTCTGCAAAAGGATTCCTTCAATTGAGCCACTCCATTGTCAGCTTGGTAAGACTTGGCAAACATGCTCTTCCTCAACATGGGCAAATGGATGCCTTCTAGGCCAGCAGCTGTTGTCCTGCCACAACTTATCAAAGCCATAGCATTGCACACAACCTCAGCCACATGGCCAGCTATGAACTCAGAGGATACATTCAGCTCTAACAGAGCCCTGCTCCTTCACTTACGGGATCAAAGAATTGTGCAGCCACTGTCCCTGGAGACGTTCAAGAAACATTTAAATGTTTTACTAAGGGAAAATATTTAGTGGGAAAATATTGGTGATAGGTGGATGGTTTGATGGATGATGTTCCAACCTTGGTGATTCCATGAGATACTACCTCACCTTCTTTCTTTATACATCCTTTTAAAATAAGCATTGGTGGAGGATCAACAAGGGTTAATGAATCCAAAAGTGGATGAGACAGCCTCTTGTATGTGCCCTCCAGCACCAACTGGGGACAGAGACACTTGGCTTTGCCATCACAGTTGCTGTATCTCCCATGTGGTCTAGAGCAGTTTCTGTTTCTGGCCTTCTCCACCCCCTGCCCTGCTAAGAGGACAAGTCAGCTGTGTTCCCTGGGTGAGCCCAGCACACATCTGCACAGAAGCCCCATATACCGTGACCAGTCCAGAACAAAAAGTAAAAGCCTTTAGGTTGTTCATAAAGGGCTACAGAAGCAGGTAGCTACAGAAAACACTTGGAAGATACTATGAGCAAGCTGAATTCAAGAATAAGAAAAGCTGAACAAAACCAAAAACGCCTTGAGATACAGCAAATCTTATAAACAAATACAAAAACCCAGAGAAAATCTCACCCCCACAAAAGCCTGCCTGTATAAATAATTTAAAACAAAAACAAAACAGAGAACCACCCACTTCCCTAGACTGCCAACAATGGAGGACAAAGTCAACAACAACAAAACCAAAAACCATCTAAACAAAACAGCTCAAACCCAGAAACAATAACCTCCCAACCAGACCTGCTGAAAAGACCAACAGCAGTCATGTTTCCTGATGAAGAAACTCTCTCTCTTAAAAGGAAAGAAAAAAGACAGAAGCCAAACAATAGTTTGTTGATTTCTTGGAAATATTTATGTACAATATTCATAGGAAATGTTCTCAAGGGGAAGTCACATAACTGGGTACAGAAATGAGACACAGATGGGAAAGTGGATGGATCTGGCTCTCCAGAGGGGAGTTCTGGTGCCTAAGAAGTCCAAAGTCATCAGTTTGTTCCCAAGCGCATACATCAAACCTCTGACAAAGAATAACCTCATAGAACAACTTGGTACATTATCTACTGACATTTCTGATGAGATACTTCAGCTGGCAAGGGTTTGATTTATTAACTGAAAGAGCTGACTGATGGCAGTAAAGATACATTGATCAACTCACCCAACCCAACCCGCAGAGGGTTTTCCAGCCTGTTCTCTGTTTTAGCTGAATATTGCAAAGGTTCTTTAACTGAAAGCCCACAGTACGGATTGCTGTAAAAGGCCTTCTCATTTATTTGCTTTCAAATGAAAATTTTGCACCAGAGGATGATTTTTGCAACCAAAGACCCAGACCATTAAGATCTTGCCCCTAATGTGAACAAAGGAGCCAAGTCCACCAGCCACAGAATGCAATGAAGAGCAAACCATTCACCTCAGAGGGCTCTTGAGTCTTTACTGACACCCATACAATTTTCCACAATGGTCCAGCATTAATAATCAGTGGCGCTGCTCACCACCTGCATTAAAATGTTTGTTTTTACTAGAAGCCTAATCAGCATTTGTGGTGCTTACCACTGGCAATTCAGCCTGGATGTCGGAGGCTGAGCCACTGTTCCCCTCCAGGATGGCATGGGGGCTGGGATGGTGCAGCTGAGACATGCACTAAAAGAGGGCAGCAAGGTGTTCCACTGCACAGACGTGCTTTTCTGAAATAATCTGTGCCCAGTAGGTAGAAACAAAGCTGAGTCTGTCCTTGGGCATCAGCAAAATGAAGCTCTAATAATACTCAGCATGCGATGGCATCCTAACTCCTCTCAGAGCAAACACAGGTAGCATCTATTTTTGTAACTGGATCTGAAAGCTCTTGCTGATTTCTGTTAAAAGCTAATTGCCAGCAGCTTCAGACAGGTTGCACCAGGACTAGCTGCCCTGGCCCCCCAGGCAGCTTGGTGTCCTACAGGCAGAGGTAAGCTCCTACAGCTCACAGGATGCTACCACAGTAAACATAAGCAGATCTTTCAGATTGAGAAATGTTAAGGGATTACAAACTTGTGTCACATGAAGTTGTGGACTTGTTTACAACTCATAAACCCAGCAGACCTGTTAGGGATGCTCATAGTGGGTATCACTGTGCTATGCAAACCCAGTCCAAGTGCATGGACACATCAAGCTGTGCCCAGCAGAACATGCCATCCTCTGCCCCTCTCAGTGCATTACCAAAACCCTTAATTGGACTGTGATATCATTGCCTTGCCCTACTCTGCATTTATCTTTAGCAGGAGAATAGCATGGTCACACAAGCTGTGAATACATCTAGACAAACATGCTGTGTATCGCTGGAAATGTTTGATTTGGGACTTCATGCCTCACATACAACACGCTCCAAGGAAATATAAAGAAATTTCAGGCAGATCTCTACCACCCCTCCGTCCACAGCCAGCTGGACTTTATTAGCCTTAGGAGCCATTTAAAGGTTCTGTCAAAATGAGAACTGGCTCTATGTACATTTTAAATGCACTGTACATTCGATAACCTGCATTAAATTTGCAGGGCACGTTCCCACTATGCTAATAATCCATCATCACCAAGTAATTCCCATTTTTCATTCGTAGTTTACAGTACTACTGAGTTTCTTACAGCATTATTTTTAAAGTTCACCAACTGTTCAATCCAAGAAAGAAAGGAAGGTCAAAAAAACTCAGCAACTCGCTGAGGATCTCAAAGCAAATCAGCAAAACCCAGGTGTCTCTGCATCAGCCCAGCACTCTTATAAATATAGATTCATTTTACAGTCCTTCAAAGGTCAAAGCCACAAAGAGCTTGCAAGAGAAAATAAAAACATATGTGCACAGAACACTTTGTACATCAAACCTAGAGGTACAACTACATTTTAGAGGCCAGAATAAAAGCATTATAACTTGGCTATCTGAAACTGAGAGATGAACTGTTTGGTACTCCACTGTGAACAGAAGCACCAAACCCATCTTCTGCCTCTGGATCCCATGCTAACTACCACATGGCAGCAGCAAACCTCTCAACCCCAAACAGAACAGACCTTTGCCTGTCATTTCCTCACCCGAGTTTCTTACTCATGTACACATATGGAAAACAACTTTCTTCTCACTAGAGAACCAAACATTTCTCATTTACATAAGAAGTGATAACTGCAATATGATTTTGGATCCCAGTTTGCAGTTAACTCCACGCTCATTATATGCACTACCACTGCAGATGTATCTGAGGTTTCTTAACACTTGTCTACACTGATATGCCCTAGTATAAGTCCAACCTCAAATACAGCTTGGTCTCCCAGCCACCTGAGCACCCAACAGCAGCAACAAGGGGAGCTCAGCACACAAATCCTTACAGAAGAATGAACTGCAAATGGAAACACATCTAGCATTACTAACGTGGCTAAAACATACTAGAAGTTTCCCGTGACTTGCATGCTTGCTTTCCTTTATATATATATTTTTTTGAACAAAGCCTGGCAGCAGTTCAGACCTAGGATTGAAATTGTGGCTCCCTACATCAGAGAATGCTTCTACGCTACTGAGATTATGAGTGGGGACGATAACATTGAATCCCTATGGGTAAAGATGAGAGGAGGGGCTGACAAGACAGGCACCCTGGTGGGCGTCTGTTATAGACCTCCAAATCAGGATGAAGAGACAGACGAGGTATTCTATAAGCAGCTGGCACGAGCTGCACAGTCGCCTGCCCTTGTCCTCATGGGGGACTTTAACTTCCCTGACATATGCTGGGAGTACAGCACAGCACAAAATAAGCAGTCTAGGAGGTTTCTGGAATGCATAGAGGACATCTTCCTGATACAGCTGGTCAGAGAGCCCACGAGAGGAACTGCCCCACTAGACCTGCTGTTCACAAACAGGGAAGGTTTGGTTGGGGATGTGGAGGTTGGAGGCTGTCTTGGACAGAGTGATCATGAAATGATAGACTTCGTGATTCATGGTGGAGCTTGGAGGGGAAATAGTAAAACTGCTACCTTGGACTTCAGGAGGGTGGACTTTGAATTGTTCAAGGGACTAATAGGGGGAGTCCCCTGGCATTCAGTCTTAGCGAGTAAAGGGGTCCAGGAGAGCTGGTTGCTCTTCAAGAAGGAAGTCTTAAGGGCGCAGGAGCAGGCAGTCCCCCTGAGCTGCAAAATGAGCCGGCGGGGAAGAAGACCGGCGTGGATGAATACGGACCTATTCTTGAGACTCTGGGAGAAAAAAAGAATATACCGCCTGTGGAAAGAGGGACAGGCCACTCAAAATGAATACAAGGAAGTTGTTAGGATGTGTAGAGGAGAAATCAGAAAGGCAAAAGCCCAGCTTGAATTTAACCTAGCCGCTGGGGTGAAAAGGAATAAAAAACTCTTATAAATACATTAACAGTAAGAGGAGGACAAAGGAGAATATCCACTCTTTGCTGGATGAGACTGGGAATGTGACCACTGAGGATAAGGAAAAGACAGAGGTTCTGAATGCCTTCTTTACATCTGTCTTTAGAAGTCAGACCAGTTATCCTCAGGACACTCCTCTCTCTGACCTGGTAATCTCGGCTGGGGAGCACACTAACCCCCCTGTGATTCTGGAAGAAACAGTCAGAGACCTACTGCTCCAGCTGGACTGCCACAAGTCGATGGGGCCAGATGAGATCCACCCCAGAGTGCTGAGGGAACTGGCGGAGGTGATAGCCGAGCCGCTTTCCATCATCTGTCAGTGCTCCTTGTTGACTGGTGAGGTCCCAGAAGACTGGAGGCTTGCCAACGTGACTTCCATTTTCAAGAAAGGTCGTAAGGAGGATCCGGGGAACTACAGGCCTGTTAGCCTGACCTTGGTGCCAGGGAAGGTTATGGAGCAGATTGTCTTGAGGGAGATCATGCAGCATGTGCAGGATGAGCGGGGATCAGGCCTAGCCAGCATGGGTTCATGAAGGGCAGGTCCTGCTTGACCAACCTGATCTCCTTCTATGATCTAGTGACCCATCTGGTGGATGAGGGAAAGGCTGTTGATGTGGTCTACCTAGACTTCAGCAAAGCCTTTGACACTGTCTCCCACAGCATTCTCCTGCAGAAGCTGGCAGCCAGAGGCTTGGATGGGTGCACTCTTGGCTGGGTAAGGAGCTGGTTGGAGGGCCAGGCACAGAGAGTGGTGGTGAATGGAGTCAAATCCAGCTGGCAACCGGTTGTGAGTGGTGTTCCCCAGGGGTCGGTGCTGGGGTCTGTCCTCTTCAATATCTTTATTGATGACCTCGATGAGGGCATCGAGTGCACCCTCAGTAAATTCGCAGATGACACCAAATTGGCTGGAAGTGTGGATCTGCCTGGGGGTAGCGAGGCCCTACAGAGGGATCTGGACAGGCTGGAGAGCTGGGCTGAAGCCAATGGGATGAGTTTCAACAAGGCCAAATGCCGGGTCCTGCACTTCGGCCACAACAACCCCAGGCGACGCTACAGGCTTGGGGCGGTGTGGCTGGAGGACTGTGTAGAGGAAATGGACATGGGGGTATTGATTGATGCTCGGCTGAACATGAGCCGACAGTGTGCCCAGGTGGCCAAGAAGGCCAATGGCATCCTGGCTTGCATCAGAAACAGTGTTGCAAGCAGGAGCAGAGAGGTGATTGTTCCCCTGTATTCAGCACTAGTGAGGCCGCACCTCAAGTTCTGTGTCCAGTTTTGGGCCCCTCACTGCAAGAAAGACATTGAGGCCCTGGAACGTGTTCAAAGGAGGGCTACAAAGCTGGTGAGGGGTCTGGAGCACAGGCCATATGAGGAGAGGCTGAAGGAGCTGGGAATGTTCAGCCTGGAGAAGAGGAGGCTCAGGGGAGACCTCACTGCTCTCTATAACTTCCTGAAGGGAGGCTGTAGTGAGCTGGGGGTCGGCCTCTTCTCTCGTGTCATTAGTGATAGGACAAGGGGGAATGGTTTCAAGCTACGGCAGGGGAGATTCAGACTGGACATTAGGAAGTATTACTTTTCAGAAAGGGTGGTCAGGCACTGGAATGGAATGCCCAGGGAGGTGGTGGAATCACCGACCCTGGGGGTGTTCAAGGAAAGGCTGGATGTTGTATTGAGGGACATGGTTTAGTGGGAGCTATTGGGAATAGGTGAATGGTTGGACTGGATGATCTTTTAGGTCTTTTCCAACCTTGGTGATTCTATGAGTCTATGATTTTGAGCACTTGTTTCACCCCAAGGGAAAAGCAGAGAACACCTCCATGCTTTGCCAGCCACTCAAAGCCCGCAGAAGGCGTAGTTCTGTGCAAGGCCTGGCATGAAACATTCCCCAAAGTGGCCAACACTCAGAGATGCCATGCAGCCTTCCCATTGGACATGGTTTGGGAAGCTCAGTTTGAGAAGATTTGAAAACCAGCTCTCAATTCCTAATGTCATTGCTTAAAACCTGTACTACACAGAAGTCCAAATGGAGAAGAAACACATTTGGTAGCATTGGACATTAGGAGCATTCAGTTCACACACACACACACACACACACACACACACACACACAAGTTACAAAACTCAGTTAGGCTTCTATATGGCTACTACTACAAGAGAAGGTTTCTTTCCATGACTATGAGGGCCTGAATGCTTGAGAATAAGAACTCAGAAGCCAGTAAGAAAATAAAAACCCTGAGGTTTCTTTGTATTAAAAACAAACAAACAAACAAAAAACCAACAAAAAAAACACAAGAACTGTGACCAAGGCCTCATGACTTCTGGATTCTTGGAGGTAGCAAACTTAGTAGTTCTGTGGCCTGTTGTGGACTGGGACTTGTATACATTTCTTTACATGTAGCTAACAGAAGTGTCACACAAGCCTTCCAACCCCTACACAGCCACACTGTACTGAAATGCTTCACTCCAAGCAGTCTGGGAAAAGCCAGGCTGCAACTTCTGCAGGAGGCATTACTGAATAACACATTGAGCTGTTTGCAGCAAGATCAGTCCCCTAACCAAAAGCAAAGGCTGAGTATCAGTCATACCCCATACACCAACCCACTGTGAGCAGCACAATGGAGACTTTCAGTCTGGCTTAGAGTGAAGCACAGAGAAAGCCAAAAGCATGGCTTTACATGTGCTACTCCACCTTTTAAAAAGGTGTAACTGTAGTGGCTTGCACTACTGGATGCCATCCTTCAGTACAAACACAGCTCCTATGTGTTCTTTGTGATCCCAGGAAGCAAGAAGTGGGGCTGAGACATTTGCTCTGCACTAAGTTCCAGGGCTCCTCACCTGCACTCAGTTATTACAACTCCATTTCCCACAGCCCGGCGCTCCCTGGAACGTGGTATGCTGTGCCTGCGAGTTGATAAGGCTGCTTTATGATCTATGGCAGTTGGTTTTAATTAAAGCTGCCTCCTCTGCATTGCTTTTAGTCTTGTGCAGACAGGAACACAAATGATTTCATCTTTGCCCATCTACCAGCTGCCAGGCTCACACTTATGGGCTGCCATTAATAAGGAAGCTTTTTCTACTGCTCCTGCTACTTCAAGTGGAGTCAGAGGAAGAAAAATAAGGAGAAGACATACAGCAACAGCAAACTAACCTTCCACTTCACTACACAGACTAAGCAGAATACTGATTAAGCACGTTACCTTCAAACCTCCCTGCTTGAGGAGCTCCTAGAAGCCGACAGCAGAGGGATAACGAGATGCCAGCACAACCAAGCTGCATGCAGTCACCTTCAGGGCAGCATACAGCATTCCATCTTCAAAGCAGCAATACAGCTCTTAGGCACAAAGACACTCTATTTCTTACTAATGGGACTCCATCCTTCATTCCTCCTGACAGCTTTCCAGGGGGATATATATTGATTGGAGGCTTAGTTATACCTGGGGTTACACTTCCACTCCTCCACCAGTGGGACCAAGCAGTTTGCAGGGTGCTGGAGGCATTAATGGAGCTTGCTCACCCTGACAAGTCTCACCTGGTTCACTCACTAACTACTAAGAGCCATGCTTTGGTTCAGGCCTGAGTTCTCAAGTCACAGCTGAATGCTATGCCATGGTTTGTGCCCAGTCCCTGATGCTCCTGACATACTGTCTGTCCTTCCTCCATTGATCTTGGCCATAACCACCACGGGGCTGTTAGGAACCTGCTGCTGTGGTGCTGTGGCCACTCAGCCCTACCACTTCACTCAAGCACACCAGCTCAGCACAGGCACCCTCAGCTACTGCCTTGTGCCTGCCCCTGTTGCTCTCTAATGGCCATCTCAAGTCCTGAACTAAGCACTGTGAAGCTTGGGCCCTCCATGAGCAGCCTGAGATTCAGAGGAGCCTCTGGGCCTGCAGGCAGGGGGAGTGTGGGTCCAGCTAGAATAAGCCCTGCAGCACCTTGAGTCTGGCTTGCCTTGGCACTCCAGCAAGATCTCTTGGTCTGGGAAGCTCATCTCCATATCTTCCATCTCAGACAGCTCCACATGCTACAAGGGACTCAAGGTGGGAAAACCCCAAGAAGGCTGGTGGATGTTGGGGGTCAGCGGCCATGCAGTTGAGGCAGAAGTAACATTTTGTGTCCCTGGTAGATAGTTTTTGCATAAAGATGAGCTCAAACCATAGTTTTGGTTGGCACAGAAATCCTATCTATCTTCTGTTCTTCTCACCTTTACACTGTTCAAGTGAGCCATATTTTCTTCAAAGCAACCTGAAAAAGGAAAAAGCATGAAACTGCTGACCCTGCATTCCAGGGAAGGAAGTCAAGCAGCTGGACTTTTGTTCTGTGGTCATACTTGGTAGAGACAATATTTAAGCTTTGTAGAACCAGCTCATTGATAGATGGTATTCTCATCAGAATAGGAGGCTGTGTTTTCCATGTAACTAATACAGCACACGGCAGGGCTGCTAGCAGCCTTCCTCAGCT
Organism: Tympanuchus pallidicinctus; assembly: GCF_026119805.1. Lineage (NCBI taxonomy): Eukaryota > Metazoa > Chordata > Aves > Galliformes > Phasianidae > Tympanuchus > Tympanuchus pallidicinctus. The sequence goes on from NW_026294791.1 coordinate 26,613,451, forward strand.
GTCAGGTCATTTCTCCCAGCCTTCCTGTGCTGAGGGCTCTTAACATTTAGACTGGAGGCACCACAGCTACTGTCAACTCATGATTCCCTATTGAGGGTCATAGTGGTGGACATTGCTGTGCTGCAGAAGGGCTCAATTTGCCAGTTCCCCAACATTCTCAAGACATGTCATGCAGACACGTGAAACGAGGCACGTTAAGCTATTAAGTCTCAGGGAAATTTCTATGGCCACTTCAAGATAGCAGGCAGTTTCATCTCATCGTGTGGGATGTGCTGTGCAGAAGTTATTGTATGTCTCTAATGTTGTCATAGAAGCAAGAAGCATGGGGTGTTTTTTTGTACAGATCCACTTGGTACATCCCAAGCTGATACATTTGGTGTTTAGTTCCTTTCTCTGGAAGACAAAAATAGCAATCTCAATCCCGCTTGAACTTTTAGGATATCAGAGCACGCTGTGTTTTTTAAAAGAACCTGCAGTATCCATCTACAGTCAACAGACTTAAATTGCAGGGGGTAAATGGTTGCACCAGGCAAGGACACTGCTCAGTAGTTGGGACTGTTGATGAAGTTAGCTGACCTATTTGGAAATACCAAGTATTTTTAGAAATAATTTGTACATTTAGTTTTTAATGCAGAGGAAGAAAGAAAAAGGCTTTTCAAGAATACCACTGAGTGAGAACTTGGCTTGAACAAAAAAGCTGAACAAGCCCAGTTCCACGGTTGAATTTTGTTTTTCCATGAAAGGATCAAAAATCTCTTAAAACTGGGTTCAGCACCTAAACCTTTCCCCATCAGAGGAAACAAATACATTTACCTAAAGATAAGATTTTGGTCTGTGGCTATTTGGCTCAGTCCTTAATTTCACAGAACGTCCTCCAAGAAGGTCATGGCTTTGAGCTTGCTTTACCAAAGAGCCCTTTTGAAAGGGCTGAGTTATCAACTGTCTTAAACCTTTTTCCCAATGAATGTTCATCCATTCGTGTTTTCCTTCTTTGTCTGTTTAGTAATCGTGGTTCCCTGTGGAACCTGGTTAAAAGATAAGGCTCTTCAGGAGCTGGATCTGCAGGACGCAGGAGTGCTAATCCACTCTGTGAAGTGTACCTTGTGACACCCAGCTGGAAGACAGGGGCCTTCTGCCTAGGAATGAAACCCTCCAGCCTTTGCTCAAAGCTTGATTTCGTGATGACTCAAATGAGCATTTCTGCTAGCAGTCTAGCAGGAACTGCATATCGCGCTCGCTGTGTATCATAGCTGAAGGCTCAGAGCAGGGCGAGTTTTCCATAACATATGGAACTTCAATCTATGTTTATAGCAAGGCTTGTCATTTATGAGAACTCTCTTCTATGTAAAAGAAAAAACAACCACGCAGGAGATAAAGCACTATTCAAAGCTATCTCAGAAACGAATGTTTTTCTTCCCAGAGAAATTAAAGTCCAGAATAAATAGAAATGCCAGCCCAAACACAGGAATCCATGCAAAATTCATGTGAGTTGAGCTTCCTGGCTCCCTTCATTCTTTCTCATCAGGCTCCTTGTGTGAAAGCCTGAAAGCAAAGCGAGCAGCACCCAGCTGGTCCAACCTCCTTCACCTGGAACATCCTTCACCCTGCAGTCATGTCTCATAAGGGGCTGGATGGAGACACTGACCCTGCCTGCAGGTAAAGAACACTAGATGCAAGCATTTGCTTCAGGTTTTACATAACCAGGTATCGCAGTCTAGCACCAGCCCTCCTTCCGAGAGCCTCAGAAAGATTCTTGTGTTCCTCCCACATCGCTGCCACTGCTTGATGGTGTCTCAGCAGGCAGGTACTGAGCTGTGCAGTCCCTCGATGGACTCAGCCCGGAGAAGCCAGCAGCCCCCATTGCCTTCTCAGACAAGGTTCCCTGAGTAGTTCTGGTTTCTGCTGTCTCTTCCCATGCATCTCTGAACTTTCCCAACGTGTGCTGGGGCTGTGCTGGCAGCTCCATGCAACGCCAAAAAATCCAGCTCGCCCACAGGGCTCCTCATTCTCACTACAAACGAAACATCAGCCCCTGGGGGGAGGACCCGGGGCCTCCCATGTCCGGCTATGGGATCATGTACATCTGGGCTGAGTCATTTGCAGCAGCTTTGGGTGAATCCAAAGTCAGGTAAAGAGCTCTTGCTTTTGCCAGGGAAAAACAGATAGAGAATTTGGCTTGCGAGTACAGTTATTTCAGATGATCTAGCTAATACACATTGCACTTCCCTCTGATATAAAAGATTATGATCAGGGCTCTTGTGGAGTCATAAATTAAAAATGAAGCTTCAGGATATCGCTGTGCTCTCTGACAACAGTGGCTCTGAGGTGCTGCTGCAGGCAGGGCAGCTGACAAGCCTCCCACCACATGATCAGCATCAGCCACCCAGAGGGAAAGCAAGCTGCCATTTGGTAGCAAAACTGACTTCTTACTTACATGGACTAGCATCAACTACGTGCTGAAAGCAAAAGCCATGCACTTCAGCACATTCAAAAGATAGTTACAGCTCCTATTTTTGAAAACAAATGCTAAAAGTACTGTAAAAGACAAGTCAAATGGAGAGCAGAGAAAATCAGGCATGTTGTAAAGCGAATATTGTTACTGTATGCCCTTCCTTGGCAAGACAGGCCAGCAGGAACGCAGGTTCATTTGGACTTGCCTCCGGGAGAAAGGCTGTCAAAGACCACAACTGTTCTTCAAGTGCCAAACCAAGAATGTCATCATGGGTAAAACTCAATGGCATTGTTCAACACATCACTCTTGTCCTACCAGAAAATGCCAGATGGAAAGCAGAGGTTGTAGAGTCTACACCTGTGGAGGTATTCACGCACAGTCTGGACATGGTCCTGTATAGCACACTCCTGACGCTGCTTCAAACAGGAGGGCTGCATCTCCTGCAGAGTTCTTCGGCCGCAACTATTCTCCTGTTTGGTCAGCTTTACTGGTCTCATTTCATCCTCCTCTTGAAAACACCATCGTAACTTTCTTGGAAGGAATTGCTAACACTTTTAAGTAGCATATGGGCATGCTTTCACATCATTTTGACTAAGAAGGAAAAATCTTGCCTCCAAGATTCCGTAAGTGTGCTCCACTTCTCTGGCCCTTAATCATAGAATCATAGAATGGCCTGGGTTGAAAAGGATCACAACGCTCATCTAGTTTCAAGCCCTCTGCTTTGTGCAGGGTTACCAACTACCAGACCAGGCTGCCCAGAACCACATCCAGAGCCTGGAAATCAAAGCCCTTGCTGAAGAGCTGTTTAGTTCGCAGTTCAATTTTCTGTATTATTTTCACAAACTAACGTCCCAATTTTTTGATCATCCCATGTGTCTGGCTGAGAGTACGGGTGGCAGAAGGCAGAAATCAAGGAAGGCTAAAGCCAAGTATGGGAGAATGAGAAACAGAGTCATGAAGTTACCTCGGGTTGTTGTCACATCCATTGTTATACACTACAACAACCTCCTGCAGACTAATGAGCACATGTCCTATTAATTCTGCAGTCACCACAAGGAAAATAAAAAGCTTTGGAAGGGTCTCAGTTTCGAGCCAATTTTATATCATGGAGTATTTTTGGCCAGTACTTCTCATTCAGGTCCTTCTCAGAGCTGTTGTTAAGGCAGAGGTTATTTTCATAGACAATGGTCTCTCCATGGTGCCTGTGGCCCACATTCTGGCTGATAAAAAGCACAGTTCATGCCTCTGTTTTCATTCATTTGATTTGCTCTGCAACAACACCTGCATGGCCTGATCAGAGCCATGCTGGGCTGGGTGCCATACACATCAATGAGAAAGAGCATACATTTATTTTTTTTTCTGCAAAAGTGACCCTGAGAATCTGAACCCACATCAGTTGTGCAATTATTTAAAAATGCAATCTAAACTCATCATAAAGGGATAAAAAATAAACACTGCACCATGGACCTGCACAGTGGAGCTTTGTTTCCACCCTTTACCTTTGTCCAACCTCCTGAAGGATCTGGTTCTTTGAAACCTTCCCTGTAGCCTGCCTGGCTGTGGGCCCTTCCATGTAATATATTTTATAGATTTCATGAAAGCACAGAAAAACGCTCCTTCCAGGCTACTGGAAGTCAAAAGGTGAGGTTACCTGCTTCACTGCAAAGCTGCTCCCTGTCCTCTCCCCATAACTCCTTTCCGCATCTGCAGCCCTGAAGATCAGCTCACTGCCTCTCCGCACTGCTTAGGCTGGTTCTCATGGGCCTGGCTTTGCTCATGCTCCCTTTGCCAGGCAGCCTGTCAAACCATGAGCAACGTTTTGTTTTATAAAACACATTTTTGCAAGCATTCCTGTACCTTTCAGGCATCATTCTGACCTGGTGGGAGTTAGATCAGGGTCAGGGTAAAGTGAGTTCAGCAGGGCCAGAATTAGCTAGATAGCTGTTTAAGCAAAAAATATATATTTGGGCAACCTAATTAAAGACTATATTCAATCATGTTTAAACATCAAATTATTTTTTTTTTCAGAAAACTTGTTTTTTTTTAATGATATTGAGGCTTCTGTCATTGTTCTGCAAAGACAGCCAACTTAGTGCTAATTAACTGCACTTGGAGTCACACTACATCACCTCAAGCATACAAAAACAATGAGCAGCGTATAAAGAAAGAGCTACTGTTAAAATTCACATTCTGAGCTTCAAACTTAAAGATTTCCACAGGACTAAGAGGTCACTCCGCTGGCTATATTTATCTCCTTAAAATTAACAGAAAGGAAAAAATAGGCCTTTCCACCCTTCAACTGGAACATAAGGTCAGGATCACAAGTGGTGCTGGCGGGGCTGGGGGTCTGGCTGTGTCTGCAGCTTCATGGAGCTCACGCAATCACCAGCAAAACACAGGCATTGAGCTTGGCTCCAGTACACTGCATGGAGGAGGCTGGAAAACAGTATTCCTCCACGTGCTGAGTCATCTCCCTCTTACAGGCAAAGTCTTGATGAGATTAAAAAAAAAAAAAGTTGCAGAAATGTGCTCAGTCTTTCCTGTCACTTCCCGGCATGTGAAAGTCAAAAACAGCAGGAGAAAAAAAACCTCCCCATTTGTTTCCAGAAACCCTGAGCATCCCCTTCAGGGATTTGAAATCTGGGAGTGACTCAGAGGGTCTCCTTTAAAACAGCACTTGTTGCACTTCCAGATATTTCAGCGATCTGAGAAGCTGCTAGCAGGAAATGGACAAACTATCATTTTAAGCCATGCCCCTACCAAGGGATCTGTCCTGACCTCTCTCTGCAGGTGTAATGGCTATTACTAGCCATGGTGGGATCTGCATAAGTGCAGAAAGGAGAATAAATGCTTGTGCTGTTTCAGTATTCTTGCTCTCCTCTTGCAGGACTGATGCTAGCCCACCTCTGGAGGGAAATCAGAACAACATCCACTGGAGCAGAATGTCCCTGTGTTCCCAGCCTCTGGTGTTCCTGCCCTCTGGGCATCCTTGCCTCCAGGCATCCTTGCCCTCTGAGTGTCTCTGTCACTGGCAATCCATGCCTTCAGGTCTCCCTGCCTCCAGGTCTCCCTGCCTCCAGGTCTCCCTATCTCAGGGTGTTCCTGCCCTCCTGGTGTCCCTATTCTCTTGGTGTCCCAGTCTCCATGTGCCCCTGCCCTCTGGGTGTCTCTATCTCCGTGTGTCTGCATATATGCACGCCAGCAGCATCATGCTGTAACAACACTTGACATGGTGCTTGTGAAGGAGGCAACTGTGAGCTTATTCATTATTTCTACACATAGCCAAGGACTCCAAAAGGTCTGGCAAACTAACCAGGAATCAGTGTGGCATCCCACGTCCACATAGCATCCTTCTGTCTTTTGTGTGCACTTGGAAACCTCTCCAAGGGCTGGGGTTGGGGCTGGGGTTGGGACCTTAAGAGCTCCCCAGGGTTCAGCTTTTTACTGCTCCTGTGGGCTGTTTTCCTGCACTGGGACCATCCACCAGGAAAAGCATCAAAGCAGACTTAGCTGGAGAGCAAATAGCAGCTTAGAGCAAACTCAAGCCAGCACTCTACAAAGGGTTATTTCTGTCTCTCTAATCAGAGCCTTTGTTTAGGCAATTCAAGCACCCTTACTGCTAGAACAACTGACAATGAAGCTATTAGAAAGTCAATCCTTTCCAATTTATCTTCTAGAAAGTCAATCTTTCTAGTTTATTTTGCAATCTGAATGCCCAGTTAAATTATTTCAATAACTCAAAAATATGTGAAATACCTTAATATTCCTGTATGGGCACCTGAAAGAGTTAATAAATATGAAGATTTATATCCCACAGGCATAACATATTCCCAAAGGTGCAAAGAATCCCAAAGAGTTAAACAAGTCAGAAGTCCTACAGTGCTATTTCATAAGAGAATGAGAATCATAGAATCCTAAAATTGGGTGAGCTGGAAGGGACCCTTAAAAGCCATCTGGCCCATCCCCCCTGCAGTTCACAGCTTCATCAGGTGCTCAGAGCCCATCCAGCTGTGGGCTGCAGTGGGGCAGCAGCTCCCCTGGGGCTGCAGGGCAGGCTCCTGAGTTTGAACAGAATGTTTTTCTGCCGATGGAAAATTCTGTGGCAAAAGCAGACAGAGAGGGAGAAACCACTTTGACTTCAGTTCTTCTCTATGCATGCTAAACTTAGAAACAGGACTTAGACACATAATTTAGAAAACCAAGATAAAAATGAAGCCAGCTGCTCTTCCCCGCCAGCTCCATGTAACAATCCTGTTTACATTTCATGTGTTCTCCCAGTGCTTATTCTTATGATGATGGCTTCCCAGGAAGCTGCATGGATAGAGTGCTGTGTCCTGAGTGCAGCCTGTCACGGCTAAGCCATGAAACTTGCCGAGTGTAATTTCTGACTGTGCAATGTATCTTCTCCGAGCCAGATTCAAAGGCTGCGGAATGAGAAAAGAAAGAATAGGATGTGAACTGTCAAGTACCGTCAGACAGACTTTGGTGACTGGTAGTATCCATAATGCAGAGTGGAAAGGACTTGGATGGTCATTTTGCCAAGGTTTTCGGACAAGACAACACCAGGAGATGCTGAAGTTGAAGGTCCTGAGACTCCAAAGAAGCTGTGATTTCTGTGCCACGGTGAGAATTATATCCCTAATTTGATCTCAGTCTAAAGCACGGCGAAATGGATGCTGCCCTCTCATCACACCCTGTGCTGGTTCTAGCTGATGGCTCTGGATAATTCAGTAGAAGGGTCCTCTCCTGCAGCCAGCACTCAGACACAGGCCCATTGGATGGATTACAAAAAACAGAAGCCAGAATGTAGAATCAGTGTATTGATGTATGTGTTTAAGAAATCCTTTTATTGCTAATGACTCTGAAGGGGAGAGAAAGGGAACAAAGGCTGAAACATGGTCTCCAGGCTGAAACATGGTCTCCACTAGACAGTGGGCTCATTCTAAGAAGACTGTAGCAACCCAGACTGAAACCTTACTAAGAAATGTTGCTGTTCAGGCCTCTGGCTGCAGGGAGTGCCTGAGCCTACTTCTGCCCAGGGAGAGTGGCAAGGACTTAACCTGTGCAAGGTGTGAGCAGGTGGACGAGATGTTCAGCCTGGTGGTGGAGCTCAAGGATGAGATGCAGAGGCTTAGGACCATCAGGGAGTGTGAGCGGGAGATCGACTGGTGGAGTGACTCACTGGCTTACCTGAGGGAAGGGCCCTAGGAAAAAAAAAAAGTTGGTGGACCCCCTACCCTGTCATAGTCTGACAGACCTCACTGATGAGAAAGGTTGGAAAAGAGTCCCGACTCGGTGTCACAAGAGACACCCCCGCCTGCCTAGCCCGCTTCCACAACTCCCCCTTAACAGGTTCCAGATGCTGGAAGTTGAAGAGGAAGTGACTGAAGAGGTGATGGAGGATCAGCCTAGGAGAGAGCCCAGGGCGAAGTGGCCATCCCCACGCCTTGAGACTGCCTCTGATAGTAAAGAAAGAAGGGTGGTCACAGTGGGTGACTCCCTTCTCAGAGGAACGGAGGGCCCCATACGCAGACCTGACCCAGGCCGCTGGGAAGTGTGCTGCCTTCCTGGGGCTCGGGTCAGGGACATAACCAGGCAACTCCCAAAGCTGGTTAGGTCATCTGATTATTTTCCTCTACTTAGTTCAGGTGGGCAGTGATGAAATCACTCAGACAAGCCTACGCATGATGCAAAAAGATTTCAGGGGTTTAGGGCAATTAGTCCAAGGAGTGAGAGCTCAAGTGGTCTTCTGCTGTATACCTTCAAGGGCAGTGAGGGAATCTGAGCGGGATCGAAAAGCACAAGCAATGAATAATTGGCTCGGAGGCTGGTGTTGAGCCAGAAATTTTGGGTTCTTTGATCATGGGGAAGTTTACTCGGCCCCTGGCCTGCTGTCTGCCTGTGGAATTCACCTATCTCGAAGGGGGCAGCGAATACTAGCGCAGGAACTAGCGGGGCTTATTGAGAGAGCTTTAAACTAGCTATGAAGGGAGAAGGGGACAAAACAGGCCTCTCAAGAGATGAGCCTAGGGGAAAGATGCTTGAGCAGGGGGTGAGGCAGATGACTTATCTGAAATGCGTCTATACCAATGCACGCAGCATGAGCAACAAGCAGGAAGAGTTGGAAATGATTGTGAGTCAGGCTAATTATGACCTTGTTGCTATTTCCGAAACATGGTGAGACCACTCCCATGACTGGAGTGCTGAGATAGATGGCTACAAGCTCTTCAGAAGGGAGAGACGAGGAAAGAAGGGTGGTGGTGTGGCCCTTCATATTAAAGACTGTTTCGATGTAGAAGAGCTTGGGGTTGGGAATGATAAAGTGGAGTGTCTATGGGTAAGGATCAGGGGGAGGGCCTGTAGGGGTGGCATCTTGGTGGGGGTCTGTTATAGACCGCCTAATCAGAACGAAGAGTTGGATGAGGCATTCTATGAGCAGCTCACAGAAGTCATGCGATTACCAGCACTTGTTCTGATGGGAGACTTCAACTTCCCTGATATATGTTGGAAATATAATACAGCGCAGAGGAAGCAGTCCAGGAGGTTTATAGACTGTGTGGAAGATTGTTTCCTTATGCAACTGGTAGGAGAACCTACCAGGGGCAGTGCCCTGCTGGACCTGGTCTTCGCTAACAGAGAAGGACTGGTGGGAGAAGTGAAGGTTGGGGACTGTCTTGGGCAGAGTGACCACAGAATTGTAGAATTCTCCATTCTTGGGGATGTCAAAAGAGTGACCAGCAAAACTACCTTCTTGAACTTCCAGAGGGCGGACTTTGATCTGTTCAGGGCGCTTGTAGCACGGGTCCCTTTGGAGTCACTTCTCAAGGGTAAAGGGGCCCAGGAAGCCTGGACGCTCCTCAAGACCGAAATCTTAAAGGCATAAGAACAGGCTGTCCCTGAGCAGCAAGGTTGGGTTCTTTAAGCTGGTTTTCTACACAAGATGAAAATCAGGAAGTATCCCAGCAGCTCTCTGAGACAGCCGAGATCACGCCTGCTTCAGGCAGCGGTGAGCAGAGGCAGGGAGAAATACCGAGTGGGTGCACCGTGGAATCCTCTGAACCCTTCAGACAACAGCTTTTCTGTGTAAAGTACATGGTGACATGATTACAACATTACAACGTTACCACCAAAACTGCCGTAACATTCCCCCAATGAGGCTCTTCAAAGTACTGTGAGAGACAGCGTCAAACGCTTTACTAAAATCAAGGTCAACCACAGCCACTGCTTTACTATCATCTTTCCACCTGATTATGTCTTCATAAAAGGCTATCAGTTTGGTTAAGCATGACTTCCCCATGGTGAAGCCATGTTGACTGCCTCTGATGATCCTCTTATCCTTGATATGCCGTTGTCCTGGTGATTTCTCTGATCCGGGCTCCAGATATACTGCAGATTTCCCTATGGGGGTCCACTTTGCATACTGGGCCCTTTTTCTCTTCAGGAGCAAGTCACCAACAACTAGAACCCTTCTCTTCCTCCTTGTGGAAGAGGTTGTCATACTGCTGGGAGGCCTATTCAACTGAGGTAAGACTTTGGGAGCAGGTTGCCTATCCTCCTTTTGGACAGCCAGTCCTTCCTGCAGGATGCATCCCTGTTCTGCAATGGTAACTGGGGAGGTAGGGGAGGTTGGGAGCGCATTCGTCTGAGGTTGACCCCAGTCTCTGAGGTCCCCCCCTGCTGCTTGGTGACAAGAGGGGAGGAGATCCTCCAATTTACCTGGGCCCTCAGCCTGTTTCCTCTCTTTTGGGGGATGAGCAGATCATTCACCTGTTCACATCTGATACATGTGTTGTCTCTGCTCCCCTCCTTTGCAAGTGCCAGGCTCCAGCATTCCCTCCCAAACTGTGACAGGACAATGATTTTTCAGCCAGGCTGTCAACCAAGCAACAACCAAGCAGAACTCATTTTAAAATGTGCATTTTTGTCCCTAAATGCAGTCCTTGATCTGGTGTACTGGATAGATGGGCTTAGTGTTAATCTGAACCTCTGATTGATCACCTGAGGCAAGCAATGAGTCAGCCACAGGAGCACAGGTGAGGGCAATTTACCTGTGCTGCTGAAAGGAGCCTGGCTTTACCTCTCCTAGACCCATTTAAGAGCTGTCTGGCAGTGGGGAAGCGTCTCTTCTGGAGATCCACTCTACTGGAGTTTTCTAGATGTGTCCAGGATATGGGTGAGTGTACCTATCATTTCTGTTTTTTGCTTTGGTGTGGTAACTCTGTAGTCGAACTCTCTGCTCTACCATAACATCTGTATATTCATTAATTGTACATCAGTGAGTCAGGCAGGCCAAATATACTAATTTTAAAGCATGGCCTTCCTATGGAATTTCTTTAAATGGGTCAAGGGGGAGAACATTACCCCCCCCCCTAGATAAAATGATTCCAGGGCAGATCCCAGGATTTGCAGGATCTCCCTATTATGAACTTGCTGTTATTATTGAAAAATGGGGTCCCTTATGTGTTGTGGGAAATATCTCCCTGTATCACATGGCAGATTACTTTTAGGGACTTAGCAAAGATATAATGATCACAAAAGAAAGACAATTGGCTGCTTCCACGATGGCAATATTAAATGCTTTAAGTCATGTGGAAATGAGGAATAATACTTTAGACAATGAAAACCAACTTTTGAAAGATCATATTGAAACACTGGGGCAAGAACTTGGCATGTTAACAGGGAAGAAACTGATTCTGCATCTTCCAATAGGTCAAGTTTGTAACATTTCAATAGGCAATGATCAGACTCCTGAATCAACAGACTTCGTTGATCAGGAAAATAAAAAATCTAAATTAGATCTCAAATCTCCAATTTTGACAGATCCACTAGAAGTCCATCCTGTCATAACTCAGAACAAAGAAAGTACAGGACAGACCAGCAGGGGTGCTGCCTGATCAGTGGCCCCCTGCCCAGACTCATTTGCACATAACAGCCTGGCCATACATGGCAATGGAAATTGATGGATTTAGTACAGCGATTTTGGGAGAAGCCTAGAGAAAGTGTGCCAGCTTGGTTATTAAGACCTTGGTTATTAAGGGATTCTGGGACGGAAAATGTTTTGGTGGATGGCCCAGAAATAGCCAAGTTGGCTGCCATGACTGTCCATCCTACTCTCAGGCAGAGGTTATATGCAGGTAATCGATATCTTAATGAAAGCCATTCTGTAATAGAATGGTTAATGTCGGCTGCCATATGGTATGGCCAAATAAATCTGATATACTGCTACATACAGGGATGTGATCCTCCATGGAGGACCTTCAAAATTATATCCGCAAACTAGGTATAAGGGAAGCAATTTATGAAGATATATTTGATGGCCCTAATATGGTCAAATTCTCAGCAGGGATGAGAGACTTAATTTGACAGCAAGCTCCCTCTCATTTATATGGTACTTTGGTCTCTACATTAAATCCCTTGGTGGCCTCAGAAGGTGTAGTCCAGCAGGCTGCCCAGTTAGTGGCTGACCTAGAAGAAACAGAACGCCTGCAGACCAGGCGCAACATTCGGACATTAGAAGAAGCTGAGGTCCTGCTGGTGACTAAAACCAAAATGCTGGCTACTCAAGCTCCTCAATCGGGACCCATAAGGGTTTCCTGAAAACCAATGTTTAATGACTTAATTTGGGCTGGGGTCCAATTTGCTAAGATTGACCGCCAGCCCAACTATGTTCTTCTCCAGCTTTGGAGACAACTAAAGGACAATCAAAAATTTCAGAACTACCCTAAGAAACCAAGGGTAAGGGTTATGGAGAGAATACCAACAATGACATGGAACCTAGAAGATTTTGTTATTCCTAGTAAGGAAAAAAAAAAAAGCCACCTCGGGCCACAATGCCTGAGCCGCCCGAAGCAAAAGAATTGGCCATAGCACAATTCATGGTGTGACAAGGGATGCTAGTCCCCCTAGGGCCTCCAGATGGCCTATGTAGAATTAACGATTTATTGGTCCTGAAAAAATATTCAGAGTTATGGCATTAGTAGACACCGGAGAAGAGACATCAGTTATCTATGGAGATCCAACCCACTTTGATGGAGAAAGAGTGATGATTGGTGGATTTGGAGGACAGACTATTCCTGTCACCCAAACATGGTTGAAACTGGTGGTTGGGCATCTCCCACCCTGGGACTATAAGGTATCTATTGCCCCAGTCCAGAAATACATCTTGGGCATAGATATTCTATGGTGTATGGCTCTCCAGACAATCATGGGAGAGTTCAGACTTCAACAGAGATGCATCAGTATCTGGGTGATGCAGACAATATTAAGAGGCCATGTGAAACATGGGCCTATTTGCATGCTGAAACTGTGCCGGATTACTAATGTAAGACAGACTCCCGGGTGGGCAGGATGCAATATTGAAAATGGTGCAAGAATTAGAAAAAGTGGGCATTATAAGACCTGCACACAGCCCATATACTTCCCCCATATGGCCAATGTGAAAGTTGGATGGCACATGGAGAATCACAGGGAATTAAATAAGGTCACGCCGCCTATTTGTGCAGCCGTACCCAATATTGCCTCCCTAATGGACACATTAAGTAGGGAGATAAAAACCTATCATTGTGTCCTAAATCTAGCAAAAGCGTCCTTCTGTATCCCAATTGCTGAGGAATCGCAAAATCAGTTTGCATTTACATTGGGAGGCAGGCAGTGGACCTTTCAGGTCTTGCCACAGGGGTACGTGCATTCACCCACGTACTGTCACAATCTAGTGGCATGTGACCTGGCTGACTGGAAAAGACCTGATGATGTTAACCTATATCATTATATTGATGATCTTCTGCTGACATCTGACTCACTGGAGGCAGCAGGGCAGGCAGTGGATTCATTAACCGCCTATTTACAACAGAGGGGATGGGCTATAAATCCCCAAAAGGCGCAAAGTCCAGGCCTGTCTGTAAAATTCCTGGGGGTAGTTTGGTTAGGAAAGACCAAAGTACTACCCAGTGCTGTCAAAGATAAGGTTCAGGCGTTCCCAGTCCCTACAACATTGAAGCGGCTGCAAGAGTTTCTAGGTATATTGGGTTACTGGCGTTCCTTTATACCTCACCCAGCGCAGCTGCTAAGGCCACTGTACAGACTCAAAAAAGGGGCAACTATGGGATTGAGGGAAAACAGAACAGGACACTTTCCAACAGGCAAAGCTGGCAGTTAAACAAGCCCAGGGTATATTTGGGTATATTTAATCCTACCCTCCCAGCTGAATTGGAAGTTCATGTCACTCAAGATGGCTTTGGTTGAGGCCTGTGGCAACGCCAGAGTTCTGTTCGGATCCCCATTGGTTTCTGGTCTCAGGTCTGGCATGGAGCAGAAGAAAGATACAGTATGATTGGAAAACAGTTATTGGCTGCCTATTCAGCATTACAGGCAGTAGAGCCAGTAATTCAAACAGCTGAAGTTTTAGCGAAGACCACTCTGCTGATTCAGGGATGGGTGAAAGATCTGACCTACCTTCCTAAGACAGGGGTGGCCCAAGCACAAACAGTGGCACGATGGGTCGCCTATCTCAGCCAAAGGAGCAGTCTGTCTTCATCACCCTTGAAAGAAGAACTCCAGAAGATCCTAGGCCCAGTGACGTATCACAGTGGTGCACTAAAAGAAATACTGGTCACTCCACCAGAGAAGAGTCCTGTTCAGGAGGGAAAATATCCTATCCTTGAAGATGCCTGGTACACAGATGGGTCCAGCAAGGGCAACCTGAGTAAGTGGAGGGCAATAGCATACCATCCTTTTACTGAGACAATCTGGTTTGATGAGGGAGATGGTCAGAACAGCCAATGGGCAGAACTATGAGCCGTGTGGATGGTTATAACCAAGAAATCCACTGATGATATCCTGAACATCTGTACAGACAGTTGGGCTGTGTACCGGGGGCTCACTCTGGATTGCACAGTGGGCCACCCAGGAATGGACTATCCACACCCGACCGATCTGGGGCAAAGACATGTGGTTAGATATATGGAATGTGGTCAAACACAGGACTGTACGTGTCTACCATGTTTCTGGTCATCAGCCCCTACAGTCACCGGAAAACGATGAAGCCGACACACTGGCCTGAGTTCGATGGATTGAGAATTCACCATCTCAGAACATCGCCCTCTGGTTACATCAGAAGCTACGGCATGCTGGACAAAAGACAATGTGGGCAGCTGCTAAAGCATGGGGACTGCCCATACAACTATCTGACATCGTCCAGGCATGCCAGGATTGTGACGCTTGCTCTAAGATGAGACCAAGATTGTTGCCTGAAACAACAGCCCATCTTGCTAGAGGATACAATCCTCTCCAGCAATGGCAGGTCGATTACATTGGGCTTGGTCTGAGGGGGAGAGAGATGCCCTGACCTGCATTGACACTGCAAGTGGACTATTGCAGGCCTATCCAGTACTGAGAGCAAACCAGGCATATACCATCAAGGCATTCACTAAATTGATGTCTGCCTACAGGACACCTCGAGTCATCGAGAGTGACCAAGGGATTCATTTTACTGGTGCAATGATACAGTGCTGGGCAGAAAAAAATAACATTGAATGGTGATTCCACCTGCCATATAACCCAGCAGGGGCAGGCCTCATTGAATGTTATAACAGTATTCTTAAGGCTGCCCTGAAGACAGACTCCCAGTCCCAGTGGAAAAGACTATGAAACCTTGTGGGACCTGAATGAAAGATCCCAAGATGGCAGACCCAGTGCCCTGAGAATGCTGCAGACAACATGGGCCACCCTGCTTAGGATCCAAATTACGGGCACTGATCATCAGGTAAGACCCCAGATTGGTAATGAAAATAATCTTCTGCTCCCTGCCCCTGAGAATTTAGATCCAGCCACCTGCAGAATAAAATAGCCCTGGAAGGTGCAGGTACATCACCCAAGTGATGTGGCCTACTTGCACACTGGGGGAGATTGTTGGAGGCAGGAGGCTCAGTAGTCCCTCCATTAATAGGTACATGGCCTGCTGATATTGTGGTCAACACTCCGATCTTTGTTGCTAAAGGGGCCCCCATCATGTCCCTGTGGCAGATCAGGACACCTCCTTTGGTGCCTGATATTATTGTGTAGCTACAGACATCTGGCCAGAAGGTGTGGTACAGGCGGCCAGGATGTGCCCCAGTACAAGCAGAAGTGTTGACCCAGGATAGAAATACAGCCTGCATCTCGCCTGGAGAGAGTCAGAACCTAGGCAGACAGATATTAAAAGCCAACACAGAGCTGTGACTTAAATGTGAGGAGCTTTAGTTCCTTAACTGTAGGATGGCTACAGTGCCAGTCCTCAGCCTCATGGGGGGGGGGGGGGGGGAGGATTAACAATGATGCAGTGTGAGGCAGCAGGCTGAGCAGTGCTATTCACCAGCACATGAGGGAATGAACTGCACTGTCTAAAATCAGCCTTTCAATCCTGGTCTGAAACCAGAGAATGGACTCAGCCACTGAATGATGAGGAAGAAGCAGGCTATCATGTTGACTTGGCATTAAGCGCTCATCTAAAGATTAAAGCTGGTGTTCTGTTTACATACTGGATGCTTGCAAGAGGGCTCGAATGAAGCTGTGATATGCTATCTTAGCATTTTGTTCTAATGCTTGAGTGGCAGACTTTTTCAGAGTGACTGAAACTAAGGCCAGCAGTCTGGGGCTATGTTTCAGTGACTCTTACAGACCAGTTAGTAGCAGATGAGCTCAGTGAGCACTGCTAATACACTGTTTGCAGGGAGATCAGTGGCCTTACTGTTCACCTTTGGGCTCCATGACAAAGCAATTGCAGGAGGAAGCACAGAGAGGTTGTCGTTTGTCAGACAGACTGGCAGCTTTTCAAACTGGCAGCTTCCAAGCATGGGCAAGGAGAAATCTTCTAACTTTTTTTTTTTCTTTTTTTTTTTTTCCAGTGGAATCAGGGCTGATGTGGTGGCACTGCATGCCAGTCCTGCAAGCATTGGCACGCTGGTCAGCTTTCACCAAAGTTAGCTAGCAAGCTGTAGTAAAGGCCTTCGAGAAATTAAATTCCCTCAATTTTAATATCTTCCTCCTAATATCTAACATAAACCTCCCCTGTCTCAGTTTAAAACCATTCCCCCTTGTCCTGTCACTGTCCATCCTCTAAAAAGCCATTCCCCCTCCTGTTCATATGCTCCCTTCAAGTACTGGAAGGCCACAATGAGGTCTCCCCAGAGCCTTCTCTTCTCCAAGCAATCCCAGTTTCCTCAACCTTTCTTCATAGGAGAGGTGCTCCAGCCCTCTGATCATCTTAGTGGCCCTTAGTGGTCCAGATACAGACCACTCCAAGAGCTCCACGTCCTTCCTATACTGTGGGCCCCAGACCTGGACGCAGTACTGCAGATGGGGCCTCACAAGAGCCAAGATGATGGGAAAAGAGATATATCCATTTTGCAGAGAGCTTCACACTTAGTGCTCTTTTCTTCTTAACCAGAAGAAAAAAAAAAAAAAAAAAGCAAGATTTCTTGCCCACCAGGCAAAGATTATTATAGCTTCTTTCTCAGACCATCCTGAAGGTTGCAAATAAGCCTACTGGTACTGAGAACCAAACTGGATTCCACACTGCTTTAGTTCCATACTAAGACCTCAGACCATATTCTACAGAGCCATCAAAACACAGGTACAGAAACCCACAAAGAAAATCAATTTCAGATGCGATAGCAGATTTTTCTACCTATCCAACATATAGCAAAGTAAATAAAATGTCCTAGTTTGGTATATGCTTTGAGAAACATTTTTCTCGGGATTAATGTGTTAAGACTTTGCTTTACAACAAACATTTTTACAAGTATAGGTCCTCTGTTCATTCAGAGGAGGACTTGAAATCATTGCATTATGATAACAAATACAGTTTTACCAAAGCTGTAGAAAAACTGCCACTCTTCCCATTCCTGTGTCGCAGCCTGAGGTGCAACTGATGATCTCGGTGTCAGCAATGAATCGTTCCATTTACGACACTGCCATAGGTGAAGAAGGGCCATATTCTGTCCTCTTTTACTGGCTCCACTGCGAAGGATGCCTCTTTGGCTAGCTGATGTGATTCCTCTGAAATTGTGGTTGTTTTCTGCTTGAAGAGGACAAAGATGACTTGTCCCAGCACCTTCAGTGGTTGGCACTGATGAGACCTCAAAGTGGATTTTTTCCACCCTGAACCTTCTCAATGATGCTGAAGCTAATGGGCTGGAGCAGGTAGGACAGATCTGGCAGATATGATCTTTATAATGGAGAGGGTGTCTAAGAAGCCATAAGTTAATTTGACTTTTCAGGCTAGCAGCTAGACAAGAGCATCAAAGCTTTCACTTTTAGCTGAGCATGTTTAGCATCATAAGTAACAGACAGGCTGGGGAATGGAGGAGCCCGGGCTTTTAACTAAAGTAGGACAGCACTTCTTGCACAGAGAAATAGTGTTTAGCTTTACTTCTGCATTAGTTTTCATGCCACTAGTATTTTGTGGGTTAGTGCTTTTGTGGGGGAAAAAGGGTGGAGAGCTGGGCAAGCTGTTCATTGCTCTCCTGCTTCAGCATAAATACATTCTCACATTCAGCTCCTTTTGGCAAACCAAGTGAAGAGACTGCACTTGGCAAATCAAGTTGTATTTAGCCTCTAGCTAGTAATGTTTATAATTTGTTACTGAAAACAGCCCTGAGTATGTCATAGCACTGGAAGGAGTTCAGCTAGTGTCAGCTGAATGTGGGAGGTGGGCAATTTTCCTGTATGGAGTCTGCGGATTCAGGTATGTTCTGTGTTAAAACATCCATAGCAGTGCAGTCTGGTCCATGCAAAAGGCTGAGCTGCTTTGCTATTTATTTTTATGACTGCTTGAGGTCAAATCATCTCTGTGAAGGATGATTTGATGACAAGTACTGACAGAGACCTAGCCTACTCCTCTAGTTATTTGACAATGTAATCCTAACCAGCATCTCCTCAGCAGACAAACTCACTGGTCAAGCCAATTAAACATAATCAATACTTCTATTAGATTTACATTACAATCCCTTGGGATTTCAAAAGCTTTGAAGGATTTAGACTGATGAACTAGAATTGCCCCATAATGACATCCCCACTGATGCAACCAAGTCAGCAGCTAGAGTTCTCTTCAGCCACTGTGACAGGTGAGGAGTGCAAAGATGGATAAAACACAAGCAGTCTGTTTACCTGTAGATGGATTTTTGGCAGAAAAGCAACCAGAAAACCTCCTCCAAAGATCTGAACAGGCTGCATGGTCAGTCTGTCTGCACTAAGACATGGTTTGAGGGCTCCTGAGCTTGAGTTATGGATGAGCATTTTGCTGGCATCACAGAAGAGTGAGGAGGAGAAAAAAAAAATGTTAATCTAGCAAATCTGTGAACTTTTCCAGTCAGTGATGAAGAAGCAGCTTTGACTCTAGGCCTTGAGCCTCCAAGGTCCCCATCCCTCTTCTGCTGGGAGGTAAATGCTCTATCAGGTTCTTACAAGAAAGAGGGCTGAGGTGGGATGCAAACTTTCAGGGACAATGACCAGCATGCACCTTGCCATGGCTCAGCCTGGGCTCTGTCTTGTGTCTGAAGCAGTGAGCTGCAGTTTCTGCAACTTTAATAGATGTCAGCAGATGATCATGGCAGCTATCCACTTCCAGTAATTAATTTCAATTGATGAGCTCAATCTCTATAGCATTTTCTTCTTTGCTGTTACTGCAGATTAATGATTAGTATATTTAAAATGCTAGACTGCAACATTTTTGCAATGGGAAAAAAAACCCTCCAGGTTATCAATCTGAAGAGGCTGAGTGGTTGGGTGTCAGAGGCTTCCCCTGACATGCAGAATTCACATTCCTAGCCAAAATTTTGGTTTATATTAGTTAGAGAAATTGCAGTTCTGTTTTAAAATCTAGAGGATTTGTAGGCCTGGAAGCTTATTATGTCTCTACCAACCTCTATGAAAGACACTGCCTCTGCCCAGAGCCTTTGCTTTGCATTGTCTAGCCAAGCAGATAATTCTGAAAAGCTATCCAGACCATGGCTGCTTTTGCTGCTCATGCCAGCAGGTTATGGACTGAATGAAACACACAGGGTGACAGACCTGAATATTTCCATTCTTTGATACTATTGTTGTATTGTAAAATCATTTCTTCCCACCTGTTTGTTCAGGTGCAACATGGCATAAGTTTAGGTCATCGGAACAATTACTACTATGTGGGATTTTTGCTCTGTGAAAATAGGAGTTTTGGGCAGACAATCGTAATTTCTGTCATCTGCCATAGCCTGGAAAGTTAATTAAGCACTTTCCATTTTCCATTTAAAATGGTATACAAATGCCGGACATTAAAAGAAAGATTTCCAAATCAGAACATGTGAGTAGCTTCAAACTTTCCTTTGGCAGAGAGCCATGTGCAAGGTTCAGCAGAAGTTCACCATTTCCCATTGTGTAAGGCTATTTGTTTAACATTTCTTTTGTCTGAAGCGGCCTTGTCAAATGAAATCTCCACATCATTCTCATTTGGCCCCGCGCTCGCATCTGAGCTGTCACTGCATAGAAGCAGTTTAACTTTAGGCTTAACAAGAATGTAAGCATAAGTGGATGAAGTTTTTTAAAAATCCGCAGGACCTTTCAGCTAAATCATACAGTCAGCTTTCAAAAAACCCCACCAAAAACTGGGTAGTCTCAGAATCTCGTGGCATAAACACCCAAAGACACTTCCAAGGACCGAGGTTCAGCAGCCTGGCTCACTTGGTGTTTGTAGACAGGCCAGCCCAGGTGCCACAGCCAAACTCCACTCTCAGTAATTGCATTTTGACCAGATTAAAAAAAAAAAAAAGCCTTATGTTGTTTTGAGTGAAGAACATATCCTTCTTACCACCCTGTCCTGTGCTGAGTGGTAATGCTGAGCTCAGTTCAGTGTCTGTCACCTTCCCCAACTTCAGCATGAAGCCATGCACATCTTGTAGGTATGCATTATTTGGGATGCCCTGCAGGGTCTGTCTGGCACAGGACCTTGCTGAAGCCTTTTGAAGTTTCGTATCAACAGGCAGCGTCATTAAACATTGCATAGGATTGCCTCTGCTAGTAATGATGTACAAAAGAAAAACACAAAACCAAAACATTACTGCTGGCATAGAATGACGTGTTTTAAAAGGGAACTCTGGAGGTCCTCTGCTCAACCTCCAACCTGTCGAGGCTTCTTCAGTTACAGCACATTGCTGTAACTGGAATCCTTTCTCCTTAGCATTTTTGGTTTGCCAACAAAGATACATCTTTTTCTAATGTACTCAGTTACCTATATAACCCATCTGTGTCCAAGGCTGTGTTGTGTTTTCATTCCCTGATATCCTTTGCTCGAAGGCCTGCTATCACTGTATGGTAGCTTGGTATATTTTGAAAAAATAACAGTTACAGGATTCTTCCAGACAGTTTATTTGGATGTAATACTATAGAGTGAAATGTGTGTAGCAGTAGCAGAGCTGTTCTTGCAAGGGTCTGCAAGAAGAGTGCTGCAAAGCAGTGCCCTCCCAGGGATGCACTGCCTCCTGGCCCCAGCAACCCACAGCTATTTCCCTCTTGCTGATCTCCTGTGAAAAGGTGGAGGAAATGAGTTCAGCTAATGCCCCTGCTACCTAGGAACAACAATGCATTCTCTTTGTGTCATGGTATATTTTGCAACTTGTTTATCTTTAATGTGGAGACTTGGACTCTTTCTGGTGCAACACGCCAATAGCTAGCGCTGTACTGCAGGGCTGTGTGCAATGGGAGCTATGGCTCAGGCTGATGCTTCTGGCATGCAGCCCTCTTTCTCTCCCAAGTCTTTGATTTTTTTCAGCTGCAGTTACCAGACAGCTCTCTGG
This sequence comes from Tympanuchus pallidicinctus, assembly GCF_026119805.1. Taxonomy (NCBI): domain Eukaryota; kingdom Metazoa; phylum Chordata; class Aves; order Galliformes; family Phasianidae; genus Tympanuchus; species Tympanuchus pallidicinctus. Next base: position 26,634,709 of record NW_026294791.1, read on the forward strand.
CCCTTACTGCTAACAAGTGGCACTGTAGCAACAGCTTTCTGATGCTCTGTCTACTCCACTGCACCCTCCCTCCGCTGCCTGAGATACAGCGATGCTCACACGTTGCACATGAAATGTCAGCTGAGGGATGGGCTGTCCCCAGAAGGAGAACCATCTGAATTGACAGAAGATGAAAAGCTTGCTGCGATCACAAGAATTAACAGCATAAATATGAGAGGCTTTTGACAAGCTCCTGACTGTCACACACATTTGACTAGCTGCTCTTTGCCACAATCGTGCCTTATTTGATATCCTTGGATGACACTGCATAAATGCAATGCAAGTTAGTTGTACGTTTCCCTTCCAGAAGGGATGCTCCAGCTTTCCCCTCCTCTCACTGTTGAGTGATACATATCCAGCCATAGCAAAGAATCAGAAAATTGCTATCTGTCCTAGACAGATTGGAAAAGTTCCCCCACTAACAAAATGATACACTTCTGAAATGTTGTTCCATAGTGCTAACGAGCTGCTGCTTATTGTTGCATGGGCAGTTCTGCAGCAGGAGACATCTGGCCGTTTGTAAATTAATAGTCACTTCAAATGTTAGAGCTAAAATAGAAATACCTATTGTTTTTATGAGATTAAAAATACACACTTTTGAAATTGTGACATTGAGAGAGTTTGGACTAATCCCTTCCCCACACCAAACCCCAGTAACCACTTTCCAAAACGCCGTGGTGGGATGGTAATGGGGAGGAATCCAACTTAAGAGAAGCTTTGAAAATGTTAAGGAAAACAATGGAGTTTTGCCTCCAGTTTTTCAACTGGAAAAAAAAAAAGAAAAAAAGAAAATTTGGGAAAGATGCAAAAACATCTCTTTAACATAGCACATATTTCATTTAACAACAAAAATCAATAATTTTCAGCCCAAAGAGAGGAAGTGCAGCTACTTGCACAGGGCTCTCACTTGGCTCCTCTGTGTTAACATGCACTGCAAACTGTAACTGTTGTAATGCTTTTTAGCTACTGCCTTCTTACACGACACTGAAAACATCCGGCTTGCAATGAAATAGATCTGTATCGTAGTGAGATACTTGTCTAGAATATTTATTCCTTTATGCATTATCAGATAGGAAGTCTGAAAAGGAAACAGTGGAATCCACAGAATCCAAACCAAACTGTTCCTTCCCCAAGATGAAGGTCATTTGTGCCTCATGCAACTGTCTGCTTATGTCCAAACTGCTAAATTGTTCCTTTTCTCCAGTGTTGTTATTATTTGCTTTTTGAAAGGGCTGAGCATCAAATCTGGACTTTTGCTGGTGTTGCTTCTCTGTGACTGTGCCTGCTAAAGATCTGTTAATGAATATGACTGCACTGGCATATTCTTAACATGAGTATCATGAAGACATTTCAAATGTATCCCTCCTAAGACAATACATGTTGTGTATGAAGAGATGATTTATACATGTCACCTAATTTGTCCTAGAGCAGTTTATTTCTTTACAAACTTAGAAGAACTGTGTATGTGCATTCTGAATTTATCTAACATCCTTCTGCTTTGACTTTCACCACGCTTTCTTCCCAGATCTGATTCTCTTGTTTACAGCTGGGTCTGTTTTCACTTGACTTCCTAACAGGTCACAATTCTGGTGTATTTCTGCTCTCAGGAAACTAAGATCCCACCTGCAGTTACACGCAGGTTGTACTTCTCAACTAGCCAGCCTTACCTGGAGGCAACCTCCTCATGGCGGCATGCTCTTGGGTAGAGCTCAAAGCACAGCTGTCTCTCCGACTGCCTATGAAAGGGTGGCAAGGTAGACACTGTACTGCTTTCTCCATGATCAGAGTTCTTTATGGAGCTTCACACAAACTGTCCTTGTGTATTTGCTGCATATCCCCAAAGCAAACTGTGACCCCTTCTAACCTATTTGTGCATCACCTAAACTCACCCTCTCAGAGACGCATTAGAGGAGCTTTCAGTGCTATCTTGTTTGATGCCTAATGTGCTGGTTTGCTCTTCTAAATTTCTGCTTCCCATGCCACCTCTCCATTATATACAATTAAAGGTCAAACTACAGGTTGGATTATCTCTTCCACCCCCAGATGATTCTTCTATTTATAATGTGCTTCAGCAAGTAAAATGACACAAAAAGGGCATTTTCATTCAACCACTTCTTCCTGCAAAGTGCTTCAGGATTTGATTAAAAAGCTAGAGTTGACAGATGTGTTTGCAAGTCACCTTGCCACATTCATAAGGACTATTCCAGGTTGTTGAGGGCCCTGAGGCTGACTAAGAGTTGGGCTTGTTCAGCCTGGAGAGAAGAAGGATCTGGGAAGACCTCATTATGGTCTTCCACTACCTAAAGCGAGTCCATAGGAAAGCTGGAGTGGGACTCTTGCCAAGGAGTTTAGTGACGGGATGAGGAATAACAGCTTTAAGCCCTCTTTGGGTTTAGATAAGCTAGTAGGAAGGAATTCTTAATTCAGAGGATGGGGAGGCCCTGACACAGTCTGCTCAGAGAAGTGTGAGTGCCCTATGCATGGAGGTGCCCAAGGCCAGGCTGGATGGGGCTTTGGGCAAACTGGTCTGGTTGAAGGTGTCCCTGTCCTTGGAAAGGTTGGAACTGGATGGACTTTAAGGTTTCTTGCAACCCAAACCATTCTGTGGTTCTGTCATCTTATGTCTCTCTCCTGTAGGACTGTCCCAAGCCTGCACTCATCTGCAGAGCGGAGATCCAGTTCTGTATCCCTGCAGGTGAGGCTGGTGTCATAGCTTTGCTTTCAATGCAAGGCACCTATCTCCCTGTGGGACGTTATTCATGCTGCCTGGTTTCTTGCATTCAACTTCAGTGCCTAAGGAGTCATTAAAACAGGAGAGGGCAAAAGTCTGCACCAGAGAGCACAACTTAGGCTGAACCAAGCAGGGACTCGTCTCCACCGACTGTAAGTAAAGCAAAGGCAACTTCCTTGTGTAAACATTTAAATCAGGAGTGAGATAACTGGCTGTACCACTTCAGTCAACTTCCATCACCTGTCCAAAGCTTGTTCCAAGTTTGTCATTTGGCTTTGATACAACTGTCAGTGCAACAAGGTGGGGACTACAGCTCATACACACATAGGAAAGCACACTGTGAGATTTTGAACTGCTTGATTGTTGCAAACCAGCAACAATCTGGTATTGCTAAAAGCTCCGCAGGATAGAAAGAACAACATGGAGCTTTCCTTCATGTTGTCTGAAGAACTAGAGGGTCTAAACTATATGAAAACATTAATGTTGGTGACAGACTTGCAATTAACCCAACAGGTAGATCAGTGAATACTGTGAGTACGCAGTGACATTTATAACTTTTGTGCAAGCTGAAGCAATAAAACTAGTTCAACATGTAATTTTCTGAAGAGCTCTGAGAATATTTATGGCTGCCAATCCTTCTTTTCTCTGCAATTTTTAAAAATCTTTGCAGAGCATCAGTTTCTCCCACAGGCAAGTTTCAAAGAGTGGTGTTCAGCTATCTGAATGCTGAGCTAGCTTGGGCATTTGCTAGTTTCAAAAGTATCATATTCACTGTACGTCAGGCTGCTTGGAAGGATGCCTTTCACTTACAAAATTCCATCTTTAACACTACACTTTAGTTACATTTTATTGGATGAGATACACGAAGAGTCTTTATTTCTAGAAGTTTATTTCACCTCCCACTGGCATCCAGAGGAAATTTGGGGGCAGAGCTGAGGTAAATTAAAACTTACTCCGAAAGGGGAGGGTTATTTTTGTTAATAAAATTAGTATATGCCTCTGTCAGAAAGCTGTGAATACCAGAAAGGGCAGCTGCTTCATGTCAAGTAGAAGTAGTGTATTACATGAAATTATTTGGAGAGCACATTTCAGTCCTCATTCCAGGCACTGGTTGTGAGAGGTGCCATGGCACAAACTGGGCAGTAACTGGGAGCGTTCTGGAAGCAGGCTGGCTGGAATGGAACAGGTACAGCTTTGTGAAGACAAGGAGGCAAGCATTCCTCCTTTTCACTTTTAGCAGAAGACAAATAGCAGCAGCAAAGTGCAGCACCAATGCCTGCATTCTGAACTGAAAACACAAATACAAGTTCCAGAAACATGCAGATACTTTGTGCATAAAACTACCTCTGTTTAGATCTAAAAAATGCTGTGTAACTACCTCTTCTCTCAATCTGTAGATAGAAATAGGAACTATCTGAAATGTCTCAAGGCAAAAGACACCAGCCCAAATTTCACTTGGTTTTACTCATTCCTGTAGAGTCAGTGTATCTTTGGGTACACTCGTTTGCACCAATGTGCTTTAACCCAACTGCCAGCTAAGAGATGTGGGTAACTTGCTTGGATATGGGAAGATAAACACCTGGAGCTTTACCAAGTGTCTCCTTGCCAAGAGTACCAGGGAAAACCTGATCCCAGGGAGATGACAATTGCTCAGGTAAGTCACTGCTAAGGGGGAATTTTCTTCCTTACACACTTTGTTCTTGGTTTTATAAATGGATTTTCTATGGGTGACACCAATGTGCACATCACCTAAAGAACTGACTGTGAATACCAGGTGGTGCAGAGACAGATGTGTGCCTTATTTGATACTCCTGATGAGTGAAAAGCTATCTTCAATGAATTACAGACTTGAACCCATGCAGATTAACTTTACTAAATTCATGTCTAGTTTCTGCAGCTTTGCACCCTTAAATGTTTGCCATTGTATCACTTATGCCAAAAGCTGAACAGTAAGAACTGGGAATATTCTGGCAGGACTAAATATTTCGCCATCACTTTTGAAGACAAAAAAGATTAAATCATGAACAGTAACACATGCAATAAATGGTAGTTTAAGCAGAGTAGTATATAGTAGGTGTAAAACAGCAGTAGTTACTAGACAGAAATGGAGAGCTTTTGGTAGCAAAGTAACCACCTGTCTCCAGTGTCCCTGCCCTGCAACCTCTGCTGTGAACAGAACTATTGATCCAAGAGAGGATGTTTTGCTCCAAGGTTTGAATTCAGATTCTCTGTAAGCAGGCAGCTCCTCTAAGCGTGCTGCCCAGCAGAGCACTCAAGCCAAGAAGAAATGACCTTGGAACTTGCAGTGTCCTTATTTTCTCACAGATATCTCCTAGCCCAGCTCAGACACTGGTTTTCCTTTTGGCTGCATATGTGCAGATGATGTCTTGTGAGTCATTTCAGAAAACACAGTTCCACTCTCTCTCACATCCATCCAGTGTTCTGGGCAGCTTTCCCTTGCCTTCCAGTCTTTCATCCTCTGCAACTGAGTCATCTTCCATGCTTTCTGCAGTCTGGATTAATTCCTTCTTCGGCATGTGGGATTTTCTCTCCCACTCTTCCTCCACAGCCTTTTAGAGCAAGTCATCTTGCTCCGCTGCCTTAGCTTTTCCATCTCTAACAGGGCAACCAGTGCACTTCCCTTCCTTGGAGCTCTTTTAAGAAAAAAATCCACTTCTCTCGGCAAAATACTGTGATGACTGCCACAGAAAACTATGTAAGCAGCATAATTCATAGCATGCTTTCGCAGGAGTATCAGCAAATGAATAAATGCTCTTTCCAGCTAACCACATCTCTGGAATGGAAAGTTCTAGTCACAGCAAGCAGATGCTGCCAAACAAATATGAGTTGTTCTACTGACAGTATTGGTGTGGCAGGTAAGGGGCAAAAACTGGGGTTTCTCACAGGGAGATGAGGATTTGAAGGTAGAGCAGAAGGAGGAAGAGAAAATGTTGAGCAGGCCAAGAACAGACAAGCTGTTTTGAGGACGGTGGCAGGTATGATGAAGAGTAAAGGCAGGAGGCACTTCCAGCACCTAATTCAGGGATCAGCCTGAGATTATAGCATGCAGCCCCACTGACTGCTCCTCCTCTGCAGCCCTGCTCACAGTACAGCAGCAGAAAGCACAGCCTCCCAAGAAAAGCTGCAGCACTATATACAGTGCTGAGGTTAATAAAAACACCATCCAACTTTCCACTCAGCACTGGGACTGTGCCAATATTGACCAAACTACTGATGTTATTAAATAGACTCCTTTTCATTTGAAATGCAAACAAGTAAATATTAGTGCTACCTCTAATGAGACTATGAGAATGCACATACCTAAAAAAAAAAATACTCATGACCCTTACATTAGAGCATACAAAGCGTTGGGGCATGATGATGGGCTGTATCTCAGCCAGATTAGACTCAATTATAAGAGAGCTAAAAGCAGAACACAGAAACAGTCTGTGCTGGACACTGGTTTGCAGATTGAAAATGATATCTGCATATTCTGCATGCATGCTTCATCTGTATCTTATGAGCTCAGAGGTAAGGTCTAAGTATCTCTATACATCACACTGCAGGCTCTTAGGACAGTCTGGTCTGTGAAATCCCACAGGTCCAAAAGCCGCCCAAACTCTCAGCTTCCAGGGATGCTTTAATTTATTTTCAAAGTCAAGCAAAACCAATGAGGATCTGACCCTGCACCCTTTATACTCACTGTCTGCAACAGGTATGGACTCGTTCCTTGGATTGTAAATAAAATACTTGCAGTCCATAAATCTTGAAAAATGGCTGTCTCTTGCAGCAGCAGATCTATTTTCCTGGCCTGCTGCAGGGCAGATTGGGTAACAGTCCACAACTCATCTCAGCCCACAAGGTTTAGGTATTTATAGAGCATCTTGGAAAAGATTTTATAATTTACATATGATTTGCTGCTGGAGAGGATACTGAGTGCCTCTCCTACAATGGAAATAATATTCTGCATATATTGTTACAAGCCCACTTTGTAATACTGCTTTGTAGTACACAGACTTCTTTTTATTGGCTTTACTTACATCTGGTATCTTTTATGGGCTCTGAACCACTCACATTTCTGAATCATTTACACTATTCTTAATACCGTCGTGACTGAAATGAGAGCTTGGCTTTTATTCTGCAGTTTACTAGCAGGACATGCATGTTGAAACAAATCGTAATGCTGTGGCTTTGTATCTTCAAAGTGCTGCTCAAATATAGCACAATAAAATTTTGCACTGCTCAGGAGAGGAACCTAGGAGTATTTATCCCTGAGTCGTTGGTGACTGAGCAGCTAAGGCACTAAAGTTGATGCCATGCACAAAGAAGACCAGCAAAAGTTGTGCCCCAGCTCAGCCCACAGTCAATTCTCACCTAACAGTCCTGGTCACACTGAGAAAAGAGAAGGTTTCTTGTACTTGCAAAGAGCCACAATCAAAGAAGCCCTAATCTTCTTCTGAAACACAACCTTCAGTGTGTAGCAGGGAGGTGTTCTACTCAGTTTTGTAAGTTAATGGGCTGGATTGGCTCTCACCCAGTTTGGCTGAGGGGGAACCTCCTCCAGTACCTCTTCAGTTGTGCATATAAACATATGGCAATCTCATGTATGGTACCCGGTCTCCCTTCTGGTCATGGTACAGAAAGAATAGGTAACACCTAGACAATGCTTAATACAGTTAATGGGATAACATTAATGGAAGTAGCTGTTTTCTGAAAGGTACGCAAGAGGAGCCTGTGACATTGATATGAGTGTTCTCACTCCCCAGTTATCGTGATACATGTTGGGACATATTGGGTCCTGAATTGGTCCTCAATGAAACACAAAAGAGAAAAACATTCATTCGATATAAAGATCCGTGCCCAGAGAGGTGGTGGGTGCTCCACTCCTGGAGATACTCAAGGTCAGGCTGCGTGGGCTCTGAGCACCTGATGGAGCTGTAGGTGTCCTTGTTTAGTGCAGGGCAGTTGGATCAGATGGCCTTTAAAAATCTCTTTCAACTCAAACCATCCTATGATTCTATGATTCTGTGATTCTCTCCTTGATAACTGGGATCTGCTCAGGTTAATTAGTTTTTTTGTTCACTTAACTATTCCACCACCAGACAGGGTAGGTGCTAAACAGAGTACAGACAGGTCAGTCTTTTCCCTCCATCTTCATCACTCTGAGTGAGACAATAAAACACCTAGCCTTTTCTCATCCACATATCTCAAAGCCTGCTGTGGAGCAGGACAACATATTATGTATATTTGAAGACAGAACAACAGAAAGAAGGAACTAAGGTGACGCCCATCCAGGTCACACAACAGCACAGATGGGAGATGAACAAGGCCTGCTCCTAAAGTACACCTTCAGACACGCTGTTTTCAGTCAATGATGAAACCTCAGATTTAATCAGATTTTTTAGATCTCTCAAACATATCTAAGGAAGGAGACAGATATGCAGAGACACAGTGAAGATATTGAATAAAACCGATGACACAATTTCTGCTTATTTTTGGAAGGTTTTGCTGAGTTTACAAGCCACTGCTCTTAAAACCAGAAGTTGCATTAAAACCTCAGACCACTCACTTTCAAGTTTTAAGCAGCAGCCAGTTAAGAGGAAACCCCATCTACAGCTAATGCACTTCTGCTCAGCAGGGTAAAACCTTCTGTCTGATCTATGCTAAGAGCTATACTCCACTTTTTGGTCAATGGTGAAAGTCACAGACAATACAAGCAAAGGTTTGGTTTGCTCCATACCTTTTAGCTGCTGGTAGCAACTCAGGGAGGGAGAGCACAACCCCACTGCAGCTAAAGGAGGAAACAGCACTTTCTATTCTTTATGGTAGCTACGCAAAGTTGAAGAAATCACACACAACAAATGATTGCAAAGGTAATGAAAAGCAAGGTTTCTAGACTTTGGATGAAGAGCTCCGCTCCTCAATGCTAGAAGAAGCGTAAGTACCTTCACAGAGTTATCCTTAAATCTGTCTTAAATCTAACTTTTCTTCAGGACTGCACCTGGATCTCTGAGTCACAGCAAACTTCAGAGGCTGCCAGGTCTTTCTTTCCACCTCTCCTTGCCCTTCTCAGAAGAGCACATATACACACACGCACACCCAAAACAAAAAGCAAATCAAGTAACAGATGTTTGCAGCATGCTATAAAAAAAATGGCACCTCCACAATGCTTGGAGGTAGGTTAATATTTAGTTTGGCTTATAGTATCATCAGACTCATAGGGCAGAACCCACCCTAGGGCAGATTCGTTCTCCTTTTTGGAAGCCTGGAGCACCCCATCCTACAAGCAGCAAGCTCCAGATGATGCTGGAGCTGATGCAGACAGGCAGCTTTCTTTTCACTGTATCACAATCTGTAAGACTTTCATCCCCCAGCTCCTGTTCAGAAAAGGCAGTGTTATCTCTTCATTTAACTGGATCACCTGGGTGGGTATTAATATCATGCACTTCACACAGTCGCATGCCTGACTCCTGCCTCTGTTGTGGCTTCACAATCCAAGGAAGCTGTTAGTGATCCTCAGCTCATTTTGCAAAACCTTAATAACCTCCATTCAGCTACAAGCTCAGGGCTAGAAGAAATGGCTGTCTTTTTTCCCATAAGCTCAGGTAGGACAAATTGCCTTCCGGTCCCACAGCCATAGCCATTGGTGGAGCACATCCTTGTGGCCTCTCACTGGCAAGCTGAACAATCTGTTTTTCTAGATCCAGAGCAGTGCTTATTGTTTGGACATCAGCTCAAAATGATGGAGCCTAGCTTTTCATTCTGGTTAAACACGAGTAAATAACAGCCAAACTATGTATCATATCATAACGCAGCTCATTGGAAACACTAATTCTGATTTGGCCTCAAACCAAAGTAAACTTATTTAGTGTGAATGCCTAAGCAACATTCAATTTTTAATCACCCATCACGGTTTTCTGTTAAAACTTTGTCTTTTAAAGTGCAGTCTCAGAGACTTGTCTTTTAATTCCTCCTTTTACTCTTCCAGCTAATTAGAGAAGTAGGCACAGGACATGCTGATTAATGAGAGTCCAAGAATAAGGCAAACCTTTTACATAACTTCTTACAGCACTACAAAACTGAAACACAACACATACGAGACATTACTTCTACTAAGCTACATCATTAATTGGCTCTACAACTGATACTTCCAATACATCTCTGCCCCACAGAGATACTGGGCTACTGTCTCAATTCCTCTCCTTGCCTCAAAGCTACAGAGATCATTAAGAAAAGGCTGCTGGCAGGATCCTCCCTGGCTTTTATTGAAAAAGACATTCTTCTTTCTATGAACCGTTTTCCTTCTTCCTCAAAGAGAGGAACTTTTGAGTAGCCTAGGGAGCAAACAAGTTTGTTTTGATAAAGAACTGAAAGCAGTTCTTTGAGTAATTACTGAAGTGGCAGTATTTCCACGAATCTCAAGTTGAATGATGACAGTTCTGGAGGAGGAAGAACAAATAAACTCTAACAAAGCAGACAAGCAAGAAAAGAGAAACACTACGTGATTATGGAGGGAAAGCTGCCTAAAATGACAACAGAGTGATTGCCTTAATAAAGATTACAGAATTGCCCCCTGAGGATGGGATTCACCTCACGTAGTAAGGACATCAGAAGTTAGATGCTGTGTTTGTGCTTGCTATCTGAAGGAAGCCTACAGGAGGTCATTGGTTTCTCCTTAAGATACTCATCTAAGAAATCAGCCTCTGGAGGTCCTTATTTCCATCCTGCCTATTTCTCTCCACTGACAACAACAAGAGCATGGATGACTAGCTTCTCTTATTTTCTGTAAAGGTGCATAGTGACAATCATTCCAAAAGAGCTCAGTGTTTTGGGTCAAGTTACAATTTCTAAGGGATCACAACTTTGCTTTGATTTGAATGCAATTAAATTCTCTGCTGTAATAGCGGCATAATGACATTGAATATTTTTTCATTATTTGCTCAGCTTGGAAATTAAACAGGATTAACAGGCAATGTTGCACAATAAAATAGATCTTCTCACCCATATGGACAGCACTAGCTCAAAGTCAGTGCATTTTCCTTTCAGTCTGAAAAGCAAACAGACAAATCCATTCCTTTCTAATACCTCCTTTCCAGTGCATGAAAAGAAGGAAGCTGTGCCAGCAATTATACAGCCTATGAGCCATGGCTGGTAGCTTTGCTTCTCAGACTCTGTGCCATTTACTGAATCACTGTTTGCCCCTGCCCTCCTGTCTGTAAAAGAGATGTCAGTGCCTGAGATCTTGATCTAGCAGAAGCTGTGCTCATGTTTAACTCTGCGCACAGTGCAGAGTTACTTGCTGAAATGCTGATACATGCCTTGGGTAAAACACAAATGATGATGACTTCCCCACACTGGCTTTTACTGTTTGGAGCAATCCTTCAATTAGTTAAGAGCTTGGAATGTTTTTTTGTTTTTTTTTTTTGGTGCATTAAATATATGAAAAATCCCCTAATTCTTTATTATTATGTATTTTAACCACCACTTTTTGCTTTGTGTTCTTGCAAAAAGTATTTTCAAGGGCTCAAAGGACTGATTTACTTAAAACTTAACAAAGCATATCTCCTAGTGTAGTGGTCTCCATATTCAACATCAACAGTTAAGATCTTATCATGACAAGTAAACAGCTATTATTGTATTACAGCCGTCCTGCCAAGGAATCATTACATAGCAACTCTTATCTCCCATCACATCCACCCACCCATTTCCCAAATACGCAGACAGCAAGATTCAAACCAAAGTTCCCTGTATGAAGGATGGCTTCCAAAGAACCATTCTAAATTAAGCCTATATCCTGGCAGCCTCCTTTGTGGTGAATGACATAACAGCATGTCTGTAGGTGATCTATAGTTTGTATGAGGTGGTAGGGAGATGAGGACCCCAACGCACTTGTGGATGGGGGTCTCTGTGTGGGACAATTTTCTGTTTTTTTTTCTAACTAGTGGGAACAGATTTCTAATGCAGCCAATCGCAGAGAGAAATGTATTTTGGGCTAACAGTCCAATCCACAGAGTGCACTGACTTCAGCTGGATCTGTGCTGCAGCAACAAAGCTGAACAACCAAACACTACAGCTCTTGCTCACTCTTTCCTCTCTCTGTCTTCACCTGCAATTACCAAACAGCTTTGCTACGCCATTAACAGGGAATTGGACGGTCTGACACAGTTCTTATTTTTGTTTATACAGCATCAAAAATGTGCACGTCCTATCTGAGGACTTATCTGCCCGCTTCATCTTAACTTGCCTAATTGCAAGGCCAGGTATAAACAGAATAATTGAATCTGAAGAGTAAATAAGCAAACGCTGCATGTAGAGCTGGGATCAGCAAAGCTTTTGTAAACATATTCTCAGGAGCATCTATAGGTTCCTGCTGCAGCTGAGCTTGCTTTCAGTCCCAGGTTTTTAATGTAAGCCCTATTCTGTGAAGATAAAAATGTGAAAAAGAAAATTCAGTAAAATCACTCGACTTTATGTAATGCAGATCAATCTTTGGCTCTTTTTAAATACTTCAGTCTCCTTCCTGCCCTATGAACAGGTGTGCTGCTCAGAGAGATGAAGGAGAGCAATCCAAGTTTCCAAGGGCATTACTTTCTCTAAGATGAATTGGTTGAAATGCATTCTCTAATACGCTGAGAATTCACAAATCTTTTTTTTTTTTTCTTTATTGCAGACTAACACCATTTCCATTTTAATAATGACAGCGAAAGCAATGCAGGGGACAGATTGTGCAAAACAAACATCCACTAATTTGTAATCATTTAAATATGTAAAGCTAGACTTTGATGTTAATGCACCATTAAAGAGAAGCTGGGAAGTTCACACATTGGTTCCTATGCAGCTTGTCAAGAACAGAACAGCTCAAAGAGCAGCTCACTGATTTCCAGCATCAAACCCACCTCGGCAAGCTTGCCATCTTGTAAAAATATTTGTTCTTGACATCTTTCAATTTTGCAAGGCAGGGAAAATCCATGGAAGGATCCATGTAGGAAAGATCTACACAGCTTGCAGATTTCTGTGCTTTCTCCTCATTATCAAACAGTATCAGCTATCTTGTCCAAGAGAGCCTGGCTCTGACTCTCCTCCAGTCCTTAGGGAGGAAGGAATGTCTTAATCATCCCAGCTGTCAGAATCATTTCACAGCGACTGTATTTTCCAGCCTTTGTAAATTATGTTTACAAAGACCTCTGAATATTGGCATGTTTAGGAAATAGTTCCACATTCTGGAATTCCTATTCTTAAAGGGAAGAGGAATTTGTTGTTGTTGAGGTTTACGTTAGCATCTCCCAGGCACGGTCTCGATGACACTAGTTGCTTAGAACCTTCAAGCTGTTCCCAACAACAACTTGTGTAACATTTTAGTTTTCTTCTAAACTTCTGCTAATTAGGAAAAACGTGTTGCAATTTCACCTTTTTAATCTGTAAGCTGGGCCATGACTTTGCTAATTTAGCCTATTTCTGAAGTGTAGAGTTTCATTAAAAATACTGGGAAAGGCTGATACCTGAATGCAAAATAGTTTGTTTGTTTGTTTTTGCATAAATGGGCCACAATGATGTTTCTGTACCGCTGCTATAACTGCCTGCTTGCCTTTTGCAGCTCTCCCTTCTATATTCTATATATTCAAGGCTCATTCTACGCAAATACAGCTGTAACACTCTTAAATCTCCTTAGATAGTGATAATAGACTGAAAATGCTCTTTTGTGAATGTAAGCATGCTGTAACGCTCGAGTGGTAGAATCCTGTCATGACTGCATCCACACCGGAGATAAAAATATCAGCCTGGGTAAAACTACACCATAACCAAGCAGATTAATCAGGATGGAAATAACACATCAACTAAGCCAACAAATAGCCTACCAGTGTGAACCTTCAGCTTCTGAGACATCGAGTCACCAACCGGTGCACGACTGGAAAGCCTGCTGGCTTAGTCAGAGATGGAATTGCACACATCCCTCTCTCTGCTCCAGCCAATGCATTGCTGTGTCAGAGTCCGCGTGCACAAAGCTCCCACTGATGTCACACTTACCTCACTTGGGGAGCGCTTCCAGTCGGTAAATCTAGTGATTTCAGTAGCATGCAAGCTAATACCTTGGAGAAGACAGGGTCCCAAAAAGCAGCCTTGGAGAATGTAGCCCAGAGATGGAACATCTTGCAGAAGTCAATCAGTTGCAGACTGGAGTCTGCTGATATTCAATTCAAATCCCATTCTTTTTCTTTTCCAAGATTTTTGAGGGGCAGTTTTCCTCTTTCACAAACAATCCCAGCCCTTGGTTTCGATATTCAAATCATAATTTGTTCTCAGGGTAACGAACTAATACCTGCATTCAGGCACGCCAAGGAAGGACACTAGGCTCAGCTGAAACTTGGTACCAAATATGTTCTGGACATCAGACACCATTTACACTCCTTTTTTCCAGCTTCTAAAGGTAACTGTGCAGTATGCAGTGTCAAAAAATGAGTAAAACAAGCAGGAGAAAAATTTTCAGCCTTAAGATGTAACTTTGACTATGCTGCAGTAGTAGACAAAGACTTGATCAACAAATCTTTACACATGAAAGTGGATTTTAAGTAAATATTTATATTATAAATGTTAACTAATTATCACAAGGAAAACAGAGAAGTTTGTTCATGGAAGCGAAACAAAATATGTTTGCTTTATGCTGCTCTTATATGGTCATTTTTATTTGAAGCAGTCACAGCAGCATAGCAATCATATTTTTCACTCTGAAAGCCCCATTGGAAACAGCATCAGGCACTTGATAGGGTGAAAAACAAAGTAGGCTGACTTCAAAATCATCAGCTTAGAGTTGAAAATACTATCTCCTGTGGAATCTCCTGATGTTGTTTACATCTACTGCTCTGGTAGTTATTCCCAGTGCAGGGAAAGATAATTAGATTGCTGGAAAGAGAAAGGTAGCAATGACTGTAAATGGGATCTTGCCAACGATTTGGCAAACAAACTGTTATCTATCGTAACATTTTCATAATGGTGAAGGAAAAATGTCCTCAGATATAAACATCTCTGCCTGGATTACTGAAAGATACTGACGCCTGAGTGATAAAATAAATGTATGCTTGCTAGAGCCTTTCTAGTTCATGTGGCAGCACTGCTTGGCAGAAACAATCTGAAAAAGCTCTATAAGCCTCACCTCAGCCTCCATCTCTTTCAGACAACAGTCATTTCCATGAAAAACTACACTTCTGTGCCTACAGACAGCTTCTGTGAATACAGAAAGAGTTTCACCTCTGACAATTCAGGCACAACAAAGCTGAAACAGCATACTGAAAAAAAGTCTCCACATTAAGGCAGAGAACTTCTCTGCTGGCCCACAGCTGAGCAGAAGGACACAAAATCCAGGGGGTCCAGGGGGTCTCTGCATGTCTGGCCCTGCCCAGACGTCTGGTGTGTTCCATCCCAGCAAACCAGACTCCTGCCCGGGGGTACTGGGATGCAGGGCTGCTCTCCAGGGGGTGCTAAGCGGTCGGCGCACAGAGATTTCTTCTGTCCCAAGGCTTTCAGGGGTGGGAATGAAGCACATCCCTGTCCTTGTTCTCCTAATCGCCCTTTCAAGCTAATGAACCACTCACACAAATACTGCACATAAAATCAGAGAGCGCGTAACGACCGTTTGACCTGATAAAGTCCTATCGCCGCACGGCTGCCACTCCCGGTGCGCAAGCAGGATTCCAGAGAAGTGATCAATAAGCAGAGCACCGATAACCCCTCTGGTTATATCAATCAATGGAACGGGACAAATGGGCTGGTGTGAGATTTTTTAAGGATTTCCAAAATGCCTGCAGAAATGCCACGTGCACTGTCTGACTACGTGTGTTTGAGACAAAGCGTTAGACGGGGAGCACTTTTAATAATAACTCTCTCCCGATAAACGGGTGGCTATGAGGCTGCTCACTCTAATTAAGGCTATGTTCTGATGGCAAACACAGCACTGCATCTGTCTCAGAATCGCAGCACAGTCCGTGCAGCACGCGTCCGGGACAGTGCACTTTCTGTAAGCAGCCCTGCGCTATGAAACAACGTAACTAATCCCATCCCCGGGTGATTTATCTGTGAGGAGGCAAGAAGCCACGCAGAAATATCCCAGATCCACGAGAGAGAGAAACGTTATGATCCACGAGGTAAAGAACACGTCTAATGATGGAGAGTACGGAGGAAAGCGGGGAGGGCGCGCAGTCGCAGGAGAGAAAGGTGTTTAAACGTCAAGTCCGGAGGCCGCCGAGGACACCGCGGCTCGCAGCCCGCCGGGCCTTCGCCCACCCCGGGCGGCGGAAGGAGCGGGCGGGACAGCAGCGCGGCTCCTCCCCGCCTTCCTCCGCCCCCCGCTCCGCGCCGCCCCGGCCCCGCCTCGGTCCGTCCCGGCTCGCGGAGAGGCCGCGGAGCGCCCAGCTGCTCTCGCGCTGGCTCGGAGCCGCCCGCTTCCCCGCGCCTCCTCCCCGTCCTCCGCAGCCCGCTCTCGGAGGTGGGGGAGCGCTGCGGGGCGGCGGCGCTGAGGTGAGCGGCCGGGGGGGGGGCAGGGCGGGGCGGGGGGTAGCGCGTCCTCGCGGAGGCCGGGCCGGGCCGGGGCCGGGGCCGGGGGGGGGCCGCGCCGCCGTTATTCCGTGCCGTCTCCGATCCCGCTCCGCGGGCGATGTTTTATTCACGGCCCGGCTTTGTGCGGGCGGGGCCGGCTCTCGGCTGCGGGCCGGGCGGCGGCGGCGGCGCCTCCGCTTTGCTCGCAGCTCTCCGCCGGGAACCCGGAGGACGGCGGGCTGCGGATAGAGAGAAAATAAACGCGCCTCCTGATCCGTGGGGCTGGCACCCAGCGCATCGCCGCGGCGGGAAGCGGCAGCACTCAGCGCCGCGCGATCACCTGTAGGTGTCAGCCCGGGGCCGGCGGAACCTCAGTCCCGTGCCCCCCCTCCTGCCCTCGTGCCCCCACCCCCGATGCTGGACGCAGCCGTGGCCGCGCGGGCCGGCCGGAGCAGATGGTGAGCCTGGGTCTCGGTTGCTGAGCTCTCCGACCCCCGCAGCTGAAGCCTAAAGGTGCTAAGATGCTTCTGGGCCAGCGCTGCGTGGTGATGTCCGGCTCTTCTGGAGAACGGAGAGGCTGCCGCCGTGGGCAGCGGTGAGATGGAGCTGGCTGTGTGCTGCGGGAGGCCGGCTGCAATCAATGGGTGGTTTTGTGTTTGCTCCGATGCTGTCTTTTGATTTCTCAGGAGCCGATTGCAGACTGGTGTGAATTGAGAGATGCTGAAGCATATTCCTTGCCCCCTGCTTTCCTGCTCGCCTGGCCTTCACCTTCCCAGTGCCCTATTTGCTAAGATCTCAGTGGAAACACTCCGCTCGAAGCTTTGCATTTATCCAGGTTTGGGTTTCCCAACCCCGCTGCCTTACAGCCACTGCCAGGCTCTGTGCTCCTCAGCCTCCCATGTGTGGGGGCTGGAGCTGTTTGCCCTTCGTTACACGCCGAGCGCGTCGATGCTGTTTAACCACATATTATCCCAAGCGTTGTATAATGAGGCGGTTCGATTTGTGTAAGACTCTGCGGTGGTGTAATACAGCACAATTACACATCGTCATGTCTAAGGAGCCTTCCAACTACTGCTCTGTCTCGGGAGGTGCTTTGTGAGTGTTGATTTCCAAAGTGGTGTGGGCAGGAGGAGCGGTGTCTGACCCTGGAGCATTCGTGGGAGGGCTGGTGCTTTAAGCTGTAATGTATGGGTGTGACATCACGCAGCCGATAAGCTATGATGGGATCTGCCATGTCAGTGATGCCCTTTGTTTATGTGCGTGCAGTTACTTGTTTTGAAAATCCATGCTTATCGTTTCCTTCCCCGCCTGCGCGATAGCTGTGAATAAGGCAGAACAGGACAAATGCTAATTGCACGAAGTTGTTTTCTGGCTGAAAATGTTTTGCTTTAGCTCACTCCAGCAGCTTGGGCCAGGTGTGAAGTTGTGATGTGGCATCTGCACGCTGCCACGCATCTCATGCTGCAGCCAGGTGCTCGTGTTTTCTCCTTCCACTCTAGTTTCTGAAGAAGCAGAGTGCTGAAGTGAGCGTTTTTTGGCTAATCCATCCTGGAGACGGCAGCTTGGTTATTTAAGGCTGCTGTAGTTTGTTATGCAATCAGATTAACAAAGGTTGAAATGATCATTCAACTTTGGGTAAACAAACGATATTTATAACATCATGGATTAGAGTGACTGCTTACATCAGAGAGATGTGCTGCGGTGAGCATATGGCAGATATTTGACAGAACGCAAGAGATGGACATGGTGATGAAGTAAATACATTTTGGTAAACTTCTCAGTATTATAACACACTTCCAGTGCTTGTCTGTATTCCAGGAGATCTTGCAGTGTGCTAGATGAAGCCCATATGCGTGGGCAAAGTCCTTGCAGCTTCACTTAGCTGGTAAGCAGAGGCCACCGCGGTGCCTGTGCGCTCAGCCCGTGGTGCCTGGGGTGCTCAGGTGGCACAGCCTGAAGATGACCAATGCTTGACTGGAGGCTTTCTGAGTAAGAAAAACAACATTGCAAACGCATTTGCAGAAGCTGGCAGCCCCTCAAGCTGCCCATTTTAAGTTGGCTGTCCTCTCCCGTTGTTCCTGAGGTAGAGGCGTTGCTGCAGGAGGAATCTGTGGGCTTTTCTCCTCAGATCTGCTCAGAGAGGAGGCAGTACCACCGGTGCGGCAGAGCTGAGATGGGAGCTGGTAGAAAAAGGGGAAGGTGGGAGACTATGTGGTGAGGAAATGACTCTGATACAAGGAGCAGAGGGAGGTGTGCAGTATGCGTGTGGAGCCTTGCTGGGGATCTGCTCCGTGGTGGAGCTCATAGTGCAGCCATCTCATGCGGGCTCCGGGACTGCGGAAGCAGAGCGGACCTTGCTCTAAAAATACCCTGGTGTGCCATATGCCTGCTGTTGTTACAGTATGTGATGGCGTCAAGCCACAGGGGGAGCAGTGAATGACTGACTTCTGTCAGCCAGTATTCTGGAGGCCTTCGTGTAGAGCCTGAGCACTTCCAACCTGCCTCTGGCTCAGGGAGCAGTAAGGCACCCTCCTGGATGCTGCGTTTCCATCCTTCGGCAGATGGTAGAGCATCACTGTGTTTGGATACACATCCAAAAATATTCTGGAAAGGGTTTTTTTGTTTGTTTGTTTTAGTTATTGATACTTATTTCCTCGCTGTCTGTTTTTAAGCAGGCATCTAATTGCAGTGGGATTTCACGGGCGCTTGCAAAAGTGTGTTACTGTGCTGCTGGCTTATCTTTGTGCTGTGTAACGTATTTGCAGCTAAATGTACACAAGCACACTTTGGGTGTGCTGCAGTCTGGAAAGGTACTTTGGGGAGGAGGTAGTGCTGTTCAGGCTGTGTAACTTAGGATGCTCAGGGAGGAGGTCGTGTGTAACGTGAGATGGCCTTAAAGTGACTGACTGTATTTCTTCTACTTGTGCTAGTCTACTCCCACTCCAGCTTATTAACAGCTTGGTGTCTTCTTCAGTTCTGTGCTTTGAAGGAGAGCAGTTGCTCTTGGTGAGCCCAGAGCTCTGTCCAGCTCAGTATGTCTTCTCTGATGGGATACCGCAGGGGCAGGGGCAAACCACCACTACAGAGCATCCCCTGTCCTGCCAAGACCTCAGCATTCCTGGCTCTGGAGGTCCTTGGGCTGGAGGATCCAGGGAGGCTGTTGTGTGGATCAACTTCTCTGCCATTGCCAAATTTGTTTAGAAAACCCTTATGGCATAGCATTAACAGCATCCCGTGTTGGTGAACTTTGGTATAAGTGCACTCTGAAAAGAACTTTATTCTACTTTTTTCATCTGCTTGGAGGTCTTGTGATTTTTATCTGAGTTCTGGAAGATTGTTTTCCTTTCCAGACTTTTCAATGGGCAAGTGCTGTTTGGGGATGCTGACGAGCCTTAGAATGCATATACAGACAACTACAGTATGTGAATTTGCAGGCTGTGAATTAATCTACAGTAATTGTGCAGTGGTTGAGGTGTCTGTGTGGGTCATAGTGGTAATAGCTGTTACATTTGGAGCATTAAAAGAAGCCCTCCTAAGGTTTATTCACTCATTCTTTACTGTTCTGGCAGTTTCTGACATCCTGTTGATTAGAATGGGTGGAATTTTCATTTTTTAAAGAAGATGGAAAGTGTGTGTTTCATCCCTTTCTACAGCCATTGCACCTTTAAGCCATTTATGATTGAAGTGGGGGGAATTTCAGCTTGCTGGTTTGTGAGTGGGATAATAGTAGAATGACCAGACAAACGCTCTGTTTTAAAAATAGAGACACTTACATAATGATGCTATGGAAAATAGCCAGGCATGCATATGGATAAGATCTTTGCTACAGAGTATTAATCCAGCAGCATCTCCTGCATGCGTCTCTGCTGTACCTTGCTTCAAAGGAAGAATCAGGGAAACCGTCCTTTCTGCCTGGCTCTGTTGTGGAGCACTGCTTGTGCTTGGAGCTGCTTTGCAGGGATGTTGCCCTCAGTGTGTGGTTTGTGCTCTGGGTGCTTCTAAGAGGGGAATTTAGGGACTATTGCTAATGAAAACTCAGGCCTGGTGAACATGTCTGGAAGAGCATTGGGATCACATCAGGGTTTTTCCTCTTGTTGTAAAGAGGCCTCTTTTTTTCCTGTCTCTCTAAGAGAAAGCAACAGATGTCCTCTTTTCCCAACATTGATGGGTAAAAAACAAGTTCACTTCAAATGCATATTTAATAGAAAGAATACTTCAGGATCTATATATATGCAGGTGGGCATTTTCCCAGAAGGGTGTGTTGGGCATGGAGGGCTGTAACTATGTTGTTTCTAACCAAAATTCTAGCCCTGAACTATAAATACCATGGCCTCACCCTCTGACTCCATGAAATGAGACGTAGCTGGAACCCGGTCGTACGTCAGGACATGAAAGGACCTTGGTGAACTTGTGCTTTCATAATAAACAAGGAGAAGTTTATCCAAGTTGCCCAATGTACGAGTTTGCCCGCATAAAGACAGCTTTTCATTCAGCGCAGAGGAGGGACTTACCTGTTAGATCTTTCTCCTTCCTATTTTTATCTCATCTCTTTCCAAGTTGTTCTTAATAAAAGCAGGACAGCCTTAATGTAATTGTGGATTTGACAAACAGACCTCTGTGTTCTAGACTCGTAGATTAGATTAGCGAAGCCTGTGCAGTTTGGGACACTGGGACTCTCTTCTGTCCATATCCAACTTGCACCCTGCTGCTTAATTTTGCCTGCGGGTCTGCTCGTCTCAGCTGTGTCTTCACGTGAAGGCAGCCGATGCGCACTGAGCATGCTGATGAGATGTGCAGGAGCTGGGGCTCTGCTGCAGATGGGTTTGCACAGCTCTGCCTCTGGAAGCCACCCCCAGCAGCAGCAGGATGCTCCGAGGCAGGAGTGGATGGATGGTGTTTGAAGCTTCTGCTCGTGGGCAGGCACGTGCTGCTGAAGGACAGGGTCTGCTCTCTTCTTCCAGTGCTGTTACGCTTGTTAGGTATGCACACAGGAGCTGTGGTCTGGTGGATGCCCGGAGGCTCAGCTTTCTCTTCTGAGCCTTTATTTTTGCAGGAATCTGAAAGAGCAGAAATGCGGCTGTTGAATAAGCCAGACCCCATCCAGGGGAGCAGATCTGGCTGCTTTCCCTTTCACCTACCTCCAAAGTGTGCAGAGGAGGAACTCATATGAGTATTTTGGGGATTTGTTATGTTTGTGGGCAAAAGAAAAGGCAGCCAGAGTTTTCTAATATTGTCTCTGTTGTTTTTTTCCACTCGGAGTTCTTAAGCAGTTAGTTTTTCCTTATGATGTATGTTTTTTCAGTTGCTCCCTGGTTGTCAAAATGTGGGACCCTCTGTCACGTAAAGGTGGCTGGCCTGTGTTACTGCAGTGAAAATCCTAAACCTCCCGATGATAATTTCTATTGGTTCTCCTCTCTCAGAAATAAAAAGAAACCATATTCTTTCTACTTCAGTCGTGTTAGATAAGATATGTCTTTGAGATTAAAAAGCCCTGATGCTGGTGGGAGGAAGGAGGGCATTTCTTTTGTCTGAAACATTGCAGTAGAGGATACTAATTAAAAACAAACAAATTGGGTTTGGGGAGAGCCTTCCTTTGCCCTCGCGCAGTGAAAACGGTTTGGAAGAGCTGCAAGAACGACACCCGCAGGCGTTTGAACAGAGATAAATCAGCTCCTGGCTGCCCAAGATCTTGCTTCTCCAGACTGCAGAAATCTGCCAGGAAATCTTTTGAAATGGCAAGAGCCAGTCTGCATGTTCTGGAGCAGATTGTGTACCGGGGACCACAGCACAGCCCTGAGCAAAAACGTCAGCAGAGCGGAGCGACTGTCATCCCCAGCACCAACAGGCAGACTCCATCGGCCTGCCAGGGCGGCCGCGGATGACGCAACGCTAATGGGCAGATCGTGGTGATCGTCAGCTGAGGATGTAGGGTTTGTTTATTGTTCTCCCCCAGTGACAGAAGCTGACTGTGAGGCGGATTTTCCTACAGCACTCTGCGTCTTCGGCGTTTTGGCAAGAGTGAGAGTATTTCCTAAAAAAAAAATGGAATAAGAGGCCTCAGGCTTAGTAACAGCGTTTATGAGAATAATAAATGCTCAGCCTTGTCAAGCTACGTTTAGTTGTGCATTTATTTTGGGGATTTTTACGAGCATAATGGAAAATAATGCTCTTGATGCTTCACTGGGGTTGCAAAGGGATTTGGAGGACCTGATTTCCCTAAGACTTGGAAAATCCTGTTCTTCCTGTTGTAGTTTTTGTTTTCCTTTACATTTATGTACTAGTCTCTGAGTCTTTTCCACGAGAGATGCTCTGGTGTTAGCAGAGAAATAGTTGAAAGGCCAGTGCGCTGAGTGAACATGAGCTGGAGCTTCCAAGGCGTGCTGGGAGGCGTGTGGGGATGGCATGGAGTGAGATTTGTTTGGCATTAGGGCAGAAATCTGTGGCTGAGCCATGGAGAGAGAGCTGCGCAGCTTGTCCCACCCTGCAGTGCTCTGTGAAGTCTCTTCTTCAGCCCAAGTCCAGGGATCAGGCTGATGTCCTTGTGACTGCCTTTTTTCCTGTGCTTCTTCTGCAGTTTCTTGTTGTTTGGGCAGCCGTGGCCTTAAAAATACCTCTGGAGGTGAGCAGCTTCCCAGAAGGTCGTTAGAAACTTAATACTACTATTCAATAAGCTTTGTGAGTTACCTGGAACACAAATAACAGTGCTGACTACTGCTTTTCAATTATTAATTTTTGTACAGTGTGTTTTTGGCTACTTAAGGTGGGTTGTCTATGCAAAGTGGCTCCATAAAATGCAAATTGTTAGCTTCTATGTGGGTCAGAAAGCGTTATGTGCTTCGTGCAACTCTTGTAGTTAAGTGGCCTTCTTTGTTAGCCAAATAATTTAAGCACCGGTTGACTCTTAGCAGTGTCAAAAACACAGTAATTCTTACCCAGTGTAAATAAAGCGTCTGGGCTTTGAACGATGACTGCAGGTTTTGGCTAGGAAACTATTTTTGGGCTTCAGGCACAGCCCGAGGCAGGGGGACGGATGCCGTGCTCCTGGAATGGCGTCAGGCCGGAGGATGACTCAGTCAGCCAGCACTTCCTCATCACGAAGGTAGGGATTCACCACAGGTCTGTGTCAGCAGTGAGCAGCCGCCCTCTCGCTGCTGATTCAGCCACCCAATCATACGTAGGGCTGCACACCTAGCCTGGCCTGCTGCGGCCCTCCCAGCTCCCTGCCCGCCCTGTGCTGCCCGGGGTGTGGGTGCAATGGTGAGCCATCCTTCCTCGCCTTTCTGCTGGCTGCCAGTGCGGATCTTGTCCTCGCAGATGGATGTGCCGTGTCTGGGGGTTGGATGCAGTTCCTGTTGAGTCAAGCCTGCGCGTTGCCCGTGGGGTTTGGTGCAGGGTTCTGAGGTTGGAGCAATAGCAAAGGTGGCCGAATCAGCATGCTGTGCTGTTGCCAGTGGGGAAAATGGGTCCCAACCCATGTGGCCCTGCCCTGTTCTCCTTTTGTAGGCAGAACAGGTTGGGCAGCAGCAAGGAGGTAGAAGAAGGTGGGGTTTGCCAAGGATGCTCATTAACCCTGCAGGCAGAGGACTCCAGTTTTTTGGGGTTTCATGGTAGAGGAGGAGGTCTTTCTTTCCTCCTGGTGTTATCGAGTGATTAATAAGAGGAAGGCAAATAGTTGTATGGCTGGCTTTCTCTTCCTGCTTGCCCTCCAAAGATACCCTTAGGTGCAATACTTCCTATTCTAACACCTGGTTTGGACATAAAGCACTTCGTTCTGGCTATGTAAGTGATCACTGTCGCAGCGAAGACTACGATGGAGAGCAGCATCCTCATGACAATATCTTGTGTTCTTTCTTGTACCCTTCTTTTCCAACAGCTCTCACAACCCTAGAAAGTCACAGAAAGAGCCACTTGCTTTTTCTTGCCATCACAACCCTTTCCTTTTTCCGAGGAGGGCAATACCAAGTTAACTGCTATGTTTCCATGTGAAACCAAATACGCGAGAGCCAAAGTGAGGCTTTCTTCATTTAGCAGATGCTTTGAGAAGGCCCATAGGAGTGGTGTTACCAGCTTCCCAGGACGTGGCCTTTTCCAAGCAGACAGCATGTTTTTGTGGTGCTTGTGAGAGGTAGGGATGTAGCACTGGAGGTTGTGGGTGGATTCACCACGTCAAGGAGCCCATCCAAGGCTGAATCTATGTGGATTTTCTCAGCCTGTGAGGTGATTCTCCTTTTGATCTCAGCTGTGACTCTGAACATCCTGAGGAGCAAAAGCCACAAATGAGAAAGGAGGTGGCCCTGCAGACTCTTTGCCTCTGCTCTGAGGGCTCCTACCTGGTGAATCACATGCCCCGTTTGCTGCAGGGCTTTCTGAACAAGCACAGTGGTGTCCTCTATGCTTTTCCAGACATTCAGTGTCCTTTTCTTCTCTTTCCCAGCTATAGTCTATTTGTTCTTTCTCCTTTCGCTCTTACAATGCCAGTGATAGCTCATGAACTTGCTTGGGACATGTTCTATACAAAAATGGATCTTATTGCTTTGAAAATGCTGAGGGTGGCTGTGGAAAAGTGACCCGTGTGCTTCACAGTCTGCTTCTTTGATGCCAGCTCATCAAACTCCAGCTCTTATGCTGCGTGCTGAGCAGGCTTCCTAGGAGTGCAAAGTGAGCTGAGGTATGTGTGGGAGTGCTGATCTGGCCTCAGATTCATGGGGAAAAACGGTGTTGGAGGAGACTCAGGTACCTTGCTGTAGCCTCAGACTGCCCAGCTGGTTTTGTAACTCCATTTGAATGTTAAAGGAGAGACAGAAGTCAGGAGCTGTGTTTGTATGGCAGCGTGTGCCTTTCGATGTGTGGGCTTGTGGGCCGGATAGCCTTTCAGTACCTAAAGGGAACCTACAAACAGGAGGGGAATCAACTTGTTGAAAGGGTTGATAACTGCAGGACAAGGGGAAATGGTTTTAAGTGGAGGGAGGGAAGATTTAGGTTGGAATCTCAGTAGCTTAGTTTTGTTCTCCCAACAGATGTGCTTCCCAAGGACTACTTTTGAGTTGGTAGTTCTGAAGAAGAGCATTTCCTGTTCCTGCCTGCAGCCAGTGTTACTGCTCTCCATGCAGTCCTGGGTGCGTTTCCCAGTGCCTGCTGCAGCCGCTCCCTCCATGCTGCTGCTGATTGATGGAGGCTTTCTGCTGCTAATAACTATAAACAAGCAAATCTGACTCATTGGTCATGGAAGGCTGAAGCACAATCAAATACTGTGGGTATGTTAATTTGTTTACATATAGCAAAATTATGTAAATATCAATGCAGATTAGGTTTAGGCCCTTTGTGTGCTTTGCGTTCAGTGCCTTGGAGCCAAAATTTGGTATTGCTGAAGTCACAGAGCTTAGTAACTGTGGGATTTAGCTTCTAAATGTTTAGAGATACAGTGGGTTTTAATACTGTTAAGTGCTTTAGAAGAAGGATTTCTGATGGCTTTTGGTGGCTATTACCATGAAAGCCATAATCGTGGACACGCAAAAGGACACAGCAAGGTGAAAGCACGCCCTTCCAACCCTCTGACTGCTGTGTAAAGGTGCATGGCTCCCATGCCCACCCTGCTCCTGGGTGCTCTGCTGCTCTGTCTGCAGCCTCACACAGGCCAGCACCCAGGGCTTCTCTGTTAGCATGAACAGAGACACTGGAGAAGTTCCAGCTAGTGGTTGGCAGTGCAATGCCCAGCACTGGAGGTGGGAGCATCACTAAGAGTTCTCCCTTAGTTCTGCTGTGTACAAAGATTGCTTTCCTATCACTTTGAGGATAGGGACAGATCCTGGGCAAGTTTCTGTGTCATCATCATCAGGGGCCAGTATCAAAGAGAAGAGAAATGGTACGGAGAGTGAGCACACTGCAGTTGTTCATGGATGCATAGAAGAAGATGACAAGACAGAGGGCTGCAGGTGAGATGTGAAGGGCAGAACAGCTGGTGGCAGGAGGCTGGAGATGTGAGCAGGAGGCAGCAAGATACTAACAAAACTCACAGGAGGCACTGACTGTTGGGAAGGATTGTGTAAGGGAACCCACGTGGTTTGCATTACTCTCTCAAGGTGTGTGGCCAAGCAGGCAGAAATGATAAAATACTTCCTTCTGTTCTTTATGTGGTGTGCAGTGTGAGTAAAAGTCTTTTGAGTGAGAGGCTCTGGACCAGAGGAGTTTAGGGTAAGTTGAGGTGGCAGAAAGCTGACTCTTGGAGTGCTTTTCCTTCTGCAGGTGGAAGTGCAAGCACCCAGCCTGCCGAACAGCAAGGGCAGAGGCTGCAGCCAGAGGTGATGGTTGCACGCCCCAAAGCTTGCTGTAGGGCTGGTCTACTCTTGGTGCTGGTGGTTGCGTGAGACATTGAAACGTGGGTCTGGTTCTTTGAGCACTGCTCTTTTTAAAGGCAGAGATGTAATTGGGCTTTGTTCAACTGAGAGATTTTGTTGGTTGAGTCATGCAGAGCAGCATCATAAGCTATGGGCTGGAAGAGGAAAGAAAGAATTTGGTGTACATTTCAGGCTTCTTTGCAGTCCTGGAGATCAGTCAGAAAGGTGAGGACTGGAGTGTGTTTGTTTAATGCACCTTACTGACTCTTCCTGTCTTTTTTTTTCAGATGGAAACACTAATGCCCCACTTAGCCAGACAGGAGCTGTATTTCCTCTGATCTCTGCTGGTGCCCAACGCTTGTTCCCTAAGCTCTCTCTCCCAGTAATGACCTAAAAGCTGGTGTTATGTCCAAATAATCATCACCTGCGGTAAATTTCTGATGCTCAGGAATACTGCTTGGCACTCCAGCATTTGAAACTGCAAGGCAGACAAGTAGGTGTGCAAAGGCAAAGCAATGACAGCAAGATTAAAGGAATTATATTTGATTGTGGTATAGTTGTAGCTGGTCCAGAAGCATGTCTTTATGGGGAAACTAAGGATGAAGCTTTGTGGATGAGCCTTTGCTTGTTGAGCATGGGCTGGGGGTTGGGTACAGGAGGCCACAGGCTCATGGTGGCACTGCCAGGTGTTGGGAAGCAGGGAGCAGTACCTGGCCCTGCAAGCAAAGGCGGCATGAATGAGCTTTCTCCCGTGATTTTGGAAGTTCTGCTGGTTAATAGTCCCACTGATGTGCCTGCTTTGTAGGGCTGAGCTTGCTTGCTTGCATTTCTGTTTCCTGTCTACCACCCAGACTCCCTGTGTTATGCAGCAGATCTGCAAACCCTAAGCAGCATGAGTTTCCATGGAGCTTCCTGTTGCCACTTGTGCAGGCACACAGTGTGTTTGACAGGCTGCGTGCTGGCAGGATGCCACAGGGCAGGAGCTACCTTGTAGGCCAGCTGATGTAGTGCTGGTGAAGTGCTGTGCCTGCTGCAGAAGAGCCTTACAGCTGAGGTCGGGGAGTGCTTTCATGCTGGCTTTGGGTGGGCAGTTGGTATTTGTGGTAGATGCAGGTATATGCTAGGCAACATGAAGTTATAGATTGGATCTCTTTATTGATTTAACATCTTAAGGAGTTTACCCTTCAGAAAAAAAGTCTGTTGAAGAAGTTCCTTGGTTAACTTTAATCCCTTCTTTATTTTGGAGCTTGCTTGCCAGCAGCATTTCCTCAGCAGAGGAAATTCCCCAGCTCTGCTGTGGGAAGGCAGTGCTCTGCTGGGAGGGCATGGTGGCAGGCCTGAGCTATGTACACCTTCTCTCAGGTACTTGCTTTCAGCTGCTGTTGGGTACTGACCTTGCGTGGGACAGACCTTGAGACAGACAGGTTGTGGCTGTGTTTGGTACTCATTCTGTATGGTCTGTTATCTCCAAAGCCAGGTGAAGTGGGACCTGCAGGGCTAAGATGAGCTTCTCTGTTTGCTTCCATACATCCCCAGCTGAGCTGATGAGCTAACAGCAGTTCTGGAAAGCAGAGTAATGTAATGAAAGATTGCTGTGCAAAAAAAAAAGAAAAATCTTATTTCTGTAGCACAGATGAGAACAGAAGACTAGAAGGGTCAAGCCTCCTTTTGCCTGTGCTGTTCTGCTGGTTATTTGCTTTTATATTATGTCACGTATGGGGAATATGTCTGTCTTTTGCTTCTTTTAAAGTATTTGCCAGTCTTCCTCTCACATGAGTGCTAAGAGAAGTGCTTGTATGTTTACTGTCTGCAGAGAAATGATGGATTCTCATCCCATAAGGAGCTGACTGTCTGATGTAAATAGTGAATTTTGGGCACTGTGTGAGTGCACTTATTCCTTGTGTGCTGTTCAGTGACTGTGGCATGTGAATGCATGCTAGTGCAGAAACTTGTTTTCATGTGTATACACTTAATGATTTATTTTGGTAACAAACTTATTTTTAGACTCTCAAGCTAGGAGAAAAATGAACTTGTGGAGGGGGTCACTTAAGATTGCACTTATTTGCCCCCTGAGGTTTGTAAATAGCACTCTTCCCCATGTTTTCTGCTCCCCCTCCTTGTGCACTGTAAATCAGAATACTATTTTTTTTTTCCAAATTTACCTTTTAGAGTAATTTTGCACTGTATTCATCAGGACTCCATCTCTCCCAGCATGCCATGGCAGCAGTGATCAGCCAGCAGTGCTTTAAGAGCGTCAAGGGTCAGTAGCATCCAGCCAGCTGGAATGTCTTTCTCCCTAAAGGTGAGGGGGAGCTCTGCAGGCTGTGAGTGCGTATCACCCCTCAGTGTCCAAGTTCACCCCAGCTGTTCTTTTACAGGCAAATGCTTTATAAGCTAAGGAGGAATGTCTTTTTGATAATTGAATGCAGATACAATGAAAAATTCAGAACAGAAAATAAGTGCAGACATCTAAGGAGAACCTTTCTGGTAGGTATTTTCTTACACAAACTGTGTTCTAAGCCAGTTGATAGCACTGGTTTTGCATATGGATGTGTCTGCACGCACATTTTTTCATCTCGGAAACTATCACATGTCATTTGGAAGTGACACAAAATGGTATTTGCCTGGCTATCAGAGTCAATGGTGGTGGGCCATCTGTCGTGCACTGCTTAGATGCAGGCTGGTGGCTGCAGGCTCCCATCTGCAGCTCCCACCCAGCTCTGCTGCTCAGCCGGTACCACGAGACTGAGCAAAATCCTGTGGGTAAGATGACTTGCACAAAGCATCGATTGCTGTGAGACCTGCTCAGCTCTCAGGCCACTTAGTCATGGTATCCGCTGACGCAAAAGAAATTGTATATTCTGTGCAGATGTGAGAGCAGCGACAGCAGAAATATGTGCACTTGTGAAAAGTATGCTAAAGAAAGGCATGTGTCCCTGCACAAGTGTGTGTGCTATCTAACGGTGTGTTTGCAATTCTGATGGTGGTTATTGTAGCTTTTAAATAGCTGGCAGGGAGGGCGAAGGCACAGAAAGGCAGTTGCCCATATAGATAGCCAGTGTTCCCTGATGTCTGGAAATTGGTCGTGCAGGCAGGTGGAGATGATGCTTGTGATTCCAGGTTTGATGCCTTTTGCATCTTCTGAGATAACTGGTGATTTGTATGCAGGTTGGATCGGATGACAGCGACTGTGGTTTCTGCTTTCGGAAGTGCACGTGAGCAAGTAAAGATTTTTTTTTTGGAGGAACAGGTTGGTAAAGTGCAGATAAACCATGGCAGCAGTACAGTTTTGTTTCTCCTGGCTCCTTTTCTTGCCTTGTGCGCCAAATACTTGCTTGCCCTTAATTTTCACTCTTCCTCTCTTTTAAAATGTGTTAATTGGCCTTTAGTGAAAAGATGTTGATGCAGAGTGCTTCAGAAATGAAAGCCAATCTAAACATTCAGGGGTTGTGGATGGCTATGCAGCACTTTGGGTGATCTTCAGAAGCCTGAAGGAGCTGCAGCAGCAGATCTGCCTGAGCAGCTCGCGTGGGCTGGTGTTAGGTTGTGTTTTCAGTGTCAGCAATTGCCCAACTCTTGGTGGCTATCTGTTTTCCTTTCTCCTGCTGCCTGCGTTGGGATGGAGCAAACTGGAGGCAGAATGAACAGATAAGTGGAGGCCGAAATGAATATTTAAACACTTCTAGGTTTATTTCACTGACAAATAAACTCACCGCTTGCCAGAGCCTTGCCAAATGCTCCAAAAAAGGAGCTGAAGAATGTGAAACACAAACCCCACAGCATTTGATGAGAGTTTATTTGGTTGTTTCACTTGTGACTCATCTCCAGAATGATCCATCCGTTCCCCTCTTTGCATGTATATGTGGGAATAGAAATCTGGCAAAGGTCTCAGAGCAACCTACAAAATCCACCGTCCTCTTTGATTATTACTTAAAGCAGTGGAGCATCCTAAGCCTGCAGGGAATTTCAAGAGTTATGCTGGCAAAAGATGTTTACGCACGAATCGTGTTGGCTTTTGTTCCACATCCTCTATTTATAGGGTTAGAACACAAGAAGAAATAGTAAGTATGGTTTTCTTTTTCTGCTGTTGTTCAGCCGCTAGCAATTCTGCCTATGGACAAGACTGTTGTTTTTGAAACTGTGGTTGTTATGGACATTGCTTTTTCCTTTCTGTGCATTGCAACTTTGGCTGTCTGGCCTGAAAATTAAAGATCAGCAGTGCAGTGTGCTCCTGCTTCCTGACACGGCTGCTCAGAAAGTCTGGATTTCTCTCCTGCCTCTCCTCCTTGTCCTCTGAAGGCAGCAGCCAGCACAAAAGCAGGAAATGGGGTCGATAAAGTGTGGGGAGTGGAAGTGCTGAGCTAGGGACACCAGAAGGAAATGGCAGTGGTGTTTATTGTACGAAATGAACTGGGGATGACAGGCCACAAACACTTTCTTAGGGAAAGGAGGTTCTCTCTTTAAATGTTTGTGACTCTTTTCTGCCATTTTTTAATGTCGTAGGGTTGTATGGTGCCATAGGTATGAATGGATGCTGGTGTGTTAGTGAATGCTTAGGCAGTATACGCAGACAGCATTATCTGGAGGATTTGTCAGCACGTGATCTGCATGCCAAAGAAAGCAATGGCTGGGATGGCTGGCTTCTTGGAAACTCCTGCATGCTGTATTTCTGCATGTGAAAGCCGCTGCTGACAACCAGTAGTGCATTGTATGGCAAAAGAGCTGTGGGTTCAGAAGAAGGGAAGGTGTTTCAGCAGAAGGCTGAACCAAAACCTCTCCATTTATACCCATTCAGCCTTTCCATGTCAGTTTGGTCCCTTGCAGATTTCCTGAAAGTCTGCAGGGTGTGGATACAGGCAGGGTTTATTTTAGAAGCAGCACGGAACAAATGGGGGTGAAGTGTTGTATTTGACTGCTGTTTGACGTGTTTCAAAGAATATAATATGTCTTAAGTAAGAATAATTTTCTAACAAAAAGCAGTGAGCCATCAGGAAATAATTAAATGTATGGGAAGCTATGGAATTATTTATTAGGAATAGTGTCTGCTCTGGGTTTGCAAAAAAGAAGCTCTGCTTTTAGCAAGAGAAAGTTACATTTCGTAGAATCATCATAGATGATTTACATGAAGATCAGCATGATATCATGACAGCCAACTGATTAACTGGGAGCTTTCTGTAATAAAATAGCTGCCAGTGAAAGTGCAGGAGAACGTTAGGGTTGCTTCGTGGAAGGTTTACATTTGCTTGGGTATAAACAAGTGTATCTTACTTTTTGCAAACAGCAGAGGTAGCAGTTTGTGCCACGTTCTTGTTATTGGCCATGGAGAATATTGAGGTTGGGGGCAAAATCAGTGCTTTCCTTCCCAGCCCGAGGGGACAGGGCACTTCTGCTTGGGAGCTGTGGGCAGGATGGGAGCTCCAGAGCCCAATGAAAGCTGTGCAATGGAAAACAATCAGGTCACTGCTACCCTTTTTTTTTTTTTTTCCTTCTGTGGTCCTTTTTTACTTCAAAGAAAATGTTCACTGTCTGTTGGCAGGTCTTTTTCTTGCAGATGCTTGGTGTTTGCTTTGCTTTGTGGGACTTGAGTTCTTTTTTCCCTATGTTATCTACAAGGGATTTATGAAAATGTAGTGAGATCCTGCCTGATGTTTTTGGGAAGTCGACTGTGGGAGGCAAGTAGAGATGGAGTGAAACAGCCACCGGTGAGCAGACTTTGTCTGCAGAACAAGCTGTTTCTGAGAAAAGTTGAGTAATGCTTGATTTGATTTTTGTTTTTCTTTTCTTTGCTTCTTTGGCTTCCAAATCAGAGTTGAAAAATACCTGCCAACTATAATTATCTTACTGGAAGCTTAATTCAAAGCTTGATTTTACTGGGAGCCTGAAGGAAGGGAGGAGACTGGAGCTGGAAAATGGCATCACACATTGAATGATGGCCGCGTCAGATCTGCTTAAGGAAACTTAATAAAATAAACACACAGTGCTGCTTTTGGTCATTCTGGTCATTCCTCCAAAGTTCTTCGTCCTGTATTCATTGAGCTCCGTGGATGCTTTGTGTCCCTTCAGTGAAAAGATGTAGAGCCCTAAATCTTTCATCAGCAGTTCACGTGGCATGCGAGCCTCTCGGGTTTGCTCTCCATTGCAAAAGCACGCAAGGAGTTGTAATGCAATACTGATCTCTGCAAAATATTCCTGAAAGTAAACAGCTTGTAATAGATCGTTTCAGATTTGCTTTGTGTGAAGTGATTACAGAGCAGAAGGAAGGGCTGATGCAGGAGCAGTTAACCGTGAATTCTAATAGTTCAGGCAAAAAATGTTTTGAAGCAACACAATGGGAGACTGTGCTCATGATTTCAGGAAGAAGAACCAGCTGTCCCAGCACAGCTTCAGTTTGGGATGTTGCTTTGAGTATGAAGAAGGGTGAATAGGTTACATGGGGATTCTGTCCTCCCTCATCTGCTTTTCATTTAGAATATAAACTGAGTGCTACCGGCTTGCTGTGCAGCCCCCAGCCAAGTGGATCAGCATTTGCACAGCCATCTTTCAAGCAGGGAAAAGAAGGCTGCAGAGTGACCTCATTGCAGCCTTTCAGTACCTAAAGGGAGCCTATAAACAGGGGGGAGCCAACTCTCTGAAAGGGTAGATAGCAGCAGGACAAGGGAGGGAAGATTCAGGTTGGATGTCAGGGGGAAGTTCTTTACTGTGACAGTGGTGAGGTGCTGGAACAGCTGCTCAGAGAGGCTGTGGATGCCCTGTCCATCCCTGGAGGTGTTCAAGGCCAAGTTGGATGGGGCAGCCTGGGCTGGTATGAAATGTAGAGGTTGGTGGCCCTGCATATGGCAGGGGGTTAGAGATTCATCATCTTGGGGGTCCCTTCCAACCCGGGCCATTCTGTGATTCTGTGATTTGCTGTGTCGAGGGCTGAAGCCTAATCTGTTAGCCTGGAACCTGCTGCACTCCCAGGCCTGATGCAATTACGGGCTGTTAGTGTGTCCATACGTAAAATAGGACCCGTGATACTCTCCATCTTCTGAAAAACAGCCCTGGCATCTATTATGAGCAGTGCTTTGTAAGGGCAGCACAAGAGTAATGCTTATTGTTAATCTTTTATTATGATTATTATATTTTTCTGGTGGGTTCAGCCAAAGTAAAATTAACTTTAATACAATTTTAACCCGTCTTCTATTTGTTCTTGTGCTTGTTTATATTCTATGCTGTGCTTAAACCATAGGGCTTTTGGAAGAGGCTGTTCTTGCTCTGCCTGCAGTGTCCAGCTCAGCTTGATTTTTTTCCATGCAACTCCCACGTACTCCAGATGTTTAAGTAATAACAAAATTGCTGCAGCTCTCTGTATCCTGCCCACACTGCTTTGAACCATCCGGCTTGTTCTTTCACCTGTCTCATTTGAAACCCTGTGAGTGATGCCTGGGATTGCTTTGAGCTGTTCAGAGCTCCCTGCTGCCGGTTTGGTAACAGGCAGCACCATTTACTTATGGGCTGATACATCCCATGTATTTAACAGGAGCTGAAGCTGAATACTTCAGGAAATCTTGAACAACAGTTTCCCCCTTTTCCAAGCACTGAAATATTTACTTCTCGTCTTAATCTTGAAGAGAAGTTCCTTGCAGAATGTGTTTAAAAAAGAGGTGAGTACAAATCCCGGTTTGAAAAGTAGAGATATTTATTCTATGTTCACCTTTGTTCACAAAAGAAGCAGCATATATTTTTTGCCTCTCGGTTGCTGCTTCTGTGAGCACTTTGCATATTTAATTGATGATTTCACGTTTGAATTGTTCTGCAACAAATTCTTGCTTCCCATTGGCAGTCACTTTTCTTCTGCTGTCATCTGAAACTACTCCTTTCAAGTGCAAGGACGGAGCAAGCACCAGAGATCCTATTTCTGCAGACATTTGTGAATGCAGCCTTTGCAGTATTAGAGGCCTGAAGTCTGCAGCTGGTTTGGGACTCACATTCTTAATGACCATGTGAGTGTCTGTCTTTTTGGTCATGCGGTGTGTTAACCTGCAGGTCCCCATTGAGGCTGTGACAGTGTTTCCTTCATGTCAGGTATCACTGGCCTGGCTGGAAGAGCTTTTCGCATGGCAGCATGCAGTGTGTAAGGAAGTCTTGCATTCACTGTGAGTTTGGGTTACACGAAGTGCTGGGTTTCAGGCTGGCTGCATGTAAAAGCTGGCAGAAAGGGGGGTGGTGTGTGTGTGTGTGTGTGTGTGTGTGTGTGTAAGGAGGAGCCTTCCCTTGTAAATAAAGCACAGAGCATGTGCGCATGGAATTATTTGCTTCTTGGGTCTGGAAGTCTACCAAAGCGTAGTGGTACCAAAGTCGTAAGTGGCTTTATTGACTTTTTTTTCCCTGTGATTGGAAACAACATTTTTTTTCTCTTTACTCACACTGCTCTCTTAACATTGCAGTGCACTTCTCTTCCTGCCCCATTTCCCTGTTGGTGGATGCATTGCTGCTTCTTCTTGTCCCATGCTGCTATTCTCTACTAGTCTCAGAGGTGCTTTTCCCAGCCCGTGGCTCCTGGGCACGCAGCGTGCCATGCCTGGTGCAGCTCCATGGCACAGCTGGTCTGTGCTCACCACCTCTTGTTTATAGGAGGGATGTGGCAAGAGGGGCTGAAGTAGTTGATTCCTGCTAAGCTGATGCAGGGGTATCCTGGTGTAGGCTGGCAGATGCATCCTTGTTCCTGTCATGCCCCTTTCCCAGTGCTTCTTCATCTGGAGTCACTCTAGGTTCATGAGACTTAGCTAAACTCACGGATTAAAATAGTTGTTCTTAATATTTACATCTTTTCTTCCCTCCCTTGGATTTTTACCTTGCTGAGTTCTACCACCATCCTTTTAAAACATGCTTTTGTAACCTGTGATTATTTTTCATTGAATTCCATGCTGCTAGAAAACATCTGAATTCAATATTGTCATAAATGATGTGAGCAGTCTCCTAAGTACCTTTGTACGCTGTTCTTGCATGTCAGATACAGTTAACCTTCATTTCAGAGGTCTGATATTTCTTTAGCAACAGCATAATTTGAGTGCATGGGAACGCGCTCCCTGCAAATATGGAGCGATGCTCTGTTGTAAAAGAAACTCGAGTGCTTGTTAAACAACTGCAGGCAGATGTAGTTTTTTAATTTAATAGAAGAGCTCATTTGAATGTTTTCCCGAGGGAGTGCCGCTTCGGTGAGCAAGTTGGTTGACTTGTGCAAATTAAAACATGTCCATCAAAAGGCAGCCCTATAGGATGTTTCCTTAGAGGATGATCATCTCTGTTCGGTGCAGGGCGGCTGGACTGGATGACCTTTAAAGGTCCCTTCCAACTCTGAGGATTCTGTGATGTAATGTTGGGAGAGGATGCTGGAAAGCATGTACAAGCATTAGGAGTTTTTGGCTAAGCATTTGGTCATGGAGGAAAGCTTGGTATGAGGCAGAAAACTGAGGTAATCCACAATCAGGCCAATACAAGTACAGGAAGTTTATGTCATCTGGAACATAGGGTTTTTGTTTGTTGTTTCTCTCGGACGTGTGAAAAACAGAAGGTGATTCTGTTTTGCTTTGAATTTCATACATTATGTCATACTTTTGGGCTCCTGTCTGGTTATTTATAAAGCATGATGAACAAACTACTCCCAGAGTTCCTGGTGGGTATCATTTGTTAGGATGCTGTGTTAAAGCACCTCTTATTTAGTCTGAAAGCTGTCATTGATGCTCCCTACCTCAAGATGCTTGGGATTCTGTGGGCTGAGTGGGACACAGTGCTTTCCCCAAAGTGTTTCTGTTAGAAGCTGCTGCTCAGGAGAGCCAGCGTTTCTTTACTAATGGTACCTGCTCATGCACCATGGCAAAAATGGCAAGGTTTTCCTTGCTGCACTTTCTGTTCAGGTACTAATTAGTTGATTTGTATGAATGCATCAGAAAATGCAGCACAGTGCCAGTTGAAAGGATAAACCAAGTGAACTAAGTTTTTAAATGCCATTGAAAAAAAAAAAAAAAAGTGATCAGCAAGGAGGTCTAACGCACGCAGTTCTGTAAGAAAATCACTCCTAGGAGAGCCAAATCCCTAAAGCTTTAAGCCTCTTTTTGATCCAAGGGATTAGTGCAGATTTCCATTTTTGCAAGGCAAACTGTTGGGGCTGTTAAGGCTGTGTATTGGAACCAGGTTTTCACAGAGGTGATGTTACAGAGGGGAATGTTGCTTCCCAGAGGGGAACGTTGGTTTGCTCTTGGTCTGACTTTGCTCTGCCACCCAGCAAGGGCATCTTCCTGTGCAAGGAGAAAAATAGCATGAAACAAGGAGCAATGTGTGGTCAGGTGTGAGATCATTTGGGTGCCCCATCCCTGAAGGCATTCAAGGCCAGGCTGGATGTAGCTCTGGGCAGCCTGGTCTGGTGGTTGGTGACCCTGCACATAGCAGGGGGTTGAAACTCGATGAGCATTGTGGTCCTTTCCAACCCAGGCCATTCTATGATTCTATGGTCAGTGGTTTTTAGCAGAACAAGATACAAATAAAATAATGATAAAAGAAGATACAGACACCATCTGTGTGTACGAGAACTGAGTTGTTTCAGCTGTTGGCATAGCTTGGACTGCTGTTTGGAGTGTTGATACTGCAGTGTGCATGTAGCATCTCTCAGTCACCTGGTGAAAGGAAACAGGTGAGTGTGACATTTGTGGTTGTGAAGACCCAATGTTGGGAATGATCTGCATCCTACAGGCTGCTGGTGTGAGCAGCTGCAGCTTCCTGCCGGCAGATAGGAGCCAAGGAGGCCCTTGATGATGCTGCCTCATTAATGAGCGTTGTTCAGAACTGCTGCTGCTGGACGCTGACGGTGCTTGGCAAAGGAATGCCAGAGTGGGAAATCCAGGTGCTCTGAGATGTGGATTGAGGTGCAGAGAGAAGTTGTACGGATGCCTCCCACCAGACATCACTTGTGCTTGTGTTATCTAAGGCAAGAGAACAAGATTCTGCTCAGCGGGTAAATGCAAGACTTTTAAAGTGGTGGTAAAAATAAACAGGCAAAAACCTGTGATATCTTCTCTATAGCTTCAAGTGGAACGGCTCTCCTGCTGTTTTGCTGAAGGCAATTGCTTGGTGGTTTATTTTCTGCAGGGAGTAGGATAGATAGCATTTATGAATGGCATGGGCATTTTCCATCCATTACAACGTGAAGTCTAACAGCAGAATCCTACAATTAGGTAGAGATATTAATAGTAACTGAAAAATTCTGTAGAGTAGTTCTGTGCAGTGGGTTTCTCAATGTGTGTTAGTCTCCTCCTTTAGTCTTTGATAACGTACAGTATGAAAAGTTTTGCTCTGCGTAGTGAGCATATTGTCAGTGGGTAACAAATGCTTTGCTTTTAATGAGAAACTTCCAGGCTAAAGATAGCATTCTTTGTAGCCGAGAGGAAACTGATGCTCACGGACAACTGTGTTGTAATTAAAAGCCCAATTATTATTAGCTGCCACCAGAAATACTTACTCTGTTGCAAGATGTGTCTTGTCCCTTGAATCTGATCCTCACCCACCCTGTTAAATATACTAACAGTGCTTCACTTGTTTAATCTGATGTTTGAAAACAGCGTAGCAAGCACAACCCTAACAGGGTGCAGCTCCTTCCTTGCTCCTCATCGTGCGTCTGGATTCCTGCTGCGATTTGCTGGCTTCCTCCTAGCCCCAAACATCAGAACTTGGCAGAGGCTGCTGGCTGCTGCTTGGCATTGGGAAGGAATTACGTAAATCCAAACGCTTGGGTTGTTCCTATCAGAACTGAAGTGTTCCAGATTGACTGAAAATTCATCCCGAGTCACTTTGGATTGGGCAGTTTGTGTTTTCTTTTTATTATTTTGTTTTAGAAAAAACAGCGCTAGGGTGACTAAGAGAAAAAGGGTTTTAAGACTTAAAAATAACCAGCAGCATCTTCCATATCCTCATAGCCATATTCCTCTTCCAGTGGCTCCTGTTTCTGCCCAGGGAGGTTGTGGATGCCCCGTCCTTGGCCGTGTTCAAGGCCAGGTTGGACGGGGTCCTGGGCAACCTGATCTGAATGTGTATGTTTGGTGGCCCTGCTAGGCAGGGGGGTTGGAACCACATGATACTTGAGGTCCCTTCCAACCCAGGTGATTCTGTGATTCTGTGATTTAAGACTTGTCTTACCCTCTGAAAATGAGCTCTGATGTTGGAGGACCAGAGATGCTTTGTGCACTCCTGGCCATCCAGCAGAAGCCATGCTGGTCTAGAGTTTTTTTCCAGAGCTTTTTCAGGTTAAAAAGCCAATGCAAACTGTTGCTTAAAAATGGGAAATTTGGTTAACTCTTTCTGTGAGCCAAGGGAAATGGACCAACAGAAGGTGATCTGTGCGGGGAGAACATTTTGTTCTCATGAGTCTGAGAACCCAGGAGCAGAAGCATAGCAGTCTGATCGTTTTTCTGTCTGACTTGGTGTGCTGCTTTGTCTGAGCTTCCTCTTCCAAAATGTCATGCCTGCTTGCAGGGACTGCTGGATTGACAGGGCAGCGTATGGAATGGGAACCTTAGCATCGAGCTGGAGCCTTAATGAAGGGATGTTAACAAGAGGCTGTCTGGTGGCATATGCTGGCTGTAATGCAGTTGAGGAGTACAAATTCTGCCATCTTTCAAGGGAAAAATCCAAACTTGCAAGTGGAGTCTCTCAAGCTAAACGTGAAAGATTGATCTTGGGACGTGAGATAGCTGGGTTGCTCTGGTGCACAGAAGTTAGGGACAGGAGCTGCAGCCCATGGGTACACACTGCACAGCAGCGAGGTGCTCTTGGTTTTTAATCAGAGTTATGTAACAGGAATAATAGGAGAGAACGCTCCTGCATGTTGTGCTGCATGGTGACAACTCTTCCAAGTGTTACACACCGACTGGGACTTGCTGTGCCTTGCAGAGAAACAAGGAAAGATCTTCTGAGATGTAGTGCAGAAGGTGAGTGAGGGCTCCGGCTGGAGGACTGTTGATGTGTGTGAGCAGAGTTAGTGAGGATGGTCACAAGATACAGTCCTGCTCACTAAGAAATAAGCCTGTTATATCCCTTCTTACTCTCTTCTTGCAATACAAATCAATACAAATTCATCTTTCTGCTGCTTTGATTTGTTGCTCTTTTTTTTTTTTTTTCTTTCATTATCTTGCTATAACTTGCTATGGTAATTGATAAGGTGAAGGTAGAAAACAAGACTTTATGGTGTTGGCACTCCTTAAATTATTACGTTCTATCCCATTTTTGGAGTTTTGCTTGCTTAATCCCAACTGCCCGTAGTTGTCACTGAGCTGTCTGCAGTGGAACCCAGGCAGCAGTTGTATGTTATTCCTCCTAATCTGGTTACCTTGCACATGTCAAGATAAATAAATTCTACTATCGGGTAGCTTAATTGTCTGGCTTTTCTCTGCCCCTTTGGGATTTGGCACTTTTCTCCAGATTTGATTAATTTGCATCACTTGGTGCCACCCACTGTGCATGGCTCTTTCCTGGCTCTCTTTTCTGAAGGCATGGTTTAGCTTGTCTCTGTTTAATAAAGAATGCTGGTGAGGGTTTTGAGTAATGTTTCTCAGTACTGAAGTGTGGTTTCCCCCAGCCACATGCTAGCAGTGAGGGTAAATGAGGGAAGATGTGCTCCAGGATCACTCAGCTCTCCTAAATCAGGATCCTCAGCATCCCTGAAAGAATCATTCCCTTCTTCTGACATTACAGAAAACCTATGGAGGATAAACTTGCCCTCTTTTTACCATTACACCAGGCTAGGTGACTTTTTAGGGTGCTTCCAGTTGGCTCTCAGATTCCTGTAGTAAAGTCCCTCCAGGATGCTGGCTTCTGAACATTCAAATAGCAGTGGTATTTGCTTTGCCCAGCCAGACAAAGAAAGCAAACGCATTGCCTTCCGTGTCTGAAGCCATGTGAAGTTTTTTTCAATTAAACATGTTTCTCCGGTTGTTTTCAAACACTCATTAATTCTGATTTCAAACAGTTGGTAAGGCTGATTGATTTGTAATTTTCAAGATCATGCCTGAGTGTTTTCCACTCCTCCCTTCTCTTGGCTCAGATGGAAAACAGAGTATTTCTGCCTGGTAAATTCTGAATAACTCAAACACTCGATATTCTTGCAAACTGAAGAGTGAGAAAGTGGCACGGACAGATTCTGCATCTCACTGCCTGTACCACACCCAGTAGCTGCATGGCAGGTGGTTATTGGGGCGATGTTTTGGTTTGTATGTATTCAGTTGGATCACTAAAATAAATAGGATTTGTTCTTTTTGAAAGAGAATTTCCTGCCTGCAAGCTGCTGGTGTGTTTCAGAGCCCCGTGCCTGGGTTCCCAGATGTGCCATCCCGTTTCATTTGTATGCTGTGAGGGTACATGGCTGCTCACAGGGACTGACGTTCCCGGGGCTCGGCTGCTTCTCCTGCCCCCGAGGAGAGCCATGTGCTATGGAGGAGCACACAAGTGCTGGATTTTATCATGAGCTGAACATAAAAATCAGATTACCTGCGCCATTCCTTCTGGAAAAAGTCTACTGTGCTCTTAAACAAGTGTTTCTTTTATTTTCTTTTCAATGTCCTTCTGGGAACCTGTACTTAGGCATACATAAAATCAGATCCTTTTTCTCTAATAGGGCACTTAAGCAGCCCTAAATGCATGTTAATGCTCCATTACACTCTTATCAGCTGTGTTAGATTAGAGATGGAAGTCTATTGGCCATGTGCAGATTGATCTTCCCAGTCAAATAATAGCAAAAATGAATTACTGTTTTTAACCTGCAAGAAAGAGCTTGTTTATGCTCAGAACTCTTTGTCTTACTGAATCTCTCCTGGGGATCTGTGCATGCAAGTGAGTTGCCCCAAACGA
This sequence comes from Tympanuchus pallidicinctus, assembly GCF_026119805.1. Lineage (NCBI taxonomy): Eukaryota > Metazoa > Chordata > Aves > Galliformes > Phasianidae > Tympanuchus > Tympanuchus pallidicinctus. The sequence continues at coordinate 26,676,214 of NW_026294791.1, forward strand.
ATACATTAAGTCATTGGTAAGCCCAGCTTTGTGGTATGTGAGAGTCCAGCATTGTTCCTTGTGCCCATTTCAGCATAATGTTACCACCTGGCCTTCTAGTTCAGAGATCTGTGCAAGATTTTTTTATTGCCCAAAAGAGATGAGAAGAGTTGGAAGGAATACGGCTTCCATCCTAGCACGTGTTGCCTGGCAAACACCCAAGGAGCTGCCATTCCTATTAGGGCATCTTGGCAATATTTACAGATTGATATATGTATATGTATATGTTGAATTTCATTGCTCCTATACTTCCAGTTTCACCCAACTCAGTAGTAGTCAGAATATCAGAGTTGCTAGGCAACTTCTGCACTTCTCTCCTTAGTGCCACAGCATTTCTCTTCTTCCCCTCTGGTCTCAGGTCTCTCCCATCCTGGGAAGCAGCCTGTCACTTCCATGCTCTCACAATGCCTGCTTGGTGCTGTGGGGACCATAGTTGCATTGGTGCCATGAAGCTGATAGCCTCTAACTCCTTGCTGGATTTGCTTCTCCCATCCCTTGGTTCCCTGCTGAGTTGGTACAGCGGGTTTCAAGCAGAGTGTTCCACCTCTAGCTACAGTGGCATCCATAGAGCTCAGAAATCTGCACAGACCTATAATGGGAGCTTCCCTGGGCCATTCAGGTACTTTGTTTCCAAAAAAAAAACCTGCCATTGCCATGGTGTTTGCTGATCCTCCTTGATGAGAGATGTCTGATGACTGAGGTCAGTATTGCCAAGAAGCTTGTGCAGGGCTCATGCTATCCTGTTCTATACTGAAACAATATATAGTTTCATAGAATGGCCTGGGTTGAAAAGGACCACAATGATCATCTAGTTTCAACCCCTATTGTAAATAAAGTTCTTCAGCTGGGATGAGGGGAAGGCCTTTGTACAGGACAGGTACGTCTCTCCAGGTCATTCTTCATTAAGCCTCAGTGGATCAAGTACCATATCTGTCCTTGCTCTTTTCTGTTCTAGATTTAGTCTTTTGAGTTTCAAAGGTCTGAATTTCATTTAGATGAAGTAGAGTTTATTTATGAGCACTGACATGCACTGCATGATTCACTGTGACAAAACAGTGGCTCTCAGTGTAATTTCCTGATTAGAAAACAGGACTGAAGATGAACAAAGTGAAGAGAGGAGAATCCTGTGACTCGCCTCTGGGATTGATGCTTTTCTACTGTCTCTGTGCTACTGACAGTTGCAGTGAGATGTAGGCACTGTTCATAGTCTGTTTAAAATAACAACTGGAAGCACTCACCCACAGTGAGTTCAGTTGCGCAGAATGTGCACATCACGTGGTGATGGAAAGCTGTAGTAACGCTGACTGAAAGCTTTATGGTGTTTTGGTGCTTATCTCTTCTGAAATGGGTTTTCATGAGACTGTGATCATCAGTTGTCTGGCGTTGTATAATTTACAGGTACCGCAAATGATGCCAGCATTTATGATTACCTTGCTTTGAGGGTAGGAGCTGCCAGAAATTAAAGGCTGTTCTAGGAGGCAGGGCTGGGTTACATGGCTGTCCTACTGATAGCAGCCAGTTGGCTTCCTGTTCCAAGCTCCCTGCTCAGCTGTGTCCAGGAAGGAGCACAGTGGGCTGCAGTCCTGCAGGCTGAATGTTGGCTTTTGGAGAAGTGCTACAATTAGCAGTAGTTCAGTTTCTCCCCATCTCACTCCCTCTTTTCTTAAAAAAAAAAAAAAAAAAAAAAAAAAGAATATACAACTCCAATGCATTTTGAAGTTAGACTCAGTATTGTTTCCCTAGCATAATGAAAGCATACCTAAGATAGCCAGCCTGCCCTGAGAACTCAGAAAAGTTGTTTCTTTTTCTAATTTTAAAAATAAATCCGTCTCACCCTTGAAGCCAGTAGGGAGAGGGACAGGCTGTAAAGATATTGCAGGATTTATTCCCAGCAAAGCAGCTGCTATTATTTTCATGTGCAGAGCTGAGTGGGGGAGTCAGGGGCTTAGTGCTGTACAGCTGTTGGCTGGCTGTGTTGCAGGGTTGGCACAGCTGCTCGCGGGGCCATGGAGCCCATGGCTGCTCCTCCTGCACCAGGAGAACCTGGCAAGTGGGATGGGGAAGGTGTAGTGAGTTCCTGCAAGGAATCCTGGCTGGGGTGTAAGGAGGGAAATAACAACAAAACAGAGAATGCTCTGCAGGGAGCCGGGCCTGCTAGCAGGTGACAGAGAGCCTGGCAGCAGTTCCTGAAGTGAGGCTGTCCCTGTAGTGTCGGTGTGAGGCAGGGGGTGAGGTCTGTGTGTCTGCAGATGTTACCCTCCCACCTGGAGGGTAAGAGCATCAGCAGTGCTCCAGGTGCCTGCCTGGCACTATTTGGACATGGCTCACTACTGATGGCACAGTCCTGTGGCAGTGTGTGTTGTGCTGGCAGCACAGTTCTTACAAAAAGCCCCACTTCCTACTGCACTTCCATCCCTATTGACTGTATACACGGTATTGGGAACCTGTTCAGTTATTTATTACACGTTTCTCCTCTGTTCCTGCCGTTCAGCAGAATGCATTTCTTTCCTTGCTCTGTATGACTTTTTCTCCTTGCTTTGGCTTCAGCTGCCTTTTCCCTCCTATTCCCATACACGTTTGGCAGAAAAATGACTACTAGAGCTCAGCTGTGTGTCTGGGTGAGTGTGTGGGGGCGTGGGAGAGCACTTCATTTGCCGTTTGCTTTCAGGATTATTTCCTCTAATTTGTTCATGCTCTGTTATACACCTTTCACAGCTTGGGAATCATGCCAGCAGTTCAGCTGCCTGACTTTGGAAACTGCATGGTCCTTCAGCCAGGCTGCTGCCTCTGCTCCTTAGCTGCATTGTGCTCTCTCTGCCATAGGGAGGGAGTCAGGAGTATTTTCAGTATTGAGTAATTCTGATTAATTCATTCAAAAAAATTGAAAAGAATAATAGTAATAATCATGGAGTTGGTGCTTTGTGCTTGCTGTGCAGTGACTGGTGCCCCTAATGCATTGCAAATGCGACTTCCCTGAAGATCCATGGGCCTGCGAGGTTCCAGCACTATTTGCAGAAGTGCTTTCAAAGCAGCTCTGGATAAACTGGTGGTAAATCCTGCCTGTGTGCATTTCAGAGCAGCAACTGGAGCACTTGGCTTTTAATAACTTCAGATCGAGTCAACTGCGGAGTGCTCTGAATTCAGCCACAATGAGGCATTGCTATCATTGGAGTTGAACACAGGAGTGCTGAGAGTGTCTGAGATCATAGAATGGCCTGGGTTGAAAGGGACCCAATGCTCATCCAGTCCCAATCCCCTGCTATGTGCAGGGTCACCCACCAGCAGACCAGGCTGCCCAGAGCCACATCCAGCCTGGCCTTGAATGCCTGCAGGGATGGGGCATCCATGACCTCTTTGGGCAGCCTGTTCCAGTGCCTCACCACCCTCTGTGTGAAAAACTTCCTCCTAATATCTAACCTAAACCTCCCCTGTCTCAGTTTAAAACCATTCCCCCTTGTCCTGTCACTGCCCACCCTTGTGAACAGCCATTCCCCCTCCTGTTTATACACTCGCTTCAAGTACTGGAAGGCCACAATGAGGTCTCCTCAGAGCCTTCTCCAAGCTAAACAAGCCCAGTTCCCTCAACCTTTCCTCATAGGAGAGCTGCTCCAGCCCTCAGATCATGGAGATGCTGTGTAGGAGCTAGCTGCCTGCATGGAGAAATTTAACATGCTCCCTTTTGGGGAAAGATCAGAGCCAAGCACAGGGCAGTTGCTAGCAGTGTGAATAAGGTGCAAGCCATTTAAAGACAATAGAGGGTAATTCCTCTGTTTGAGATCCCTCTGCTGAGTATGCTGCTGGTAATCCAGGAGCACTATCACTACGAGGAAGGACCTGCAGAACTCTGTTCCTGCAGTGCTGTTCCAGCTGCAAGTGTGCTGTTGTGATCATTTGAGTTATAGCAGTGTTAATGCAAACTGAAAAGATTCAGTTGTTTTGGCTGGTCTGCTGCTCACTTATGTCATGGGCTGGAACACAGGTATGTGCTGTGCTTCATCACCTGCCACTGGGTGAAGAGGAGGTGTCTCTAGGGGAGTCCTGGCGAGGCGCAGCACCCCTGCAGCGTGTGCTGGGGGGTGCAATGAGGCACGCACTGCACACTGAGGGGGAGATGGATTAATTGCTGCCGTATTTGTGACCCTAGACTCGTTATTGCAGCTGAACCAGTGGGTTCCTCCATTTGATTTTGTACATTTGCAAGGATTTCCCAGGGAAACTCCCGGTAATCAGCTGATTTGAGGTGATATTTTCCTTTAAGGCTGTTTTGATATGAACAGATCAATGGATGCAGTTACAGATAATTGCATTAGAAATCCTGATGCTTGAAATTTACACACCAATTCATGGGAACTTTTTTTTTTTAAAATTATTTTCTCTAAAACAAATGTATATATGTATCAAAATTGCCATTATTGGTTAATCACAAGATTCCTCTGATGCCATGCTTAAGGGTGCTGCAACATTAACAGATGTTTGCCGTCCAGTGCTGGCCATGCAGTACCAATCACTGCTCCCATACTTCAGAGCTTTGTGCTTTATCTTGCTCAGTAAGCCAAGTCTTAGTTTTAAGCTGGGAAGAGAGAAATAGCATTAAATTGGAGGGCTGAGCTTAGCAAATGGTGTTTTTCATATTTCAGCAGTGCTTGGCTGCCTTATCCATTAGAGCAACTGGTGGATGTGCTTAGATATCAGGAAGCTCATGTATTGAGAAGAACTGAACCTGGGCTTTGTGTAGTCCTGCCTGTATCTCCCATCACTCCGGAAGGCTTAGCTTGAATATGATCACCAGCGGTGCCTTTCTGAAACCTCTTTGGAAATAAATCACAAAGCAATTTCCTTCTATGAAATGTGTGTCTTAGAAAGTGACCTCAGGCCATCAGAAGTCAATAGAAGGGGTCTTGTTGCCTTGAGTCGGGGCCCTTGAGCTGTTTTCTGTTGGGTGTTCAATCATCTAGCTCTGACTGTAACCTGAAAGAAAAGGACTGTGTGATGGGCTGAGATACTGCGGTAACAGCCATCACTGAAATAAGGTCTGAAATGAGTTTGATAGCAAGCCACTCTATATGAACATTTATTATTTGGTGGAAATATATCCATTGCCATTCTGTAATGCCCTCGTGATACCTATAGCAGTTGCTCACAGAGAAGTGGGAAATGCTGAAGGTATTTGCAACTTATTTTCATGTAATCTCACTTTTAATTGAAAAGGCTTTTAATTGAAAAGGCTAATTTTAATTGAAAAGGATAAATGTCCGATTCTGTGGATATTCTGAGAAAGTGACACCACCTGCAGTAGTAAAGAGAAGCTGCAGCAGTGTGCTGATGTGAAGGAGAAAACAGCTGTGCAGGTGAAACACATTGTATGGAAGCCCTGCTGTCTCCTCAGAAGCACCCTCTTCTCCTGGGTGTTCATCCTGTGTGTTGGAGGAAAAGAAAAACCTGCACTTTTGCCAGCCTATAGTTTTGTAAAGTCTTGTCTGTCTTTGGTATTTGGTGTATTTGGTGTATATCTCTTAGATAGAGGGGGGAAAAAAAATGTTTTGAGCTACATTCTGTAATAGCTGTGATAATCTTCCTGTTGCTGTTCTTAAGGCGCTTGAGGTTTTTAAAAGAAACAAAATGTAATGAACACAGTGTGGAAGTGCTGTGATGTGCATCCCTTGCTGCTGATGGCCGGCTTCTCATGCTGCCATGACTTTAACTCCACACCATGTGAATTAATTAGGAGAGGGCTGTGATGCAATTCCCCCATTGCTTTCTCATTTGTATTTTGCTGTGCATGAAATCTCATCCCTGGGACTCATAGTACTGTTTGTCCTTAGGAGACTGAACAGGGAAGTATCACGTTGCTTCAGGAGCTGTTCTGTTTGGAAATCACTTGTTGCTTTGGGATCGGGCATTGGATGAGAAGTGCTGACTGCAAACAAACAAATAAACAAAAAGGCTAACTCTGCAGATAAAAGTGGTGAGATAAGCCTCAGTTGGACAAAGCCTGTCCTGCAATAACCTGCTGATGCTAACTATTAGTATTAATTCAAACCGGGCCCTCCCTGCTAGGAGGAATCAGGTAGATGAGCTGGAGCTGCTTGGTTTCTCTCTCCAGTCTCTCTAGCTGTCAAACCGCAGCATTTGTGTGCCCTTTGAAATGTGGATGGTGAAGCTGTTCTTTCTGCTGAGCGCAGCCTCACGAGAGAGGATACGTGCAAAGTGTAATTTCAGATGGCAATTCCACCTCCGTCCGGCTGGGTAACTGGGTCTGGGTAGCTTGTGGATGGTATTTTTAGTGCAGCTCAAGTAGAACACTACAAAAACGTGTGCTCTCTGTCTGCATCTCCTCATGTGTTACTGATTTTGCAGCACGCTCTCATCCTTTCCCCCTTTCAGCACGATGAGTGCTGCATCCACACTGCTGCCAGAACAGCAGCTTCCAGTGGAATAATGAACTGCAGGAATAAATATGGGAATTCTGTATCTTGGGACAAACACTTCATAGGAGGGAGAAAATGTTTAATTTCATGGCTATTAATATCAGCAGAGGGAGAGGAGCACATTCTGCCTGCGTGCTCCATGGAACAGCACATCACTGTTGACCTTTCCCCTCCTGCCACTGCAGGACTTTGCTCTGAGCATCCCCAACCCTCATCCTGCTCTAAGCTTTCCCTGCTCCTTTAGCTTCATTCTCACCACTACTTTGTTACCCATCAGCAGTGCTGCTTTGAATAATGTGAAGAAGAGGAAGAGAGCTTCTATGTTGTTGCTTTTTTTTTCTCCTCCCTTAGGCCACCGGTGCACTTCAAAGGCAGAAGTTCTCAGTTTTTGGCTCAAAAATGCAAAATAATAAAGGCATCTTTCGTGGCACAGGTGGGCGATGGTTGCTGGGAGGGGTGTCACAGCAGGAACTGCCCTCTGCTCACCCCAACGACCCTCATGGAATGCAAATTCAGAAGACAGCTCTGCTTTCTTTTATTAGAACAAAACGACATGAAAGCCAAACGGACCTATTGCTTAGAGGAAATCAGTAATTACCAGCAGTAAGTCAGGTCCCTGGGTTCTGCCTGGACAAGGCTGCGTTGTAGGTGAAGTCACTGTGGTTGTTCCATGTAGCTTTGGGTTTTTTCACAGCTGGTTTTGTGAAATTTTAGCCCAGCGTGGTCAGAGCATAAGGAAACTTAGAGATGTATCTGCAATCTGTACAAGGTGAAAGGTTATCTCAGTGCACTAAAGATGAAAGGAAATAAAGCTGTGGAATAGAATAATTAACATTCATTTATTGTAGAACACTGGAAATTCTCTGCCTGATATCTGCTGCTTGGTTTCCAGCTATGGAGGCAACGTGTGTTTTCTTGAGGATACAGCCTTTATGTGACTGCAAGAAATAAGGGCTGAGTGGATGAAGAGTGGATTCATCAAGTGTTAAAAGAACTGGAAAAAGAAGAAGCACAGCAAGTAATTCAAAAGAAAAAATGGAAAAATTAAAAGAGAAAAAAAAAAAAAAGGAATTGTTCAAGGTTTCCGGTGGCAATATCTACTCTAATAATTGAGCTCCCTTTCTGGATACACTCAGAAGAGTCTTGGGGTACCAAGTACGGCATCTGAGGCTGAGTACAGCCATCTTCTATTGGCTTGCACCAAAGATGTTAATAGCAAAGCTGCACATTTTATTTGGAAGTAGCGTAGACACTTTTGATCTGCCTGAGAGGTTTTTCTCACCAGCATTTTGCAGATCGGAGCTTGCAAATTGCTTCTCAAATCCTGATAATTAATGGTGGTGGGTGGTGAACATGAGCTGGAGGTTTTCTTGTGCTTTTTATTTTTGGCTTCTGAAACCGACATGTCCCCAAAACACTTGTGAAGACAAAAGAGAAAATCATATTTGAGAAGAAGGGAAGGAGGAGGCTGCATTATTCCATGCCACTGGAAGTGCTGTATTTCCAAAGGGATGCTGCTATGCTGGGGCCTTCTTAGCCTCGTTGGTTGGCATCAGGAAGGATTGCCTATCCAAAAACTAGCTGTGTGTAGTTTTTTTCGAGATACTGTTGTGATTCCCATTCATTAATGCAAAAAATAAAAGCTTCCAGTTGTTGCATTTGGGTTGGCTCCTTGCTCCTATGTTTCAGGAAGGTGTGTACTGCTGAGATCCTGCAGGCGATGCAGCTGGGGATGGGTTTTCTTCCTTCCCCAAAGAGCTTTACCCTGATGTATTCAGTATCACTTCTTTCCCTTTTGCTTCAGCAGCAACCTGATGTTGTTTGATGGCACCGTTGCTCTCCTGGGCACTAACCAGTGATTAAGGCAAAAGCTTTTCTGCTCTGCTTTTTCATTATTTTCCCTTATCTGCCCTTTAGCAGAGGCAAAGTCTGGGAGCTGAGTAATCCCCGATGTGTCTGGATGTCTGCACAGCCTTCTTTGTGCTCTGTATTTCTCTGTGTGCTGGCTGCCTGTGAGGTTTCACCAAAAAATGCCCTCCCCAAAACAGCCCACTCCTGCATTACGAAGTGTGTTAGAGTTGCATGGCCAAGCAGCTGCTTCCCTGCTGTGAATGTTAGTGACTGGTATGGGGTGCTTCTGGGTCCAGAACAAGCTGATATGTGCTCCATGCTGAGAGATGAAGGCAAAAGTTAGGTGAATATGGGGCTTGGGTGGCTGAGCATGCTCTCGTGGTCTCTGGTAGGGATGCTGGGTTTATAGCAGATGGATTCCTCCAGCCCCGTATACTGTGTTAACATGGGTTGTCTGTCTTGGTGTTTTGGGTTTCTTGGGGCTAACAGGTTGCTGGTCAACCTGTGCTCTGTCCCTGTAGCTGGCCGTATGCTTTTCCCTTGAGTGAAGTAGCTGGTGGTGTTTTAAATCAGAAAGCAGAGTTCCTATTTTCAGCCTCTGCTCACCGAGTTTGCTGTTTTCATCTGAAATCTGCAATGAGGGCATTGGCAGAAAACTTGGTTGTTTCAGCTTATCCACTAGAAGCCATTTCCTTCGGGCAAATTTGCATCCTGTAAGAAAATGAGCATTCCACATCTCTTTTACAGACCAAGCAGTGGTTACCTGTCCCAGTCTGCTGTTTCTCCTTCCTTTCCTACAACTCCACGTACTTCTCCCTACCCTCAGGGCAGGCACAGAGGGCTGTGCTGCAGATCTTTGTGGGTCCTTGTGCCCATCTCGGTGCTGAGGTTAAGACCTCTTCCTGCAGATTTGAGCATGCATGGAGGCAGCTGCTCAGCAGCACTCCTGCTGCATTGCAAGAATGTGGGAGCAACTAGGAGAGACTGAACATAATGAGTGTATCACAGTAATTAGGATGTGTGGTGGTAAAATTTGACGTCTGCTCCGTATGTTATATTCCTGCTCGGTGCTGTTAGATGCTGTGCTGTTGGGGTGAAGCGTGGAAGAAGAGAGGGATGGGAAATGAGAAATTTGTGCTGAACTGTGTGTGGCTAGGAGGAGATGAGAAAGGAGGAGGAATGCGGGGGATTGTACTGACCGTAAAGGAAGAAATCCATCCGTGGAGATGCAGTCAAACTTTGGAGGAGTCTTTGTTCAAGAGGAGCCGTTGAGTCATTGCACATTTGATGTTTTAGACATAAGATACTGCAGCTGTAACCTAGCTTTTCCTTCCCCTTTTGTTTTGTGTGACATCTGGATTCTTTGGGGAGTGTTATTCTGTCTTCAAATGGGGATCATTGCCACTTTGGGCAGCGGAGTTTTTACAGATTCTGTGGAGTAATGAACATGTAAGAAAAAGATTATACAGCTGGCTCTCTTCTCTCATGACTATTAGCATAAGATCTTTAATTGATTTAGGGGGTTATTTTCTCGGAACACTTGCAATTAGCAGCTCTTAATCACCAAAACACTTTTTAAGAAATCTGGCTTGATGGGTAGGTTGTTAAAAGGAATGGGAGAAGCATATATTGCTGGTTTCTCATCTTTTTTTCCAAAATAAAAGCAGCACTCCATGTTAATAGCTGGGTGAGTGGGAAACGTATCTGTGTGCCTTGCTTGCTTCAAGCCACAGATTAAAGCTTAGAGCCAGAAGGGACCTTGTGGTCAACCACTGCACTCCTGTCGCAAGGTGGGATCGACTGCCTTTATTGCACTGATAGGCGTTTACTGAACAGACATAGCAGTGTAACATGATGGAGATGGTCTGTGCTCTTGTACTCTTGAAACCCCATCATTTTGCTTTCTTAAAGCACTTTACAGGTTGCTTTTTGTTAAATATTTTTCTCTCTTATGCTGTCTTTTAGGTAAAAGGCTCTCAACAACTGTGCAAGAAGGTGGATTATTTTTAAAACAATGAGCGTGTGTCCCTAGTCATGATTTGTGGTTCAGTCCAGCTGGAGCTGTCTGAATGAAGCTATGGGCTGTGCATCAGCCAAGCATGTTTCTACTGTTCAAAACGAAGAGGAAACTCAGAAGGGGAAAAACTATCAGAACGGCGATGTGTTTGGTGGTAAGTGGTGTGGGACTGCAGCTTTCTCCAGTGTCACAAATGGTCTGGAAGGTATTTTTGGGAGTTTTAACCTTTCACAAAATGTAAAGGATGTTGTTAGAATAAATCACGATGATAATGCAGTTGGCCTCTCCAAGGGGTAGTGCAAGGATAGCTGAGATAGAAGTTGGATGAAATCCTTAGTGGCAGATTGACCTTCTGACTGGTGTTCAGTACTGCACTGCCTTTAATTCCTTGCATCCTAGGATAGTTCAAAGACTGCCCTTCTTTTCATACTCATTTTCGTGGTATCTGTGCATAGTTTTGCCATTAGATGTCAGAAAACTCATTTATTAAAAATAATTGAAGAAAAAACCAAACATTTAGAAAGAAAGACAATTCCTTAGTACTCTTGTCCTGTAAAGCAATAGTGCACTTATCCTGAAATTCTGAAGCATTAAGGGTTTGAGGGTACAGTGAGACTAGAAATATCCTTTGGGAAGGAGTCAGTGGTGCTGGGAATGGCAGGAGGGGCAGGGAGAGGTCTGTAATCGGGGCCTTATCACAGACACTTCTGCGCTGGGAAGGGCAAAGTGCTATAGAGGTGACATGCATAGTCAGCTGCAGGGTGTTTTCTTCAGGTTAATGTAAGCTTAGTGGGTTTTTTTAGATAACTGCCTCAATAACAATTTAGTTCTTCAAATATTATGAACTATCTGGAAGTTTGTTCAGAATGAGAGTTCTCAGCCTTCCCAGATATTTGTCTGAAAAGTCCTTACTGTGAATACAGTAGCTGGCTACTGCTTTTAAAATAGATGTATTGCTACTGAGTATGCCAAACTTCTCTGATGGTTTTTTTAGCAATTGTTTGTGTAGAAGTGGAAATGACACATCCAGCAACAAAAAATATGTCTTTGTAATTTTGGAAGCAGTGATAATTTACTTTTTCAACATTTCTGGGGGCTGGCTTGCTACCAGCAGTGGATCTCAGAGTGAGTACAGCTGGGGTTATCATCTGAAAGAGACACAAGTTAATCAGGAAACTTCAAGCTGAAGCTTCAGGTTATTTTCCCACATTTCCCTCCTTGATTCTAGCCTGAGAGATGCCAGTTTGGGGATTGTGGGTTCAGTCTGCTGTTTTTATTTAAAACAGGCTGTAGATGCTGGCATGAACAAAATCCTCTGTTAGTTTCTGAAAGGAATCTGAGTTGATATTTTACCTGATACTTAGCAAGGGAGTAGTTTGGGTAATTCGTGTGTCTCAGCTTTATTATTATTTTTTTAAAATGCATGCTGCAAGCCTAAGATCTTGACAGTAACGACGGGAAACCTAAAGTAACATCTGGAGGCAGAAGATGAAGAAGACTGAAGGGATTCTAAAGGATTACCACTTTACAGAGCTGGGCTTGTTTCAGCATCATCCTTGAGCTGTTCTGGGATCCATTTGAGGATTTTTAATCTTTCCCTGTTCTACAGAAACCTGTCGGTACCAGAAATACAATCTGCACTTACCTATTTTCTTAGTTTAGGTATGCAATTTGTGATAGTTAATAATCCAGTTCAATGACTGATCCTTTTTTAGCAAGGAGTTTATGCACCCATGGTATCTGTGACTTAAATTACTTGTTGAGTGGCAACCAGAATAGGCACAGAAGCTGTGTTCCTGCTTTGTTTCTGGGGGACAGCCTCCAAATCAGGAACTGGGTGCATAAGAAAGGTGAGCTGGAGGTGCCTGACTTTCCTGCTGCCCGTTTTGGACCTGTAAAGGATGTATGGCATGCTGTGATGCTTAGAAGCAGGAAACCATGTACTTCATGTGCATGGTACCCTGCACAGTTCGTCCTAAAAAGGATGTTTAATATAAAGAATGATGCAAGAAAGTCACACTTTAAGATCGTGTTTATCATCCTTGTTAACGATCTTCTGGACTTGCCAATTGCCAGAGCTCTTTCACAGGAGACAACACTATTTCTAACCACCGTCTTCTGTGCTGAAAATGGTAGTAGCTAATCACAGTGTTTGGTGGGGGAGGCCTGAATGCTCAGAGTATTCTGCCTACTTCATTTTTGGTTAAATTTTTGTGTTTTAGTCCTGAATTACTTCCTTGCAACATATCTGCAATTATTCTTCAAGCCATCAAGGAGGGCGTTGCTCAGTGCCATGTCAGAGGGCTCTCATAATCAACTCCCTGCAAGGAGAGAGTGTAGTTTGTAAGAATTGAGCAGATAATCACAGCTAGGCTGACACATCTTAGCACAATAAGTTCCCAGAGATACAGAAGGATCCAGAGAGTCTACCAAGGTTAGAGTGCCCTGCAACACTTCCATCATGCATTTCCCCATGCGGTGCCAGGTGCCAAGAACTGCTGAACGTTTCCTTTCTTGTTGCTGGGAAAGGACAGAAGTGTCTCATCCAGTCAGTGGTCCAGAGCAGAGCATCTCTGGGCAGATTGAAGCTTAGCTGCAGAATGACCAAGGAGAGCAGAAGTTGGATGGTTTGCATGGAGAAAGAAGGTAATAGAGAGGGAATTAAGAAGATGCATTTGGTAAGAAGAGTAGTTTTGTGGTAGGAGGCAGCAAAGTAGAAGAAGCAAGTAGGCTTGGTAGAGCTGTGGTGTTTATAAGGTCCTAAAAAAAGTGTGTGTTACTTGCAGTTTTCACATCTGAGGACTAATCTGTCCTAGAGCACCTGAGCAGAAGTCCCAAGTGTGAGATTTGTACTCATGGTGGTGAGGGTTGTGTCAGATGGAGGCAATGTAACTCCAGCTGGAGCTGGAGCATTTGGATCAGCAGTGACAGGATTTAAAGCAAATACCTTGATGCAGATGTTGCCTGCCCTGATCTGAAAGACATGGCTTGAGGTATTTTGCTCCTCACTGCTTGACTAGCATCTGAATGAAACTCATCTTTCTTCTTTGAGCGTCATCTGCAGAAGGAATCAGTAGTAAGGACTGTAATTTCCATCCTGCTTTTGCACTAAATAGGTCATTTTGAATGAGGAGAGAGATGAAAATACTTTATTTGGTTCTAGGCAGTTTTGCTCTTACCTTTGTCTTAGGCTGCTGGGTTGTTTTTTTTTTTTTTTTTCCACTTAAGGATTTTTGTAATGCACTGTTGACAGCGTGAACTACAAAGCTGAAAAGCCTTTACCTTTCATACTAGTGTCCTTTCCCACAAATAAATGCACTGACAAGGCAGGTGTTCCTGTGATCTTTGTGAACTCTTTTTCCTCTGGTGCTCAGGAGGAGCTTTCCCACTTTGCTCCACCACTGTAACTGTAGCTCCCAAGTTTGCTAGTGGACCTGCTGAGGAGTGAGCAAGATGCTCATCACTGCCACTGCTATTGCAGTGGTTTTCCATTAGGGCAATAAGAACTGTTGGTGCCAAGCTGCAGTGATGCAGAGCACATGGCTGCTCTGTGCCATCTTTGCTGTCAAGTTTGAATAATGGTGAAAGTTTCAGAAGGCAGAGAAGGAAGAGTTTAGTCATAGCCTGAGGTTATTAGATTCCAGCTTGTAACTGATGGAAGAGAGATGTAGCTAGAATGAGGGTGGCTGCTGGGGGAAGGAGAGGAGACCTGTCTGGTTGTAGTTACAGATGCATTCTTGCTGTTAAGGAGGATTGCTGTGTGTGTAGTGGAAATAAGAAAGGTCCTTCATTGCCTGAAGTGAAGAAGATGTTGAGGTGGTTTCAGAACTGTGTGAGTGGTGATGTCTCCAAGCTTCTCTTTTTGGGTAAACTCCAACTCGTGCAGGACTTAATGGGAAAGGAGGGGTGGAAAGGACATAAGTAACTCCTGTGCAGCTCTTTGCCCTCTATGCCTTGGATAACAGTTCTCTCTTTGCACTGTAAATGTTGCCAGAAGAGCATCATTATCTCATTGTTAGTTTTGGCTTCCTTTGCTCTGAACACATTTCCAATCCTTCAGTACTTTTCTCTCTTCCTTTTGGGGCAGAAGCAGACAGGGAAGCCACGTAGGACTTTCTAGAGCCATTGAGAGCAGCTTTCCTCTGTCTCTTTGTTGCTGCTCAGTTGATGTGAGCCTGTATTTGTTCTGTAGACTTCCCTCCAAGCCCCCAACAGATATTCTGTCTAGAAAACCACTTAACATTTCCAAAGCTTTCTTGATTTCTTCTGTAGAACATAATTTGCAGGTATTGAGTGTCTGGATATTTTTTCCTCACTAGTCAGTTGTACTTGGATGTAGATGACACCAAGGTGATCAGTGCTGCAGTGCAGTTTGCAGTTCGTGCTCTTCATCAGAGCCTCTGAATGCTTGCTCTTGTTTTCACGGCTGGTGGTTGGTTGTAGCCAAGACTGCTGACTATTGGCGAGATCATCACTTCTCTGAGGATTGTTTTTGGACTTTCAAATGTCACTGCAGGTTATGATCATGCTCCAATGTCTTATTGCCTCCCTGGCTTTTAATGCTCTTTTTCCAGTTGAGCAGATGAGCAGGAGCACTGAGCCAGGTGTTCATCGTAAGTTTGAATCTAAAACTAAGAAACCCACCAGGGTACCTGTGAATTCTCTAACAGCAAGTTCTGCTTAACTGCAAACAAAACAATAAACTTTTTGTCTTATCCCGAACTGAAGAAGGCACCCTGCAATTTGCTGTAATGTATATTTAAATAATTGAGTTAGCAGGCCTATCAAAGGAGATGTTCTAGAGAAGATTGAATATAATATGATTATTATGCCTTGTTGGTCTCTAATGACTTTAAAATCCCTCTAATAAGGATAGCAATAATAAATCTTCATTTATTCATCATTTCAACTTCAAAGCTGATTTCCAGGGTGATACATAAGATCTGTAATAACGTAAATACCAATGAAGAACCAAATGCCACGATAGAGCCTTGAGCATTGTTGATTGCAGGATATGTTTTAATAATGTAACATCTCTGCTAGATTAATTGTATTTACTCCTTTTTAAAAAATCATGGTATGTTCATTTGGGGAAGAGGTTATTGGTGTAATTTTTGTGTAAGAAAATCACTGGTAATATGATTTGTTTTGGAAAAAAAAAAGCTATTTAGAATGTGCTCAGTAATCTGAGAGTCTAATCCAGATGTTTATGTGGAGCTCTCGAGTGCTTTGCAAATGTAGGAGTAGTAAGAATCTCTTGGCAGGTTGGTAATATCAGTGCTGCAATTGCCAGATAGGATTTCTGTTATTAACAGCGGCTCCATTTGCTAAACCAATCTAAGTGAAGTTGAATGCAAAACACAGCAGTGTTTAAACAAATTTGTCTCATAACAATGAGGACATTGCAAGAAAAGGAGATCTTTAGCCTTGAGGTATGATAATGAGATTGAAAAACAATAAGCATAATATTCAATTGCTTCGTGAGCTCTTGTGTAGTTGCCTTCACAATTTTCCTGATTTGTACTGCTATCCCACCCTTGTTTTAGAGATGGATGGCATGGAGATTTGTACTGAACCGCAGGAACTGATGCCAGATTGCTCGTAGACCGGCATGTTGTGTGTCTGCTCTGCTCTTCCTCACTTCTTTTTTCTTCAACAGTTTTCTTCTGTGTGGATGCTCATTCCCAACCCCCTTGAAAATGCCATCATGTGGAACTGAAGCAGGAAGGTCACAGTTTTAACTATGGCAGGTGTTGACCTGTCTTGTCTGGTGGCAGTGGATGCGCAGTGTCAGGAGAGCAGCAAGCAGCCTGGCAGGAAGGACTCCCTTCTCTCAGCAAATGGAAGAGCTCAGCTTAACCCCAAGACAGACGTGCTGCTCGGTAGCTGCCCTAGCTCAACTGAACCCAAAGACTTTGGGTTTTGAAACTCATCACAGATTTGTCTTTTCACCCGTGTATTTATGGCTTTGTCTGACTGCTGCTAACTGCTGCTTTGTCTGTCTCCATCTTCGTGCCTGCCCTGTCTCATCCACGTCAGTATCTCTCTTGTTTGGAAGGCTTTTTCCTTGATTGACAAGCCAAGAAGCATCATCCTACTCAAGACTTCAGGCTCAGAGTGTTGCTCAGGGTACTTCAAAACATCTGCGAGCCCAGCAGACTGCTCAGATGTCCTTAATTAATGAGAGGTCAGCTTCCCAAGCCTGCCTTCCTCCATCTAGCTCTTGTGCACACAGTTCTTCACTCAGTCTTCTGCACATTTGAAGCTCTGAAGTTGGGAAGCTTTTAGAATAAGATTTGAAGTTAGAAGAATGTATCAGAAGTGTCTTCATCAGTGTTGGCTCTTTCCTCAGCTGTCAGAAAAAAGTGCTGAAGTTGAGAATGAGAATTTCTTTTTTGTGGCCAAGCTGTCTTTCCTTGTGGTCATCCTCACTGAACTGAAACTGTATAGAAAGAAGCAGCTGAAGGAACAAAACTTCTTTAATTTGAGCCATGTATGCGTGCTATGAGCAGGAGGTCTTGCTGCACTAGCTGGAGCTTTCTCTGTCTGACAGCTTTTATTTTATCGACCTTCTTCATCAGCTGATTAACGCTCAGCTATTAATTGCTCCAGTTTGTTTGTCTGTCCCGACACGCTTCTGCGACGTCAGGCCTTCCTTGTTTTAGCAACACCCAGTGATTGCACAGCAGGGAGCCAGCATCATGCTGTGCCCTAATACCATGGCAGATATTTTGAGACAAAAACTTTTACAGACATTTTCAAACAGGAATAAATATATCCAGTCCCACCATTGGCACCTGCTGCACGTGGTACATAATGTGGAGCTGCCTGGGGTTGGGCACACACTCTGGTCTCATGGGGCAGAGGTGCAGGACCTCAAATATCATCCTGACTTTCAAAGGAGAAGCTTTTCATTGCTTACATTCAGCTGAGCTCCAGCAGCGGTTGTTTCCACGTAGCTCCTGATTTGAGCAGCTCGTGTTGTAAAGCAGGGTTTGCTTGAAGGCTTGAAAAACTGAGATGGGCAGATGAGTGTGTTGTTGTATGGAGCTGAACTACATTCGGATACATGAGCATCTTCCATAATTATACTGGATGCTGGTTTTCTTAACTTTTTAATTACTTTTTAAGGAATTGTGGTGGGAGAAGAGATCCCAAGTACATGATAAGATACAGCATCTTTTTAAATGGAATTATGCTTATTGTTTAAACAGCATCTTCATTCTGTGCTGTTCTAAGCTGGTTCGTTGACAGTCTGCTTTCTTATCTACGTAAACATGGGCCAGTATTAAACAAAACTGTTTCAGGAAGTGAGAGAGAAAAATAAAACAAAACAGTCTTTCAATGGGAAATGTAATAACATCATCCTGGTAATCTGGTTTCGTGGTGTATTTGTGTAAGTAGGACAACACCCTTAGCAAGTCAATAATTCACTATTTTATTCCCATAAGGAAGCGACAACATAGTTTTTCTTTATAAAAAAAAAAAATCAAAATAAAATCATACTGTGCTATCAGACTTTTTATAGAGGTGCATTAGTGGTAAGTGTGCGTGTCTGAAGAGAGCATTTTCCCTGTGAATTCAGACTTGGTGTTTTTATCTTTTGTGCATGGAGGAGGCTCGTCTTCATAGCTCTTTTGTAATCATAGGCACTGCTGTTGCAATGTGAGGAAGAAGCTCTGGGCTTTGGGTGTGCTTCATGGTTAGAAGCAAAACAAGCTTTTCATCCCTCTCCAGCAAGTACACACAGAGAGAAGCTATGAGAACTGTCTGGGAAGTGACAGCAGAGTGGCTGTGGGAAGATTACTGGGTTGTGCTGTGTTAGAACGTTGCAGATCATTTTGTTGAAGTCTCCAGCAGTGGTTGAAGGCATTCCTCCTGTGCAATCCAAGGTTAGATGGTGGAACAGTTCCTTTTTGGGATGAGTTCAGGAGTCTCTCCCGCTTGCCGGGCTACACACACGGTGGTTAACAGCTTCTGCTTGGGTGGAACTCTGGAGTCGATCAGGTCTGGCAATTGCCTGTCTGGATGAAGCCATGCCACACCTCATGTCTATCTTTGTATTGCACAAAGCAGGAGTGCCTCTTTCATACCACGGCAGATATCAAAGCTTTCAAAGCAAAGTAGGAGGCAAGGAGAAGAAAACACGGAACTTCTGGTATCCACCAGTGAGTGTCTGCTCAGGGCAGGTCAGCCAGGAGATGTGCAAAAGCAGCGCACGTCTCTTTCTCTCTTAGGGAGCAGCTCAGTATGAGCAGGTTGTGGTTTGGCACTGCTGTGCTCTCTGCTGCTTTGTGGCCCTTTTGGAAGGGAATGCATTTATATCCATCAGGTGGCTTAGCTGCCAGATAAAGCCTTCCCCTTCTTCATCGTGGCTTCTCCTGGCAGGAAGCAAAGATGGAGCAATAAAGAAAAGTGGAGCATACACGGCGTTCTGTCTTCTGTTATTTCAGTTCTGTTCTGGAAAAAAAAATGAGACCCTAAATGAGTTTACTTTCTCAAATGAACAGCAGACCTTTGCCATTTAAATGTTGCTGATGATTTCATACGTGTAAGTAAAGAACAATGTACTAAATTTAACAGAACAAGTTCTGAATTTTTGCTGCTGCTTTTTGAGATTAATGGTATCAGATGAATTAAATGATGCAGTGTTCCTTAGCTTAAAAAAAAATCCCTGTAGTTTAAGTCATGTTTGTTAGCCAGAAGGTGTGAGATACCCTCCTTGTGTGCAGCCCTTTGGCCTCAGGTGCATCAAACGCTTGAGAATCACTGACAGCTTTGTCAGTGGTCTGCAAATGTAGGTGGATAATTTGGAAGTGGGAAAGCTCCTCAATGAGGGAATTGTTTTGCAGTGTCCTTCTAGCAAACACTGTTTATGCAGACCTTCTCTGGTACTGTTACTCTTTCTTTTCTGCTTTGCAGCCATGCCTGTGTTTCTGAGCAGATACCTGGGTACCACTGCCATTGGCATGGCCCACGCCTAACCATGCACCTTTGGCAGGGATTTACTGTGTCAAGAAAGAAGTAGAACAAAAGGTGGAGGAGCAGTTGTTATCATCATTTTGAGGGGAGGGATGAATCACAGGCAGGTTGTAACTTCCCCACTTTGTAATCTAATGCAAGTTTCACTTCTTGCAGTCTGCACTCTGGTGTCACAGCACACAAAAGAGATACAGTGGTGGATGAGATGCCCCAGGAGCACCCTGAGTCTCTGCAAGCAGCTGATATGTGGATGGAGTTAATGCAGTTTTATTCTTGGAAAGGACCCATCCCAGGAGCTGTTTAGCTCCATGAAAGCCAAAGTTTAATGCACGCAGAGTGTACAGTGTGTGCATTTCACAATTGCATTAGTGTACTATAAATAGGGACATGCATCCACCTCTGATATTTGCTAGGAAGAGGCTGGGATGTATTTTCTGGCAGCCCTAGTGCAGAAAGAAGTTGTTTTATATATCAGACTTATCGTTTTTAAACTTTTATCTTGGAAAGGTAAAAATCCTTGGTATTCATTACCTACCTGTAAGTAGAAATGAGTAAAAGTGGTGGTAAAATGCCACCGTGCTTTCAATTCTAGCAACCTTCCTTTTGTCATTTTCCAAATCTGGTAGTTCTTGGCCACAAAGAAAAGAAAACCTAAAGTCTGAACCTTGGCCAGGAAAACCCCACTCTGAGCGAAAATTCTCCAGTTCACCATGTAAGCCTCAGCCTTGGTGAAGCTGCAGAAACATGTAAGCAATTTCAGACTTTAATTTTATTGTAGGAGTATCTACTAACAGAAAAAACTGGTGAATAAATAAAGGTGCTAAATAAATATTTGTGTACCCTAGCATACACAGCCTGAGAAATGTTTACAGGTTAACTGCTCTGAAACTGGTTTCTTAAAAGCCATTGAAATCTTGAGTTGCCTTGTGTGCTTTGGACCTCATCTGTGTGCTGAAGGAGGAGACGTTTCTCCATTGGATGCTTCTCCAAAGCACTGAACCCTCCTGGCTATTTCAAATAAATCATGTAACCCAACATTGTGTCTTGGTCCGAGCCTTCTCAGCACGGAACATGCACCTCCAAATGGGAAATGTTCACATCGCTGCCTGTGAGCAGCTGGCATATAAAACCAGCCTGGCTTCTGCTGGGTGGCTCTAGGCATGCCCTGCCTGGCAGTGCTAGGTTAACAGTTGGGCGTGATGATTTTTGAGATCTTTTCTGCCCTGAATTCTGTCTTCTATGTTTTTACCCCTTGTGTTTTGAATGTTGTGTATTGAATTTCTAACTGCAGGTATTTGGAGGATCTTGGGATAGTTTCAACTGACAGTACTTGACTAGTGTAAGCGTTCTAGGCACACATTGTTTATTTTTGTTTAGTTATTATTTAAAAACTGCCTTTTCTCACACTTTTAAATGAATGTAACAATATGAGCAGAAAGAGGGTATGAAAAACCCTTAGCTTTTTTTATTGTTTTTGCTTTTCAATCCAATCCTCTGCATTCCAGCATATCCTACATGTGCATGTTTGTGCATTGCTTGCATGCAGCACCTTCAATTTTGCTGCAAGAAAGCAGGCAGCAAACGGGACCAGTACTTCAAGTCATGCCTGCTAATGTCCCTTAGGGTCTCCCTTTCATTGTCACCACCTGTTGGATGCTGTACCAAGTGGCTTTGGTGCCACATGGGTGGTAGGTGTTTGCTTTGGGGTTTTAGATGAAGCCTCACAACGTGGATGCTGCTGAGGGAGGTGGGCATCTTTCAGAGACAAGAAATGAACTATGGGCATCATAACCAAGATCAAATATTGATCTTTGCTACAGGTTAATTTCAAGCTCTTCAGATGGCCTGCAAGTAAAATAATTCAATTCACTTTTGGATCTTTTGCATCCAAAAACCTATGCTCTATTTTATAAGCTGGGGTCTTCAGCAGTTGAGGCACTGCAAGGGGTGTAAAGGGCCATGACTACAAGTTTGCAAGGCTTGTGGCTTGTAATTGGATTGCTCCTGACTGGGAAGCTTTCTTGTGTAAGGCATACAGATGTTACCCAGTCCTGTTTCCCTGTTGCTGAACTGCTGCAGCCTCTGAGTTGTTTCATCACCGAGGCCGCGGTTATCACCTATGGAAGGCAGGCAGTGCTCACCTGTTGGGAGTTTGGAGAGGTTTTGCTCAGTGTTCACGAAAGGCTTTGAAAGCTGTCGGAGAAGAAAGGTGCTCTGGAAAACCTACTGACTGCCATGCGGGTTTCTTGGTGCTCTGTACATTGGGCTGCGGTTCGAAACAAAGGAGGGAGAGTTTTAGCCTTCCTTGCGTTGTGGTTCCTTGCATTCCAAGTTTAGCTCCTTGCTCATCTTTTTTTCTCTCCCTTCCTCTGCTCCTGAATCTTCTAGTTGCAGTTTGAGTGGTGCAGTGTTTTCTTTAGGGCAGGGTCGCACCATTTGCTTGCCTCCAAATACACTTCTGGGGTTTACATGTAAGAACTGTTTGGAGGTGGACTGCTGAATTTTCAGTTCCTGTGGGTTGTGCTAAGACCTTCCCTGGTCATTCCTGTGCTACACCAGTGCTGTGGTTTGGGGATGGCCTAACAGAAAGTTGCAGCCTGTACCCAAAAACCTGTCTGATGATCTCACCTGATAGCTGTATTTCTCAAGGCAGCAATCCTTTGTTTTCCTGCCGTCTGTGCCTTTAATATCTTTCTGCTGCTTGTTTTCTCTCTGTTTCATTTCTCAATTTGATCTTTTTAGTGGGCTAGATAATTACATTTACTGAGTATCCTTCCTGCAGATCACCATTGTTATAATCTCTTCCACTTGAGAAATGGTTTCCTTGGAATAAGCTTGCATCCAACTTACAAATGAATTACATGAAAACATTTATATATATGTTTGAGTTTTACATTTAAACTATACAAAAATTGCATAGCTGAAAGTCTGTTACACATGCACATCTTAACTATGTTTTGGTTGCTTAGTTATGCACAAGTGCACAAAATTCTTTAATTATACTGTGACTGTTTTTTCAATACCAGCTTATTTATAGAGCTTCCTCAGGTCTAGAACACAAATGGGTCTTTAAAAAGTCTGGATATTGTGTAATGAAAGATGGCTTGTTTGGTAACTGGACAAGTTGTGCTGTTGGTCATTTGTGCAGTTTAACTTTCTAGAATGAATTTATCCTACAAATTATTAAAAAGATGCAGAAATCTGGCTGCTGGACATTGGTTGTATCCCTGGTGGATCTCCTCAGGAGCATCTCTAGCCTTTTATCTGTGAGCCTGAGTGAGCCAGAGCACAACAGAGCCTTTCTTTCCTCCGTGGGATCAAGGAAGATGTTAAGATGTCTGATTCTCCCCCTGCCACAGTTAATTTAAAAATTACTTTCCCTGTTGAATTCTCGTCTGCCCTACCTCTGTCAGAGACCTAGCAGGCATAAGGCACTGTAGCAGGCCAGTGCCTTTGGTGGAAAGTTACTTAACATGATGCTATATGCATAATGTGATAGAAAATGATGCGTAACACTGTTGGTGTTTATGGTACTTGGACTGCATGCTAGACCAAATACAAACTAACCGGAGGAGCTTTTTGGTCACGAAGAAACCAAGTGATGAGTTGAGTGCCCAAGGTGGGCATACAGCAGTTGCAAGCTGTCTATTGGATTTGAAAACTGGCCCAGTGGAAACAAGGGAGTTAAATTACAGCTTCATAATCAGCTGTCCCTGTTAGAGAGGGGATAAAAGCAAAACCCAAGATCCATGTGCTGAGGCACTCACTCAGCACCAGCACTGCAGCTGGCAGAACGCTGTGTCCTCCTCCAGGCATAGCTGAGCCCTGCTGTTCTGTGTCAGAAGACAGGGATACCAAAAGGAGCAAGAGCTGCGAGCTGTTTGCATCACTGGAAACTAGTGGCTGTGTTATAATGAAGGATGAGGTATGTGAGGTGTTTTTTTTTTTGTGCTTTTACAGAAGCAAAAAATCAAGATAAGGTCTGCTCAAGTTAACAGAACCGTGCTTTTGTCAAACTCATCAGCCCAGGAAGAATGGTGCTGGAAGCTGTCGTAAGCTGGGCCTGGAAAGGGGTAGTCTGGTGAAGTAGGAGGGAATTTGCTAAAATTTCCCTGTTCATTCTAAAGCAGGCATCACCCTTGAGGGAGCTGCTGTTCCCTAAAGCGTTAGATATATTACAGGGCTGTAGAAGGAACTGCTCAAAAAAAGGTCACAAAGACTTGCTGCTGTCCTGCCTGCCTTCAGGGCCAGGTCCTTCCAGATCTGACTTTCTGTTAGTTTGTCGTGGTCCCCTTCCACCCCTCCAGAAATGAATCCTAGCAGTCTCATACATCTTTTGCAGCAGGCACGTTTCTCCAGGCCAGCTTAGGGT
Source organism: Tympanuchus pallidicinctus (assembly GCF_026119805.1). NCBI lineage: Eukaryota > Metazoa > Chordata > Aves > Galliformes > Phasianidae > Tympanuchus > Tympanuchus pallidicinctus. The sequence continues at coordinate 26,699,903 of NW_026294791.1, forward strand.
GGTGTAGGAAGAGGAAAGCCTTTCAGGGTGATCTTTTCAGACATGCTGGAATCTGTGTAATACATGCAGATTTTTAAACAGCTTTTCTGTCTGGTGATTCTGTTGGCAAAATTGGCGTGTTGTTTGTGCACTTGTGCTGTGCTCAGTACCTCATCCTGCAGCAGCGCCTTGTTGCACGTTGGGTTCAGGTGCAAGTAACTTCATTTCAGAAACCTGGATGAACATTTTCCAACAGACCTTTGAGCAAACTTGGTTGGCACCCTTCCAAAGCTGTTTTTCATTTGGTTTGTGTCGGCGCAGGCAGCACGATCAGCAGGGTGATGGATTGCCCAGCGCTGGTGGACCCGAGGAACTTCTGATCAACGGGAAGTTTCTCCAGAGGTCTCACTGGTCGAGGTGTATGCCTTGTGCTTGGCTTTGGTGCTCTTGTGGTGCTTATTTAGTTAGCTTCAAATAGGCCCAGAAACAGCATCACAACCAGTGTTGCTGTGGTAATGGCGCTTGCAGCGATGTCTGGAAGTACCAAAGAAATGTTTCTCATAGGAACAGCCAAAAGGATTTTTTTCTGTTTTTTTTTTTTTTCTCCCTCCTTCCCCCTCTTCTAATTGTTTCAGTGTTATAAGTTGATATGCTCATTTATCACTGAAATTGTTATTAATGGGTGCTGTTTTTCTTTGTCACATTTCCATGGCAACTGGGTGACATGTTTGTGCAGAACTATCTGCTTCCAGATGGAGATCTTCATTCATAAGATTTGCCTACTGAGAATTTTTGCAGAGTATTCAACTTAAAAATCCTTTTTCATCACCCTTCCAAGGAGCTCTGTGTGAGGGATGGCACTGCTTTCTGGTTTCTATTGTGTGATGGTTTTTATGGTGGACGTTACGCTTGATAATATTTCTAGTTTTAATCTGTGGTTCATTCATATTATTTTTCTTATGATTCAATGAGACTGCTTTGCTTCAGTGCTGCATTTGCTGTGACAGCAGCACTGAAAGCACATTGCTTTCCCATTTGAGTTGCTGCAGCAACTCTTTTTATATAATCACAGAATCACAGAATGGCCAGGATTGGAAGGGACCCCAAGGACCATGAATCATCAACCCCCTGCCACAGGCAGGGCCACCAACCTCCACATTTAATACCAGCCCAGGCTGCCCTGGGCCCCATCCAACCTGGCCTTGAACGCCTCCAGGGACAGGGCACAAGGCAGTAGTTTTCTATATTTTTTTAAATATATATTTATGAATATGTATGAGAGAAGCATGCAGATTTATTGCTCTTTGTACATATACCTAGCTCTGAGGGTCAGTGTCCTAAAATTTTAACCACATTCATTTCTTGACGTTTAATTTTGCGCATGAAAGAAGCATGAAGATGTTTCACTTCTGTCCATTTTGATATAAAACTGTGTTTAGGAAAAAGAAAAAGGTACAGCTGATGAGCATGATGGAGTGAGGTACATATACACAGAACTTTGTGTAATTTCCTTTATCCTGAGCTTCATGCAGCTTTCAATGTCTTGTCGACTGTCAGATTTGATTGAGGTCAGGAAGGACCTAATTAACACCTCAGGATTGCTCTGGATGGGTTTCTGATCGTTCAGACCAACGTATCTCAAAGTGCATCAATAGCAGATGCACCCCTACCTGATCAAGCAAAACCTGGTGAGCAGTTTTAGCAAATACCAGAGGTGTTACCTGTAGGGAATGCATCAAAAGCCTGTTTCCCCAACCTGTCTTTAACGTAATTTTCGTATTATTTTAAAGCCATTAATAACCATCCTCCAATGGTGTACATCTGGGTCTGTCTGTTACTTAAACATCCATTCTTTTGCATTTACCTTGCTTCTATCCTGACAGTAACTTCAGAGCCAGAACAATCTCATAAATACCACAGGATTCTTGACTTCCGAACACACTTCTGGACATCTCCAGTATATGTTATCTACAGAGGATAGATGTTACCATCAGCTGGTCAAAAAAATCTATATGTAGCTCTTGCCCTCACAGTAGTAACATGATTGATGCAGCGCACGACCTGACTTTGTGAAATACTTAATTGAATGTAATTGCTATATTTAGTATGTATGACATAATGGCTGTAGTCCTATACGTGGTGTTACGTGTCAGACTCATTTCTAATCTGTTTCACCCACTAGCAGTGTCCCAGCTGGCCAAGATGCTGGATAGCACCTTCTCCCTTGGCTTGGCACCCCTTTGGTTGCTAAAAGGCTCATTACAGTTAGCATAAATGGCTGGGAAAGGGCTTAACACTGACTCATCCCATTGCTTTCAGGGCTTGTTCTGCATTTCCCATGTCAGATCCCTGCTCGAAGAGATTTGTGAGGAGCTCGTAAAAGTGTTACAGCTTAGCTTGATCCAGAAAATTAAGGAAGTTCCACATGAACATGAAGGATGAAGCCTTTGTAAATGCCAGAGGGAGATGCAAACAGAAGTTAGTGTTTCTCATCAGCTACCAAGAGGGTTGCATGTATAAATGTCAGCATTTCAGCGGGGATTCAGGTAGTTGTGAGCATTTAAGCAACTTAGCTCAGTGGCCACTGACGTTAATCAGAAATGGTTTTTATTCCTCAATAAATTGGGTAGTTCTGCTTGTAGGTGTTTCCAGCAGTCCCTGTCTGTGCCTTGGAAGCTGTGGGGCTTGTAGTCACTGGCATGTCCTCCTTTTTCTTTTGATGACAGTTTAAGTAGTCAGCTGTTTTTTTCCCTTTGAACATGGAATCATATCTATCTATTCCTATCCCCACTGAGTGACTACTCAGTATGAGAAAACAATGCCAATATGTTGTACCTATGCTCAATATGTTAAGGAAAATATTTTGCCTGTAGTAGGAGCTTGTGAATAATATCATTGCTTCAGACTTCACAGTGCTGACTGTTCTGTCCATCTCTGTGTGTGTGATGCAGCAGTTGATTGTGGCCCTATCTTCTCGCTCCCTTTCCTGAGCTCAGGTTGATGGTCACCCCCTGCAGGCCCCTGCTGTGCTTCTCTGCTGTTGGTACGTGCACTGCTAGCTCACAACACCTAGGTTTGATGGAGTTGCTTGCTGCCTGGCACTCTGGTCCGTTAATCATTTATTTAGGCATTGAAGTATGCCTGCTGCTCACTCAGCCTGCTGCTTTCTTCACGTGCCTCATCCCCAAGAGTTTGCCACTTAGGTTTTAGGGCAGATTGTCAGCTTTAGGTTTTGGCAAATTTATATCCCTTTGGAGATGCGGGTAGGGATTTCTAATGCCCAAACCCATGCTATATAATAGATGGGTATAAGTAAGACACTTCCTATTAAAAGACTGATGTTACCAGTGCTTACAGAAGCATGTGCAAACTTTGGCCTGATTATTTTTGCATTCTCCCAACAAGAAGGCAGGTTTCCCTGAAGTAAGACTTGCTAGTTGACATGGTTTGTTCAACTTGTCCTAGAAACATGATGAAAAGTGACTGTTTTATTTTTGGGAAGCTTGCTGCTGCGTGCCTCAAGCACGAACTGATCCAAGCATCTGTGCTTTTCCTCTACCTTTTTCATAAGGTGGAGAGAAGAGTCATGCCAGCTGCACAGATAATTGAATAGTTATTACATTGATAAATATGAGGCAAAAGCACATTTACTAATCCACGCTGTTAGTTATCTGTGCAAATTGTGCAATAAATCCCTTAAATGTCTTGTATGCACCTCACAGTCCTCATCCTTGCCTGGTCTGACAGTCCAGTTTCTCCAACATCTGTTCTCTTTATAAGCCCTACACAGTTCAGGATGTTCCCTGCTGAAGAACATAAGTTAGGTACAGATATTACAGTCAATCAAGCATACCTAATTTTCTGGCTTTTTTGTGTTAAGGCTTTTTGGTTTTATGGCGTGTCACCTTCTGACTGCCTTAATTCCATTTAAAAAGGCAAAAGGTTCAGCAAATGGGCTCGTGTATACCAGTATAATAATTCTTAATTCATGTTCTTCCAGTGTGTTTTAAACTCTTACATCTGTTTTGAGTCTGCGTTTGAAATGCTGCTATTTGATACATTCTGTGGTTTTATTTAAGCTCTCTATTAATGTTTTTAATTATTTAAAAAAAGTTATTTACTAGACTGAATGCAGAACCTGCCTCTATCTTAAAATAATCGATTTTTCAAAGTTAGGCTTATTTGACCTACACTCATTTGTTCATAGTGTCCTGAAAGCGAGATTCCTAATAAGTGATTTTTTTGTTTTGTTTAAATACATTAAACCCAGGAAAATCCATTTCTGCTTTGTTTTCCCCTGAGCAAGGGACAAATTGCTTGACACCCCAAGGAATGGGTTGAAAACGCCATTAATAAGGTTTGTGTGGTTTCTTTCCATTAGAAAATGGAAATGGAAATTCTTTCCATTTCCAGGTTTCATCTTTTATTCCCACTTAGTGTATCTCATTTCATTTTGCACTGATACGCTTACCGAGGCTGCAGTCCTTGCATCTCTTCTGCATGGTATATCTGATGGGAGGAATGGGGGCCCAGAGCTCTGGGCATCTTTCCTGTGATTTGGCTTGCTGCACAGAGAAGCCAGGCAAAAAGGCATAATAGCTCCCTGTTGTTATTGCAATCACTGGGCTCCTGAGCTTGAGAGAAAGGAAGTGAAGAATCCCTTTTCCTAAAATCCATGGGAGTTTGGGGATGTTGTGTCCAAGTAAAGAAAACCCAACTCTGAGTGATGCTGTTAGCATCTGCAGGTAAAAGGACATGGCAGGGCTGGCACTGGAGCTGGGAGTTGAGCTCTTTGAAAAGCTGAAGCGTGATAGAATAGTAAGGGCAAAGCAGTCTTACTTCTTTCTCTACTTACTTCTCTTTTTCCTTGTTTGCATGTAGGATCTCTCCCGGGGTGACTTTCACGTGTAGGAAAAGCGGTTGTGGTGAGGAGTGGGGGAGGAGAATTGTGTGGGAACGTGCTGTCTGTCATGGGGTACCTTTTAGCTCCATTGAAACAGTGCAGGAGAAATAATGGAAAAAATGCAGTGTTTTGGAGTGTTTTTCTTTGTTTTTTTTTGTTTTTTTTTGTTTTTGTTTTTCCTGGATTGTAACCTAATTTTTGATTTGACTTTCGCAGCATTGCTTGATTTTTTGTTTTTTAATGCAAAGAACATAGAGGAGCAGCCTCTGCATCATAGCTGTGTGTATTGCTTCCTTTCCCACTGCCAATGAAAAACCTGGGAGGCTGCAGGAGCCAAGAGCTTCTTTATATTCAGAAGATCTATACAGGAAACCAGGGAGCCTGGGAAGAGTATGTCCTCTCACATACCCAATATCCACTCTTTACAGGGCCAGGCAGGAGAGCTGCCTACCCATCTCTGGAGGCCAGACTAAAGCTTCAGCCAGAAACGTCCTTGGTAGCAGTCCCATTTAAGCCTTTCAAACTACAGACGTGTGGGTTTTAGTTGCCTTGCTGGATGAGGGCCTTCTCTAGTCAGCTGTTTTGGTTTCAAGTTTTTCTTTTTTCCCGGTTGCCGAACTACACTGGTTCAAAACTTTTTTTTTTCTTTTTTTTTCTTGGTGCTCAGATGAGTATAGGATCAAACCAGTGGAAGAGGTCAAATACATGAAAAATGGGGGAGAAGATGATCAGAAAATAGCAGCCAGGAACCAAGAAAACTTGGTAAGGATTGAACTTATCACTTCTCTAATGAAATAATGTGGCTGTGCTTTTGTAATGAAATATGCAACATGCAGCACATTCAGCCTGCAGCTTACACGCAGCAAGAGGACTTCCCTGACAATGCCATACCTGGCTGTGAAGATCACGTGGACAGTGTGAAATACAGCTTTGCTTCCTGCTTGTCTTTCTGAATTAGGCTCTGCAGGGAGTGCTTCCATGATTATACTCACCTCCTTTGCAGATGTAAATATATATAGTTTGAAATATGTGTGTCTGTCTTGCAAACGAGTCGGTGGTAAAACGGCAGCACCCTGCCATGATAAAATAACCTATTTAAGTAGATGCTATTTGCTCTGTGCTTCATGGTTTTACATATTTTAAAATTCACCATTCAAAGTAGAGAAAGAAGTACATTCACAGCAGGGCAGCTGCAGGAGTCATTTTGCATGCGTTGTGTTTTCCCTGACTAGAGCAGCTTGCTGGCTCACTGTCCCACCATCAAGAAGGAGATGCCAGCTCAGTACCACTAGAAATAGCTGGGATACCACTGATGTGGCTTAAATCATGGCTGAGTCACCTCTGGCATTTGTCAGAAGTCATCTCCTCTCTTCTAAAGCTGGAGGAATATAGGTTGTGTAATGGGCTAGCTGGGGCTTGGCCCAGTTTAATTTTTTGAAGACATTTCACAGTAGTAGTTCTGTATGGAATTCCACATCTGGTTCCATTCATTTTTGCAGCTTTCTTCATGTAGGATTGTTTTTCCTCTTCCCCCATCAGTGATATCAAATGGGGAACATCAACAGCGGATTTTGGTGGACCTGTTACCATTATCACCAGCTCGAGATTTGCTTTTTGCCATCAGTGGAAAGCTGGACACAAAGCCACCACAAATTTTCCTTTTGCAGAAGATGCATGGAGGAGGGTGAGCAAGCTCCAGGCAGTCTGGATGCCTTCCATCCCTCTTCTAGATGCACGTGCTTGCAGTACAAAACAAGTACACGTGTCTTCTTGCTCTGTGCAGCAGTTTATTTTGCTGGGTAATATCCTAAAGCAGGTGCTTGAGGAGCACACAACGTGATTTCTGCGCTGCTCTCCAGATTAGCCCTGTGCTACCTGCAGCATTGCATTGCTCCAGTGGATGGCACAACCTCAGCTTGCAGTAGGGTGCTGGAGATTCTTTACTAAGCACTGCTGAGATCATCACCTTTCCTAGTAGCATCCGCAGTGCCCTCAGCATAACTGCAATGCAAGCACCTTTGTTTTGAGCTGGGAGGAGTGTGACTGTGAGAATTTTCGCTCATTTTAGAGACCTGGTGCTTTGTTGTGCTCATTTTTTCCTGTTTTCCTGTGGAAAAAGCCTATCAGCTTAAAAATGTTTTAAATTTACAGCTGCATTTAGGGCTTTGGCAGAAGGTTAATGCCACTTGAGTGGCAATCAGGAAGAGTTCAGGGAGGCATAGGTCTGCTGAGGTGACACAGCACATGCCAACATTTTGTGCTTTGATTAGTGACTGCTTTCTGGCAGCACTTAAGTGTTAGTCTGATTAAATTTAGCAAGAGACATTTCTACAGCACAGGGCTTATTGTTTTATTATTGATGCTTGATGAGAGCAGTGGGTTTGGTGGAAAGTGTAACTTAATGTGGGGCTGAAGAGCTAGTAGAGCTTTCTTGTCTGTTTATCTACTGGGAGAAAAAGAGAATAATGCAATAAAGTCTTCAATCAGACAGGTTGTATATACTTTAAAACAAAAACCGTCCTGAAACACCAAAAGGCTTTACTTTCCTCTCCCTCATCTTACTATAAGGAGATTATACTGACTGTAAATGCATGCAGCTCTTAATCTTGGGAATTGTCAAGTCCTCATCCTTCCTGGGTTTTTAAGGATGTTTCACTTCTCCTTAGTAAACGTGTTTATTTCACTGCCTAGAGGATAGGTTAAGCTACCCATCATTCAGGCTTTAGTTTTCTTAACGTGTGAAAAGCTGGCAAGCACTTACATAATCCCATCTTCTCATCAGATATTTCCAGGCAACAGAAATGTTTGGAACAAGGAAAAGCGTTTGGAGAATAAGCCAGCCCTTTTCCTTCCTCCCTCTCTCCTTAATTCCACCTTTTGCTGTTGTCACAGCTGCTAACTCATATCTCCTTCCGAAATGGAGCTGGAGGATGGTGTTGTCCCATGTGGAGCTGGCCCTGGGGGTTGGACAAAGCTCCGTTCCTGGGGCACCATCTTCTTGGCTTCCTCCTGAGGGGTAATCAGGGCTCACAGCTGGAGCAGGGCTGACAGTGTAGCACAGAAATACTCTGCAGACATATCAGCAACAAGAATGGCTGTGGTAGGGCTGCACGACAGGCAGAGCAGAAGATTCTCCACGTGCAGAAACTCTGGCAGAACGAAAGACCTCATTGAATTAAAATGTAGGTTGTTGACAGGAAAAAAAAAAAAAAAAAAAAAAAAAAAAAGAAAGAAAAAAAGCCAGGCTTGTTTCTTATTCACTGCTTTACCCAGATCATTTTTGTTTTATTCTCCACTTGCTGCTTGGATATCTCCAATCCTGGTTGAAGAGAAAGGATATTGGGCTGATTTGCTCTTGAGATGTCATTTGTGTGGGGGAAGAAGCAAGCACTCTCTAGAGCACACCAGCAGGGTCTGCCTGGAAACTTGTGGGGTCAGGGACTGATGGGGACAGGGGCTGCCTCTTGCAGGGGCATCTTCCTGGCCTTCATGTGGTTCCCCATAATTTTGAGGGCACTATGGGTTGCTTGTGCAGTACTGAAGAGTTCAAGGGTTTTATGATTGCCATAACCCAAACTAAAGGTTTGTACCAACTTTGGGTTTATTACTCAGATCTGGGGTTTTCTTTCAGCTTTGAATGCAAGCAAAAGCTGATGCTGGCTACTTCATTACCTTGAAGAGCTAAAATGCTAAAAATCAGCAAGTACCAATCTTTTAAAAAGTTAAATATATTCTAAAAAATACATGCAGAAATAAATAGCACATTTTTACTATTTCTAAAGGCCTGGTTGTTTTTTTTTGGTTGTTTAGAAAGGACTTACTGTTTAGTTCTACATCATCGTATTAAGTGTACAGAGCACAATCATAACAGCCTATTTAACATTCATCATAGGACTAATTCAGTTATCCTCACCGCCATCCTCTTGGAGCACTGATAGTTTTCCACTCTAAAATTTTATTGCAGAATAAGGTAAGATAAGATGTGCTATATTCATGCAGCTTTGGAAACTTGATGAGTATCAGTTTTCCTTTGAGACTTTGCAGTAGTACAGAAGCCTGGGAGAGCATTAGATATCTAACTTTGTGTTAGACGATTGACTCGATATTTATCACAGTTCAGTTCTTGGATGCTTCTGTACCTTTTACTAAGAGGAATTGTTTCCTAATCGGTCATGCCACAATGTTACCTGTTGGAACTTCTCTGTTTTGTTATCCAGTCCTCAAAACTTTTGGGCATAATGATCTGTTTCCTGAAGCTCAGTGAAATTATATGGTGGAGGTTGAGATGGATTGCTGTTGGAACTGGAAGAAAATTGTATCTTTGTATTCTGCTTGCTATCTCTCATTCCACCTTTAATAATACAAGCATAACACCTTGCATTTTCCTTCCAGTAAGCTTAAGTTTCCATTCAACTTACCTCCAAATGTACTTTTTTGGTCAGCCTTGTGTGCGCTGTTATTTCCAGTGTCTCAAGCTTCTCCAGCCTGCTGCTGTTCTCCATGTAGCATTCAGCTTGGTAATACTCAGTTCTGCACAGCCTTGGTGTCTGTAGGTCTGTCTCCAATGCCAGTACCATCATCTGCTGTGATGCATTACAAGTATATCACAGTACCTGACAGATGAAATGCATGAAGTTAAAAGCCTGGCAGAAAAGGATAAATGAAGCAATTTTAATAACTATATACAAAAGTGAATATGCTGTGCCTAATATAAATAATAAATAATAAATTGGCTGTGCAAAATATGTCTCATAGATCTGTAAATCAGATAAACATTTTGTGAGATGTGATGCAAATATTGACACATGCTGCAGTTCCTGACTGAGTTAGGCAAGTATAGCCAATTCTATTCCCAAGTTCCCCAATCTATATATATATAAGCTACTACTCTCCCTGGTTAAATTTATTGGGGATATTTATGGTGTTTTCTTGTCTACATGTGTAAAAAAACCCCACAGATGGCTCTGCAAATGTAAGTATATAATACGATTAGTTTGGTATTTTAAAGTGTTTAATTCCACTGCTGCTTATTGTTTCTAGACAGGCTTAGAATTGCTGTGTTTGAAATGTGTAAGTCTGTACAATTGTAATACACTGCCAGAGAGCTTTATGAAAATTAAATGTAGCATCATTTTCATGTATACTATAGCATCAAGATTTCAGGCTGTAGGTTTCCTAATGATTGCAACAATAGCATTGTGTAGTGAACTCCCATTGCACTCTGCTTATCAGGGGAACTAAAGCAGAAACGCCTGAGACCACAGGCCTCCATCCTTAGCATGAAGGGGCATTTTTAGTTTTTGTCTGCCCCGAAGTTTGGGGCCTGAAGCATCAGGCAGCACACCACACCATCCTTTAATGCTGCAGCAATTGCATGGGTTTGGTTCCTTGTCTGCTGTGAGGGCTGCATGTCTGTGCATCTGTCTGCCTAGGCAGAAGTGACTTTTGGCTTCTCTGCCCCATTTTCCTTTCTCCTCCATTCTTTCCAGATGTAATGCCTGTGTTCAGCAAAACTCTTGAAGATACTGAGGGCTATTGAGTTGAAATTTGGGCACAAAAACATGTGGAAAAATTGGATAATTCTGGGGAGAAAAACATTGAAACATCATTTGCACAGAGTGGGGGCTGCTCTGGGAGTATAATAATAATAAAAGGGCCAAGTGAACAGTACTGGATGACTTGGTATTGTGGCAGGGTTGCTCACAGGCTGGTGTGGCGCCCAGCCGTTGCTCTGTTCTCCTATGCATCTCCTATGGTCCTGGGAGCTGGAAAAGAGAGCTGAGAAGTTGCAGGACATGAAGCAGGGCTGCTCCCCACCATGTTTTCCCTCAAGCACAGAAATCCTGGATCCTGCAGCAGCCAAATCCTCCTGCCCCATAGGAGGTCTGTGCAAGCAGGTCACAGAGCTGCTCAGAGATGCTCTGTTCAGGCTGTTCTTGCTTATGGAAAACAGCTCAGAACAAAAGAAGCTGCTTCAAAATAAGTAAGTAAGTGAAAGCCAGGAAAAAAAAAAAGTAAGAGTAGCTAACTCAATGAAGGAGTGCTGAGCATAGAGCCAAGCTCCTTTCAGCTGTAGGTAGCAAGGGTTACACTGGGGCAAGGGAGGCAGCGCCTTTCCCCCAGGCATAGCCACTGAGTGCAGTAGCACCAAGCAAAGAGGAATTATTACTCCAGAAAGTCCTGCAGGAGGACACAGTTGCTTGTTGGAGATGCTTTCCTGCAGTCTTCATTGGTAGAATCCAGACCAGTGTGTACTCCCAGTTTGCCTTCTCTATTCCCCAGGGAAATTCACCCTCTGGACTTCTGCAAAATTTCAGATTCCAGTCAAATGCTGCAGTATTGGTATCAGTAGTAAAGAAGGTAGTAAGTACTGCATTTCAGTTTTCATGAGCCTGCTTCTGCAGTGTTTTTGGAAGAAAGGCATTTGAAATGGATTTAGCAGTGCGTGGAAAGAATGTTGTTACTGGAATCTGTTACTTTAAACACCATGCAATTAGCTTTTATCCCTATTGCCTATTTCAGTTTAAATTTGCAGTGATATTCTTCAAAGAATGGTTTCTTTTAATGAATTTGTGTCAGTTTGAGCTCATTTAACTTACGGGTCACTGCATGTTACATAGAGATGAAAGTAAATGATCACAGTAAGTATTAATTTCCTCTGGATTCCATAAAAATTTTTGATGAAAGAGGCATTAATTTTTCTTTTAGTATCTGACTTCTGAAAATCTAGAGAATAAGTTGATGCTATTAATATTTTTAGCAAATCAGAAGCAATATTAAAACTAAGTATGTTCCAGCTACGTTGCTTCAGACTAGTCTGTATTGCTGTCTCCACCCTGTGTTAACTAAGCCACAGGCTATTCTGTTGGGGTGTGCAGTGAGAAATTTTGATCAGGACGTGATTTTAAAGTAGAGAAAGCTTAAAAAATATATAATTATATTTCTTTGCAAGTATATTAAAGTAATGGTGTACCAATGCAGTGTATACTTGCAGCCTTACATGTTTGCTAAGAAAAAAAACAATTGAGTTCTAATGCCCAAGTTATGCTTTACTCTTGCTGGATCAGATATAAATCTCTGGTGATGTGTTTGTGATCCCACAAAGATGTCTGCATCAGTTGCAGAAGCTGATTGTTTTCTGTATGGGACATGCTTGATTGTTTCTGTCATTTGAATGGGTGGAATATCTGTGTCTTCAGGCATTGCCACGAGGACGTAACTGTTTCTCATATCCTTTCATTGTCAGCGTCCTTGTACTCGAGGTTGTCTGCTGTGTCAAGGCTGTGTGTATGTTTTGGACAGAAAAATTCAATGATAATCTTTGGAGGGAAGTGTAGAGATGGACACTGCTCCCGCAATGGCCTCTTGTGTGCTCCATCCTGCTGCACTGCCAGCACCAGCTGCTTGGCCATCAGTCAGCTGGCAGAATACATAGGTTATAGGTGAAGTTGGTTGTTTAAATGCATTACACATAAAGTTCTGGAAGTTTACGGTCTGTCTTCTGTGATCTTAAGGGCTAGAAACCTTTTTCTATTTTTTTTTTAGATCTGCCATTCTTTTTCTTTGAGAACTTGAGGGTCTCTGAGCTTTACTTGTAGAATTTAATAATAAGGTTGCCCAAGCATGATGTGGATGCCCCATCCCCAGAAGCATTTAAGGCCAGGCTGGATATGGCTCTGGGCAGCCTGGTCTGGTGGTTGGTGACCCTGCACATAGTAGGGGGATGAAACCAGATGATCGTGATTCTATGATTCTCAGTTTTGGTTTGAAGACAGCACTGCACCTGGAGGAGAACATTTTGGGGGCTGACAGCTGGGATGGGCACATTCAGACTCAAATTGAATATGTTGGTTTTGCTTTACTGAAGACGAGATGGTACCTTTTGAGGGACATGGAGTGTTGGTTTCAGGCAAGTTCTTCTCACAATCAGTACCTGTTTGGGGGAGCTTGCTGTCAACGCTCCTGAGAAAGTGTTTTCTTTAGTGAATACATGTAGTCAGTATCTTTAAAGGCAAGAGGTAGGTGCCAGCTCAGTCTCCTGGGCAGCTGTGTGCTGTGCCTTCAGGGCACGGTGCAGTGCGGTGCTCCTCCACATACGCTTCCTTCTCTCTGTGTTTTAGCTCCTGCATTTACTGCATCCCTGTGAGTGACGTGCAAGGAACAGGACTTCTCCCTAGGCCACGGAGCTGCTGGGGCAGGCCTGGGCTCTGCAGGGCCTCTGCATGGGAGCTTCTGAAAGCTCAGTGAGTTTGTCTCCTTTCTTAGGAAAGCAACACAAATATTTTCCAATATCCAATCCATGTGAGACTGTATTCATAGCCCATATTATTTTTAGTGTGTTCTCTTTTCATTCCTCTGGGCTGCACAGTAAGAAGAGCAGCTTGCAGTAGAACTCAGAATGAGAAGTACTTGCAGGGATAAGAATTGTAGCAGGAGAGCAGAGAGCACTAATTATTAAACTAATTTTCAGGAAGAGAGTTTGTGTTGTGTGCTGAATGAGAATGAACTGATATTTTGAATGTTTTCAATATTCCCTGCTTTTGCCAGCAGGAGCACAGCGTTTTGCACAGCACCTGGGAGGGAAACGTTGGCTCATGCTGAGCAGGAGCATTTTTCACCGCTTCAGCCGTTGTTCTGCATGCGCTTGCTTTGATGCTTTGGTTGTGTTCATCACAGTGTGTGGATGAAGTCAGCAAACCTTTACAATCCCATCGGGAATCTGAGGTGGAGGAAATGATGATATTTTAGATGAAAGTATTTAAAACAAGAGCAGACACTTCTAAGTGGGGTTTTTTGTATGTTTGAGTACAGAGGCTGGACACAGGCACTGATCAGCTCAGGCTTGCCAGGGCCATGCTCTAGTGCTGGGGCTACAGAAATACTCTGATGTAATGGTATCTTCTCTAGAGCTAAGGGAAGGGGATGTGGAGATGGCTGCTGGGAAGCTTGCCAGCCCTGTTCCCTCGCTCCTACTGGCTTTAGCTCTTCAGCCTGAATTACAGCATGCTCGGAGCCACAGCTAGGGGAATCCTGGTCTCCTTGAACCTTTTTCAGGAATTTTTCAGGATATTAAGTGAAATTAAAGGATTTTTTTTTCTTTTTGTATATAAGAAACATCCATTGTTGTTATTTATGCCTGACAGATGGCATTGTTGCAGTGTTTTTAACCTCCTGTGGCTGGAGCTGGTGTCCTTGCTCATGTTTTTAGGCAGAGGGCTAGAGGCTGGAGCTGCTTCTGCCTGCAGAGTCAGGCTTTGCATGACCCATATGTGAGCTGCATGGTGCTTCACTCCCTTCAGTGTCATTGCTGGGATGCAAGCAGATGGGGACGTGTGCTGGGGGAGTTCCTGCATTTCAGGCAGTGGGCAGGCTGGCACTGAGCAACAGAGGGGGGGGAGTCAGATCAGGAGAAGGGGAATTTGGGCAGAATCAGAACTTTCAGATTCAAGGGTTTTTCATTGACAAGAAAACCTACAAAAAAAGAGTCAATGAAAAGAAATACGTGCTTATAATTCAAGCTCTTGTGTGGAGGGAGGATGATGCAGTTTGGGATTACATATAGGCATGTTATAAAGTGATATAGCATATACATGAATACTTCCTAATGTCAGGTACACAGATAGCAAGGCAATACTGAACTACACTATTATGCAACTTACCGAAGCAATTTGTTTGCTCTCACCGGGCAGAAAACCTCCTATAGCTTTAAATTATTTGCTCCTTGCTGCTGCAAGAGAAAGTATTCGAGTTGAAACGGTGCTGCACTTTCATCTCCCTTATTCACTCTGCACTTGCCCTGCTCAGTCAGTGCTGCTTCTCACTGCCTTATCTCAGGTGGGATCTTGCTGTGGGATAGCATCAAAGGCGGGCGGCTTTGGGCAAGTAAACAAACTGCCTGATCTGCTGGGCATGGGAATGCAAAACCAATGCTTTTTAATAATGTAATAATATTGTATTTGTGCGTATCTATATGCATTTAAATAGAAAATGCAGTTTGTATTATAGCAGTGCCTGAAGGCAGTAGTTGGGAATCAGAATTGGCTGTTCTGCTTTGTGAACACATCATAAAGAAAGCCGACCCATCTAACACCTATCTGTCCAAACTATTGCATCCAAACCAGCACTTTTATCTCCAAATTCATGTGCTTCCAGGAGAGCATCTTGGGGATAAGTTTCCAAATCTCGCAGTACAAAATAAAAGGCAGACACTGGAGAAAATAAAGATGTCGCCACACAGGAAAGCATGGTGCATTGCTTTCCTTCCTCAGTACCAAGATGTACGGCTGCAGTGTGGGGGATGATTTGGATGAGTGTGGGAGGAAGCGTGCCATCAGGCTGCTGCTTTTCTTCCTTCATTTAGCTGTTTGGTAAAAGGCAGCTGCTGTGCTGGAAAGGGGGCTGCCATATGGGGACGCATGGCAGCAGGGGATGGTTTCAGGATTTGAGACATGCTCAGAACATTCTGCAGCCAGTAAAATACTGCGCATTTGCCGGATCTCTTCTTAGGCTTGGGAAGCACACAGCGAGTTGTAGCCTTAGCAAGCAAACTTGAGTTAAATATAGAAAATGCTCAGTCCTTTTAGATGGCTGGGCTCTGAAACCAGCCTCACTGAAGTTGCTTCATAGTTTTCAGGAGTCAAAGTCAAAACATACCTTTTTTTTTTTTTTTTTTTATAACAGCTTGGCTAGGTGCAGAAATTTAGGAGCTTGTGTGTTCCTGGGTTTGGTGCTCCCGTCTCTGTAAGCCACTCCATCCTGCCCAGCTTTTCCGAAGATCAGCATCCATGTGAGAGCACTGAAATAATCCTTCCACTCATTTCCTTCCTGCTGAAAGTGCTCTGCTACAAAGCAGGACTTCAGCCGCGCGGTGAGATGCACGGTGATGGCAGGCATGGGCTGGTGGCAGCCCTTCCCAAAGCACAGCATTTTCACAGCGTGCATTCAGCTGGTTTTCTGCATCCTCCTTTTTTAAAACACAACAATGCAAGTGGAGATCCTTCACTGAGCTTCTGCTGTGGCACAGCATCAGCCAGCATTGCTCAGCCTTGCAGCGAGCCGTGGCTGGCCACAGGCCAAGCGTTTGCTAGCTGCAGCCTGCCCACTGCAGCTCCTCTAAGAATAGCCCCAGTGCTCTTTTAATCAAACAGAATAGAGAAAAAGAGAGAGATTTTAGCAATTGTTGTTTTAATCCGTGTTACAGACATGGAGTTTGGAGGGAAGCTTGCGTCTGCAGCGAGCTACAATGCTGAGAAGTGTTCTGGGACTCAGTGCAGTGAGCCAGGGCTGAGCCCTACTGGCTGTGGGGCAGTGGGCATGCAGGTGTCTGCGGTGGGTGCCTCGCTTCAGGAATTCCAGGACATGAGCAATTTCTCAGCTAATGCTAATTAGGCTCGTAACTCCTTCTGAAATGATCTAAGGCAAGGATTAATTACAAAAGTTTCTCAGTGTTAGAACATGTTTCTTTAGTTAAAGTTCAGTATGCTTTCAGTTAATGATTACTGTAAAAGATTTTTCCTCTACTTTAAATCCCCAAATATATCTTTCTATCTTTATATGTAAATAAGCACATCTATGAGTTTATCTAAACAAACCTGAATGTTAAATGGGAAAAACACATGAAAGGCCCATGCCCTGCCAGCCCATTCAAAGGCTTAAGTGAGTAGATTCACTTCTGCCTCATGGGCTTGGTTGTCTTTTGGAAGCTGTTCTTCCGGCTGCACTTGTTTGCTCAGTTAAATAAAACATGGCGTGGATTGTTTTCTTATCTTCATTTAAATAATAAGGGATCTTAGTTCTTTTTGTCTGCAAGTGTAGGGGGAGATTGATGGAGTCTCGATGGATCCAGCAGGTCCCATGTTACATTATTGCTCTGTGAGGCTCCTGCCTCTGAGCTTTGAGTTGTGCACCTTCTAAATCTGAACGTTATTAATACCGTGGTGACATTTCCACAGAGAAGGAAGGATGCAGAGCTTTATAAATAGAATCCATGAAGTAGTGTGAGAGTGAAAATACCTGAATTTACGTCAGCCTCATTTGTTGGCCGTTAAAAAATCCTACATAAAAATGTTGAAGTGGGCATGTGAAAGGCTTGGTGTGACTTGGTGTGCAGTTATGAAAGGCTGGATGGGAGAACATGTCTTCTCCATGTCTTCTCTGTCTTCTGTGCTCCCTGTTTTCCTGGGATAAATGTTTAACAGATTCTCACAGTTTAGCAGTTCTCGCATTAGCACAGTGTCAGAGGGTTCCCTACTGGGGATCCCGGTGCCAGTTCGGAAAACTGGACCAGGTTTTTGTTTTCTTCTCTTATTTACTTTATGGAACTCTTTATTTTTTTTTTATCATTAAGTCACATAGCCAAACAGTGACGCCATTTTTTTCATATCCTACTTCTGTGAGTGCTTCAAAACAGAAAGGATTCAAATCTAGTTCCCGTGGCCTCTGTGTGTGAAGTTTTTTCCTAGAAAAGCATTGCGTTAGTCTGCCCTTGAGCTCAGATAATGCAATAGAAAATCGTTGTTGTAAATGTAGACTTTAGATTCTTGTCGTATTGTTAATATTTTGTTGATCTGGCACTATAGATCCCCCTGGTTTTATGGCCTCTACTTACGAATCCTGGATTATGTGTGTTGATCATTACTATGTGCAGTTATTGGACTTGGTTTTATGATAACGACATAGACCATAAAGCTGAGTTAACTTAAGGAAATAAAAGGTATGCAAATACAAAGCACTAAAATAATAATGAAGACCTTGCTATTGTGCTGGGTGATGATCTGCAGTGGGATTTGTCATTCAGCTTTTCAGTGAAACCCCGTTGCAAAGCACTGCTCCAGCACCACTCCCCATCCAGTCCTCGGTCTCCCTGAACTTCTGGCTCAGCTACTGGAGAGACAGAATGTATTGGATCTGCTCTGAGTTTACAAATGCTGACAGATTAATTTGGAAAGACGGATTGCAAACATGCATCATGGCCACAGTCTGAGTTCTATAAAAGTGATGTATGGTTGGTGCAGAATGATTAAAAAATTGTATCAAGGGAACAGCTTAATTAACTATTCTTGATTAAAGTAGTACAGTATGTGAATTTAATAGCTTGTCTTCAAAAGCAGAATGTGAAATCACTTATTACTGTGGTGTATCTTGCTGGCAAATTGTGAGCTGCCAGAGGTTCCTGTGATTAATTGAGTTTAGAGGAACTTAACACTGGGGTGGGAGATACTGAATCATTATTCTGCTCTCGATTCAAGCTCGTTCTCTCATGCAAGAAAAAGATTGTCTGGAATGAAGTCATGGGAGAGTAGTGAGAGGCTGCCAAGGAAGGGAGAGTGCATGGGGGCTGCAAAGCAAGGTCTGCAGTGGGCACCGTGCAGGCAAACTGTTAACAGCATCTTTGTTCCAGTTTGCACATGAGTGGAATGTGGGTTTCAAGTGCTGTTCACAACATTCTTGACTTGTAAAGGTTTCCTCTAAAAATGCTAATACCATGGGATGGATGTTTGCTCTAAAATAGAAGCTTAAATTGTGAAGCATAGTGGAGAGCCCAAGGGTGAATTTTGGGAGCAAGTTTTATTGCTGTGGCATGAAGGGCACTAACTGCCTTCGTTATACAACGCTTCAATGTTAGTTAAAGCTCAAATTCAGCCACGCTGATCAATTAGCACAGACGTGAAACTAGTGAACTTTACCATTAGGTGATGTCAAAACTGAGCCTAAGTGTTTTCTTGTCTTCTTTAAATTAATATTGAACTCCTGCTTAACCTTTATTTCAGAATCGAGTATTTACACTTGATTTGCTTTATTCCTTCTGATTCCAATCAGAGTCAGTTTTCAGTGCAGTTTTTTCACTGTGTGTAGGTAAATATGCTGTTTGGATGGATGAGCGTCGCAGCTTGCAGGTCAGATGGGTGAAAATCATGATCTCACAGCAGCCATTGTGGCTTTTAAACTGAGCATCTGCACGTCTGCTAGGGTTAAAAATCAAGTTTTGTTTGTAGCTAATATGGTATCTTACCTTGACTACAATTAGTGAAAGTCTGAGTGCTGAATAAAACAGCGAGGAGTTACATATAGCCTCTGAGAGATGCTCATTCCTCCCAGCACCCCTCTCTGGGGAGCAGAGCTTACTGCAACAGGTAGGCTCACTGAGATGAGTTGGACCAGCTGTGCCTGAAGAGACTCCACCCTACAGTAAGTGAATATAAAGGGCAAACTTTTTAGGGACGAGTCCCTGTCAAGACATTTTTCTTGGAGATGAATTTATTTCAGAAGCTGCCGCTGCAGTGACACATAATTGTGAGGCACAGTTGTTTTGTATTTCATGAGTGCTTGAAAAAAATTAGCAAATTCCATTAGTATTGTGGTCAGTGAACTCATCTGAAGTTGCCTGATGGCACTGTTCTGTGTACACAGTGGAAAAATCAATAAATTTAATCCAAGGTAAAACCGTCTAGCTCTCTGAAGGAGAAGACTGCCTTGGTTGCTGAGTACTGGAAATCATTGCCTCATACTAATTGAACAGCATCCAGAAGTTGTGTGGCCGAATCTTCCAGACTGATTTGACTCATGGGGTCTGGTGACTCCAAATGAAGTATGTTTGTCATGCCGCAGTCCTACAGGATTAAGAGCACTTGGATTCATTTGATCTGATGTATTCCAACAATATTAAGCAAGTCCATTTTTTATTGTCCTTTGCATCTTGTATTTTCCTGGCTGTGGAAGTCCAGCATCTTACTTTTTGGAAGCCGAGCTGTGATATGACAAATATTTCTGGCCAGTATTTCTAGCTCTGGCAGGGTTTGAAGAATTCTTGGCTGGCTTTTACAGTAGGCTAATAGCTCAGACCAAATATAACAAGAGGCAGAGTCCAGCATGTAGAATTTAATAATGTTATTTATTATATTATTATATTATTTTTCTTGTCTTGAAGTTATTCACTGTTTTCTGGTTTTGTGCTTAATAAGCAGTCATTCTCAAGTGTTTTTGTCGATATTTAGATACGAATTAATTTTAAACAAACCATCTGAAAGATGCTTTTGTCTTTCAGCAGAATAAATATGCTTCAAAACTTGCTTTTTAAGTCATTTGGAAAGTCCCACTTATTGAGTGCCTGAGAGGTAGGACTCGCTCCTGGAACCTCTTTGCAGCCATATCCGTGGGCACTGTTTGTAGTCGTCCAAAGACACAAATTGCAAAGGTGCTCCACGGTTGTGTTTAAAATGAAGGAAGTGGTATGAATGCAAAACGGTGAACCTGTTAAAAGAGAGAGAGAGAGACATCTTTGTTCTTGCTCACAGTAGCATTCAGATATAAGTAAATAATGGCTGACGAGGTGGGAACAGCTCTGCTAATGGTGTGCAGCTTTCCTGAGGTGGGAACCAGGAGAGAATGTTGTTCTTGGTTGTGTCAGTCCCTTGGTGTGTTTGGCCTTGGTAAAATTTCATTTCCATGAGCTGGAAGGACTGCTTGCATGGCTAGATTGGCCCTATTCCTGTGGCAGTGTACCAGAACTGCGTGGCTGGACTTTTGAATAGCAGAGCTCAGAAAATGGCTGTAAACCAACTGTGAAAATGCACTCTTAATGAAAGAAGGGCGTACCAAGAGGTAGATGGCCGTGAGCTCCCTTGGGAGAGCGTGGAGATAAAAATTTGCTCACCCTGCAAGCTGAAATTAGTGGGGAGTGACTTTAAGCTTCAGGAATTTTGGGGCTTCAACTAAACTCTGGAATTGAGGATTAGGAGAACACCCCTTATCACCTCAGCTGCTTGTCTTCCCAGATAGGCCTTGATAATGTGGTGAGCTTGTTTTCATGGAACACCTACTGAGTTAACAAGTGAATGTGCCCTTCTGGATGTAAAGGGATGAGGGAAATAGCCCTGGGGGAGAGGCCAGGGCAGTCACCCACAGCTCAGTTGCTGCTCTCAAAGCAGGGGGACGTGGTTGGATGGGCTGGAGGAGAGACCATGAAAAGTCCAGTGGCAAAGGATTTGATACCTGCACTTCCCCATGGGCTGTGCAGTGAGGCCCTCTGATGCAAAGGGGCCAGCCCTGGCAGTGCTGAAGCATTGCATATTCATAGTAACCGAGTGATTTTAATGCTCCTAGACCATTAATAGGGCAGTGCTGCATTGCTGCCTGCTTATTTATAGCTGCACATTTGAGGTGGTGTGTGGCTGCCAGTGTTCGTTTGGAAGATCTGAACAGAGGAGCCTTAGGCTGAAAGGAGTGTGTTCCTTCTGCTCTTACTACGGATACGTCTCAGCAGGGTTTAAACATCACAAAACGGGCCTCCCATGCTCTGTCATCTGCAGCGTGCCCTTCCTGTTTCTGTGAAGGTTACTTTGGGAATCCTGTACTGGCTGCAGGCTGTGGGCTGGCTGCTTCTCCACCTTCCTTCTTGGCTTCCTTTCCTGTTCGCCTTACCCAGCCATTCTGACACACAGGCAGTGTTCCTGCTGGGGTAGATCAGCCTGCCTGTTGAAGGTGAGTCTGCTGCCGATGTACAAATTTTTGTCCGGTCCTGGCAGCTTGCAACACGTGCCTTTTTCCAGGGCTGCCCTCCCTAGAGAAAGGCCAAGGGACATTCCGTTGTGGGCTGTTCAGAAGTGGTGAGTTCATCACACGGAATAAAAGACCTTCTGTGGCCTCTGTTTGAACACGTATAAGCAATGCGCAGAGAGCTGTGACAGCTCCGTCTTGGCTGCTTTGTTTTGTCACAGACATGAGCAGGTGAGAAATACTCGTCAGTGTACTCGCTGTGATTGCAAAGTAGATTTTATTTATTAATGTTCTCAGTAGTGACCAGGGAACGCTCCTGGCTTGTTGCAGTTGCTATGCTTGTATGTGGCTCATCCTGTTACAAAAATGCAGAGGGATTATGGGGCTTTGGTGGCTTTAATAAAATCTATTTCTGCTGCTAGGATCATTGATGTGGTATATGACTTGAATTAAAGTTCTCATTATCGCATTAAGATGAAACAAGGAGTTAATTAAGTGTAGGGAAGTAATTGATAAAACTGCAACATGCAGTGAAAAATGAGACAGTATTTTTGCACTAAACGCTTGCGTTCTCCCACTTGCAAGTACCATTCCTATGAATGTGCATTGGAGTGTGCTTCTGATTCAGGCAGAAAGCTTTCACGTTTGGCAGTACTGCACCTCTTGGTAGTAATGTGGTGGCACAGCATTTTCTGAACATTCTTGTGATGGAAAAAACCTGTTAAATTATAGAGGTACTTTTCTTACCTTTGCACTTTCATGGCTTGAAAAGAAAACTATGTTAAAACTTGGAAGTGGCTGAAGGTCAAGTTGCAGACTTGAAAACTGATTTT
This sequence comes from Tympanuchus pallidicinctus, assembly GCF_026119805.1. NCBI lineage: Eukaryota > Metazoa > Chordata > Aves > Galliformes > Phasianidae > Tympanuchus > Tympanuchus pallidicinctus. The sequence continues at coordinate 26,722,112 of NW_026294791.1, forward strand.
GATTCAAAATAGGAAAGTTGAAGATGATGTAAGAATGTATGTTTTGGTTGCATGTGATTTTTGTTAATTTTAGCAAGACAGGTTGGGCCGTGAGTCATGGAATGTGCAGATATTTTACATTAGGACCATTCTTTTTCTACCACATTATTGTTTTGGTTTAGTTTTAGTAATCCAAGGGTGGAGGCAGGAAGACAGATGACCCTTAGCAGCTCTTTGGCTTAAGAGAGATGTTGAGCAATGTACTGCACAGCTTATGTACCCATTAGAAATGTCAACCTCAGTTTGTTTCTTCTGGAGCATTTATTTATCTTGGGTTTTCTGATATATGAATGCTCACTGTGTAGATGTAGACTCTGGATATTTGGTAGTAAAGCTTATGATGTTTCATC